>NC_057835.1:34939242-35242272 GCF_910594005.1 Cervus elaphus | reverse complement strand
TCTATTCTTGCAAGCTGTCTACTTCATCCACTAGCGCCCTTCACTTATTACTCAGTTCAGTTCAGTCACTCAATTGTGTCTGACTCTTTGTGACCCCATGAACCACAGCACACCAGGCCTCCCTGTCCATCACCAACTCCCAGAGTCCACCCAAACATATTCATTGAGCCAGTGATGCCATCCAACCATCTCATCCTCTGTCGTCCCCTTCTCCTCCTGCCCTCAATATTACTCATATTTGTTGTAAATTACCTGTCTGATAATCCCAGCATCCCTGCCATGTCTAGTTCTGATGCTTGTTCTTTCTCTTCAAACTGTGTTTTCCACACCATCTGTCTCTTGAATTTGGAGGGTAGGGGACAGCAGTTTGCCCTATGAAATTAATCCTCTTATGGATCTAAGAAGAGTTGTTGGTTTTTCAGTTTGTTCAGTTTATTTACTGGTAGAACAGAGCGGTGACCTGAGGCTTCAGTTTCTGCCTCTGTTCAATCAGGGAGTTGCTCCCAGGGGTGTGATTTGAGTTCATTCCGTGTCCACAGATCCTCTAAGAAAATGGGCCATGCCTTCTTGTCATCCTCACCCAAGGAGAAAGTGCTTACCTGAGCTAATTTATAGGGTGGTCAGGGTCCTAGGAGATGGGCAAGTACAATATCTCCACCCAGCAGGAGGTAGAGTGACCATCTGAAACAACCAGATCCTTTGCATTTGAGTTTGGCTTGAATTTGTGATCTGCAGAGAGGATCAGCCCTTGCTGGTCCAGGCAGAAGCATAGATCCGGCAGAGAGAGTAGTGGTGGGAAGGAGTCAGGACAAGACACAAACAGCAGCAGCTGTAGGAGGACCTTAGGCCCAGGAGTAAATGCTCGGAATTGTCCAATCACAGGGCTGCTGTCAGAATCTGGATGTGTCAGTGGTCATCACATGACCTCACAGTCATCAAATGACCCCTAGGTGGCCTGGTGAGGGCTGTTTCTGCTCTTTCCCCTCCTATTCCTTAGCTAATCTGGAAGAGTCTAATTCACCGTCTAATGCATAAGTAAGCGAAGCTCTCCTCTGGCTCAATATTCTTGAATTATGTTGAGCACAGTAAAAACTCATTAATTCCGATCACTTATTTCAAATTTCTAATTATTTCATTTGGACTAAACTGAGATTTTTGCTCAGCAAAATTTTATTATGGATAGCCTGAATTAAAAAGAAAAGGGGTAGAAGAATTGTGTAAAATATTTAAGGAGACAAGCTGTTAATTTAAAACTATTTTATCTGTTTATTAAAAATGTATGACTCAAGGAATTTCAAGTAGGTAGAATGAATAAATTTACTTTTTGGTCACACAGTGCAGCTTGTGGGATCTTAGTTCCCCTACCAGGGACTGATCCTGGGCCTGACTCTTAGCCACTGGGCCACCAGGGAATTCATGAATAAATATTGCTTACTGTCATCTTTTTTTCCAAAAAATATTTACTGATTCTCCCTATGGGCTAAGTTATTGTTATGATCTGAATAATTATGTCCCCTCTAAATTCATATGTTGAAATCCTAACACACAAAAGTAATGGTACTAGTAGCGGGGAGCTTTGGTGAGGTACTTAAGTCATGAGAGTAGAACGTTCTTGAAAGGGGTCAGTGTCTTATAAAAGAGGTTCCAGAGAGACCCCTGTCCTCTTCCACCACATGAGGACACAACAAGAATTCTGCAACCTAGAAGAGAGTCCTACCCCAACTATGCTGGCACCCTGACCTACAATTTCCACAGCTGTAAGAAATAAAATTGTATTCTTTATAAGCCACCCAGCCTATGGTATTTCATTACAGCTTTTCAAAACGACTAAAAGAGTTAACAAAACACTGAAACACAAAATCAGTGAAATACGGTATGGTGCACGGGTGCGTGCATGCGTGCGTGTGTGTGTGTGTGTGTGTGAAGTATGGTACTGTATGCTAATTTAAAAAATAAAAGTATAACATAAGAAATAGCTTGTAATATTGGGTTTTTGCACATATACATTCCTGCCCATATACTGTAATATTGGGTTTTTGCACACACACACACACACACACACACATAATAGCCCTTGCAATTAAGAAGCTTAGAGGCTGACGGAGAAGACAAAAAAATACATTGGTATGTTAAGTGCCGAGATACAGGTGTTACACACAGTGGATTAACGTGCATAAAAGAGGAGCATCTAACATAACACAATAAAACCAAACAAACACAATTCTCCATTGGCATAATAGGCCCTCAAAGAACGTTTTGATGAGAATTTATATGCACCCATGACTAGGCTTCCCAGGTGGCCCAGTGATAAAGAAATGGCCTGCTAATGAAGGAGATGCAAGAAACACTCATTTGATCCCTGGGTTGGGAAGATCCCCTGGAGTAGGAAATGGCAACCGACTCTAGTACTCTTGCCTGGAAGATTCCATGGACATAGGAGCCTGGCAGGTTACAGTTCGAGTCACAAAGAGTCAGACGAGACTGAGCACTTACCTTTACCTTTTATGACGTACTGATAATACTATGTACTGTTATTTGCTACATGAAAAGAAAAAAGTAAAGTAAATCTCGTGAAATCCAAGCATATCTTAGAATCTTTTTCTCTCTTATTTGGATAGAAGAATATTTTATACTGTGGCTTTTCTCCCCCAGAAATTACAAATTTTTAACATAGTAAATCTCTATACAATATTAAAATTCCCATAAGTAATAATCAATCAATTCTATGTATTAAATGAAATACATTGAAAAGTTAATAAATAAAAAGAATAGATATTTATTTCTCTTCCCATCTTTAGCTGCAAGGTATTTGAAGGATCTATTTTTTTTTTTGAAGGATCTATTTTTAAGTACCTTTGAAACTATAAAGTTTTTATCTACCCCATTTGCAGATGTCTAAACAGTCCTTACACATTCATTGGAAAAAGGAAAAATCAATACAAATTTGCTTCTTGTGACCAGATTCAGAATTGAAATTCATTTTCTTTTTTCTCTAATATGGTAGAAAACTCTCACTAGCACATAAAGCCATAATTGAAGTTTATTGAAATAATAATTCTTTTTAAGACATCAGAATAAGAAGCCAATTCAAAATTATATTCAATATCAAAATATCCTGAAATTGTGCCAAAATCTCATTCTAAACCCAAACGATCTCTAGAGGGATGTTCAAAAATTCAAATGATGCATTCTGGTTTTATTTTTACATTTCTTCACCATTGCTATTTTTGTTTTGTGATAGAAATTTTTCTATACTCCCACACGGTCCAATTCTCAGCGACATTTCTAATCAAATGAAACTCAAGCTGGGAAACCTTATTCCTGGGATTCATTTTTGGGATTTCACATTACAACTTAAAACAGAAAACTGAATAAATAACAGAAAGTTAGGTCTAACTCATGCAAGTCAACTGGGCATTAAAACATTTAGACTTCCTTGAATATTTGCATTTAACATGAACTAGGTCCTGAAATAATAAGCGAAAAAGTCAGTACTATAGAGTTATTTGTGCCCACTTTACAGTCAGCGGCAGAGGAGGTATCATGCAAGTTTCCCAGTATCTCAATAACACAACAGATGTAATCCTTTCTATAAAGTGTTAATCTGAACTCATCAAAATAAGTTATTTCCCAGACTATTTTCTCACTTCCTTTTGGAGCTCATCAAATGTATAAAAGATGAAGAGAATGCATCATAAATCTATAATTGCATATTTAAGACAATTTAGAAAAAGTTATAGTGTCTACCTCATACCACACAAAAATGTCAATAAGTGATTTAGTCACAAAATGATATCATAAAGGTACCACAAGAAAATTAATATTCTTGCATTGGGAAATGCCTAAGAAAGGAAAGTAGAAGTTATGAACAACCACCAAACCTACAGTTAAAAAACAGAAGAAAAACAAACAAAAATCCTGTGAAAAATCTTAAGAGGCAGAGCTTGCATGTGACTTAGGAATATTATTCCAGCATTTTATATCTTGTCCAGTTTACATGGTGAGGGATGGAAACCCCAAAGGACTGCAAGTCAACCCACCAGCCCATGGATCTGATCATTCTTATCCCTGTGGCAAGAATGTCAGTGTGGAAATGACCAAATCAGGCTATTATGGCTGTGGGTGTTAACACTAATAGCTGCTTTTTCCTGCTCTAACTCTGTGTTCATCAAGCAAGCTTCTATTTAGAATCTGACTACCATTAACGTCTGCTTTCTGGTAAAGAATGTGCTGTTGAGGTGACACAAGCTTCCTGGTACATAAAATAACCAAATATCATTTATCTATTCATTTAATAAGGATGGAGGAGATAATATGCTCTGGGCATGGTCCTAAGGTTATTAAGTTAAATAAACATTTAAAAAAAATTCTTAGTTAACATCAAACCAAGGAATAGATGTGGCAGAGGTAACTAACATCTTGTTTTGTGAATATTCACTCGATCCTTAAAAATGTTTCAGCATGCACACCCATGTGTAAATCATTTATTTGTGACTTCCTAGTGGCTCAGATGATAAACAATGCACCTACAATGTGGGAGACCCAGATTCCATTCCTGGGTTGAGAAGATCCCCTGGAGGAGGTCATGGCAACCCACTCCAGTATTCTTACCTGGAGAATCCCAGGGACAGAGGAGCCGGGTGGGCTATAGTCCATGGGGTCGCAAAAAGTTGGACACAACTGAGTGACTAGCACTACTACACTATGCTAATATAGTGGACACACAGCAAAACGAAAAAGAAATCTAACTCCAAGGTAACCTGATGTGACCTCCACTCTCTTCCTAGAAATAACCCAGATGTGGGCTTAGTCGCTCAGCTGTGTCCTACCTACTCATTGAGACTCCATGGACTGTAGCCCACCAGGCTTCTCTATCCACGGGATTCTCCAGACAAAAGTACTGGAGTAGGTTGCCATTTCCTACTCCAGGGGATCCTTCTGACCTAGGAATCAAACCTACATCTCTTGCATCTTCTGTGCTTGAAGGTGGATTCTTTACCACTAGCACCATCTGGGGATCCAGACATGGTTCTGGTCATATTTTGTCTATCCCCTTTCCATTCCACCTGCATCAAATCCCTTGGCGGAGGAGTTCAAGGAAGCAGAGGTGATAACTAAGATCCCACAGGATGGCCAACTAAGGGTTCATCAGGTCAAGTAAGGTGAAACAAAAATCTGTGTAGAGACAATGTGAAATAAGATAATTCTAGGAATTGCGAAAAGGTAAAAATTCAGAAATGGGAATACAATGCCCTGTGTATAGGCAGAGGTCTTTTAAAACAAACAAACAAAAATTTTAACTCAGAGATTTTTACTAGCATGCACTTAATTTAGAAAAAATAAATAACAAAAATAAAAACAATATCTTTTCTGGGCTAAGCTCAAAAAAAGGAGGAAGCAGGAATAATCACACTCCAATACTGAGAGTGTGACTGGTCACGAAATTTCTAGGGATTTCTGCAGGACTCACGTTAAAAGTGTTTTTAATCCTCTTACTCAGAAATTCTACTTTATGCTCAGGAAGAGTTTCAGGATATGTGGGAAAGCTTACTTAAAATGTATCAGGTGCTAACTACATGCCAGGCACTTTTGATGCACACAGCTGGTCACCAAGATCACCCTGCATGAAAGGGCTTATTGTGTCCAGCTGTCGGCCTCTGCAGGCAAGGCCTCAGCTGCAGAGACACCTCTTCACCCAGGGTGGGTCACCCCTAAAACTGATGGAGGTGGGCTGCAGAAGTCCAGCCATTCTGGCTCCACTAGGATGACACCAACAGGTCACCTGACCCCAAGAGTCAAGATAGCTGAGCCAGCATTGCAGCTAGACTACTCGCTCGGCTGGATGTTGCTTCTGCCTCCTCCCTTGCAGAAGTGTCCACGCAAAGGGCTTCTTCTAAGAAGCCATCTGCACTCTAAGCTCTGCCTGTGTCTGCTCCCCCCAAACCCCACCTGCAATGATCTCCTTTGGAAGTTGAAGACACCACAATGAAAACGATAAAGACCCCTGGGGACTTCCCTGGTGGTCCAGTAGTTAAGAATCCACCTGCCAGAGCAGGGGACAAGGGTTCAATTCTTGGTCTGGGAAGATCCCACATGACTTGGAGCAACTAAGTCCATGTGCCATGACAAGAGAAGCCATTGAAATGAGAAGCCCATGCACTGCAACTAGAGAAAGCCCACACTTTGTATCAGTGAAGATCCAGGGCAGCACCCCCCCCAAAAAAAAAAGACAAAGACCCCTGTTCTTGGCACCCACGTTTTGCTTGGAGGAAACAGAATAAGCCAATAGATGAACATGGTAACTGTAGACTATAATTCATGCAGTGAAGAGAATAAAATAGGATAATTTGAAGCAGCAACCAGAGCTGTGTGGAGGTTACATCTTGATCAAGAGGTCTGACAAGGAAGTCACATTTAAACAGAGAGAGAGCTGAAAGCCAAGAACAGACCAGCCAAGCAGAGAAATGATGGCAAATGTTACATGAAATTTCAAGAGCAAAGGCACCATGGTATAATAAAATAAAACTTTAAAGTTATTGGGAGAGAATGTCAAAGAATGTATGATCTTGAAGTGAGAAAGGGTTTTTTTAAACAAGTCACAAAGAATGCAAGCCACACAGAAAATTTAACTGCATTTAATGTAAAGCATCTGTACTACAAAATACACTATAAACAAAGGAAAAGGGCAAAACCACAGACTGGGAAAAACTATTTGTAGTCTGTGTAACTGACAAAGAACTATTATCCAGAATATGTAAAACACCCACCCACCCAAAAGAAAAATAACTCTAGAGAAAGAAATTAGTGCTTTCTCTCTGTAGTGCCAATGTTTCATCTCTATTGAAAATTACATGTTGAAGCTACATGATAGCTGAAAATGAAGAGTCAACAAAGATGTGTACATGTATAAGTGATTCACTCTGTTGTACACCTGAAACTAACAACACTGTCAATCATCCATACTCCAATAAAAATCTTAAGAAAAGATTCAGGAAGATGAATGGGGGAATTGGTATTATTTTAATTGGTCTCTGAACTTTTTTAATACCTGAACTATTTCACATTTTTCACTGGGGAATATCTTCCCTGATGGCTCAGTGGGTAAAGAACCCACCTGCAGTGCAGTAGACCCAGGAGACTTGGGTTTCATCCCTGGATCAGAAAGATTCCCTGGAGGAGGAAGTGGCAACCCACTCCAGTGCTCTTGCCTGGAGAATCCCATGGACAGAGGAGGCAAAGGAGGCTACAGTCTGTGGGGTCATAGTCAGACACAATGGAAGTGACTCAGTACATACAGAGAGAGACAAAGAAAGGGGGAAATAGGAAGCTGATTTATTGAAATTGTAGATTAGTCCCTGCTCTTCTAGAGCATCCCTGCTTCTGTCCTTTCCAGTAGGTTCTTCAACTGATCTTTTGTTTTATGAACCATGCCAGATCCTTCCAAAGGTTAACTTTTTGCTGACACCTTCAGAGCCAGTTTTTCTTGCTCTCAACCAAGAACCGTAACTGTACAGAGGTCTCCCAGGGGAGTAAGCCAGTGAGGGCCCCACAGAAAGCCAACACTCACTAACTTACTAAGGTCCTGGAGTATGGGGAGACATTTTTCATCTATGTATAATTAGTGCCTGGAACATAACATGCTACAGACTGAATGCTGGGGTCCCTCCCCAGTGTGATGGTGTTTGGAGGTGGGACTTTGGGGAGGTAATTAGATCATGATGGCAGCACCCTTATAAAAGAGACTCAGCTTTCTCATCCCTTTTTGCCATGTGATGCCACAACAAGTAAAAGCGAAAGACGCTCAGTCGGGTCAGACTCTTTGCAACCCCATGAATTCCCTATACAGTCCATGGAATTCTCCAGGCCAGAACACTGGAGTGGGTAGCCTTTCCCTTCTCCAGGGGATCTTCCCAACCAAGGAATTGAACCCCGGTCTTCTGAATTGCAGGCAGATTCTTTAGCAGCTGAGAAGACAGTCAATTAAGAACTAGGAGGCGGACCCTCACCAGACACAGGATATGCTGGTGCCTTGATCTTGGACTTCTCAGCTTCCAGAATTGTGAGAAGTAAATTCTGTAATTTAGAAGCCACCGAGTCTATGGTGGTTTGTGATAGCGGCCTGAAAGATTCAGGACAGGACGTAATTTATTTGTTCCAGATTTCCATGCAGACAATCTGGCTCCTGGTATTTAAAGATGATGGTTATCTGGTACTGATGAACCTATGTGCAGGGCGTCAGTGGCGATGCAGACATAGAGAACAGACTTGTGGGCACAGCAGGGGAAGGAGAGTGTGGGACAAATGGAGCGTGCAGCATGGAAACACATACATCACCACATGTGAAACAGCCCGTGGGAGTCTGCTGCATGACGCAAAGAGCTGAGACCCGGTGCTCTGTGACAACTGAGGGGATGGGATGGGCTGGGAGGGAGCTTTAGGAGGGAGGGGACATATGTACACCTATGGCCGACTCACGGTGCCGTATGGCAGAAACCAACACAAGATTGTAAAGCAGTTATCCAATTACACAATAAATAATTGTAAAGCAATTATTTATTTTAAAATTAACTTAGAAATAAAGATGACAGCTATCACTCACCTCCATCCTAGCCTCACGCTTCAACTTCCCTGAGTTCAGCAGATTTTTAAACTAAGAAGATTAGGAAATCAGACTATTTCTCAGAAAATATTCAATGGTCAAAATAGTTCTCTGACAACTTATGTTTAATTTAGGACCTTGTATTAATAAAATGTGTACCAATTAATTACAAAAAGATTGTCTGAAAAGAAAAACAGGCACCAAAAGTTCTGCTAGCCTGGGAAGAACATCTATACAGAATGATAAATGTTGCCTGTAATACGTCAACATAGATAAGGAAAACTGAGGCTTTCTTAAATCCCAGTTAGCTTCAAAGAAATAAGAAGCTTATTCTAAAACTATCCTGGGTATTGTCAGTTACCAAAATAGCTTGAACAAGATTTAGGAATAATTTTTTTTTAATGAATATAATCTTTACCTGCAAAATAAAATTCAGATGCAACACTGAAAGAAGAACTAAACTTCAACACCCAAAATAAATAGAAGAATTTGTTAACACAATTTTGGAAAATTAAAAATAATTCTATAACATTTATTATGTGTGGCGGGAAGGAAGATTCTACTTAGAGTGCTTATGCCCATCATAGAAAAGTGAAAAATATAGAAAAATGCTAAGAAAAAATCATCCATAATTTTTTTTTTATTTTAAAGTATTTTTTTAATTGGAGTATAATTGCTTTACAATGTTAAGTTCGGCTGTACAACATATATCAGACATGTCTACATATATCCCAAGCCTCTGAAGCTTCCCCCTCCCCCATCCCATCCCTCTAGGTGGACTATAGTTTTTTTTTTTTTTTTTGACTTGTTTTTTTTTTTTTTTTCCCAGCGGGTTTTGTCATACATTGATATGAATCAGCCATGGATTTACATGTATTCCCCATCCCGATCCCCCCTCCCACCTCCCTCTCCACCCGATTCCTCTGGGTCTTCCCAGTGCACCAGGCCGGAGCACTTGTCTCATGCATCCCACCTGGGCTGGTGATCTGTTTCACCATAGATAGTATACATGCTGTTCTTTTGAAATATCCCACCCTCACATTCTCCCACAAAGTTCAAAAGTCTGTTCTGTATTTCTGTGTCTCTTTTTCTGTTTTGCATATAGGGTTATCGTTATCACCTTTCTAAATTCCATATATATGTGTTAGTATGCTGTAATGTTCTTTATCTTTCTGGCTTACTTCACTCTGTATAATGGGCTCCAGCTTCATCCATCTCATTAGGACTGGTTCAAATGAATTCTTTTTAATGGCTGAGTAATATTCCATGGTGTATATGTACCACAGCTTCCTTATCCATTCATCTGCTGATGGGCATCTAGGTTGCTTCCATGTCCTGGCTATTATAAACAGTGCTGCAATGAACATTGGGGTGCACGTGTCTCTTTCAGATCTGGTTTCCTCAGTGTGTATGTCCAGAAGTGGGATTGCTGGGTCATATGGCAGTTCTATTTCCAGTTTTTTAAGAAATCTCCACACTGTTTTCCATAGCGGCTGTACTAGTTTGCATTCCCACCAACAGTGTAAGAGGGTTCCCTTTTCTCCACACCCTCTCCAGCATTTATTGCTTGTAGACTTTTGGATAGCAGCCATCCTGACTGGCGTGTAATGGTACCTCATTGTGGTTTTGATTTGCATTTCTCTGATAATGAGTGATGTTGAGCACCTTTTCATGTGTTTGTTAGCCATCTGTATGTCTTCTTTGGAGAAACGTCTGTTTAGTTCTTTGGCCCATTTTTTGATTGGGTCATTTATTTTTCTGGAATTGAGCTGCAGGAGTTGCTTGTATATTTTTGAGATTAATCCTTTGTCTGTTTCTTCATTTGCTATTATTTTCTCCCAATCTGAGGGCTGTCTTTTCACCTTGCTTATAGTTTCCTTTGTAGTGCAAAAGCTTTTAAGTTTCATTAGGTCCCATTTGTTTAGTTTTGCTTTTATTTCCAATATTCTGGGAGGTGGGTCATAGAGGATCTTGCTGTGATTTATGTGGAAGAGTGTTTTGCCTATGTTCTCCTCTAGGAGTTTTATAGTTTCTGGTCTTACATTTAGATCTTTAATCCATTTTGAGTTTATTTTTGTGTATGGTGTTAGAAAGTGTTCTAGTTTCATTCTTTTACAAGTGGTTGACCAGTTTTCCCAGCACCACTTGTTAAAGAGGTTGTCTTTTTTCCATTGTATATCCTTGCCTCCTTTGTCAAAGATAAGGTGTCCATAGGTTCGTGGATTTATCTCTGGTCTTTCTATTCTGTTCCATTGATCTATATTTCTGTCTTTGTGCCAGTACCATACTGTCTTGATGACTGTGGCTTTGTAGTAGAGTCTGAAGTCAGGCAGGTTGATTCCTCCAGTTCCATTCTTCTTTCTCAAAATTACTTTGGCTATTCGAGGTTTTTTGTATTTCCATGCAAATTGTGAAATTCTTTGGTCTAGTTCTGTGAAAAATACCGTTGGTAGCTTGATAGGGATTGCATTGAATCTATAGACTGCTTTGGGTAGAATAGCCATTTTGATAATATTGATTCTTCCAATCCATGAACACGGTCTATTTCTCCATCTGTTTGTGTCCTCTTTGATTTCTTTCATCAGTGTTTTATAGTTTTCTATGTATAGGTCCTTTGTTTCTTTAGGTAGATATACTCCTAAGTATTTTATTCTTTTTGTTGCAATGGTGAATGGTATTGTTTCCTTAATTTCTGTTTTTTCATTGTTAGTATATAGGAATGCAAGGGATTTCTGTGTGTTAATTTTATATCCTGCAACTTTACTATATTCATTGATTAGCTCTAGTAATTTTCTGGTAGAGTCTTTAGGGTCTTCTATATAGAGGATCATGTCATCTGCAAACAGTGAGAGTTTTACTTCTTCTTTTCCTATCTGGATTCCTTTTACTTCTTTGTCTGCTCTGATTGCTGTGGCCAGAACTTCCAACACTATGTTGAATAGTAGTGGTGAGAGTGGGCACCCTTGTCTTGTTCCTGATTTCAGGGGAAATGCCTTCAATTTTTCACCATTGAGGGTGATGCTTGCTGTGGGTTTGTCATATATAGGTTTTATTATGTTGAGGTATGTTCCTTCTATTCCTGCTTTTTGGAGAGTTTTAATCATAAATGAGTGTTGAATTTTGTCAAAGGCTTTCTCTGCATCTATTGAGATAATCATATGGTTTTTATCTTTCAATTTGTTAATGTGGTGTATTACATTGATTGATTTGCGGATATTAAAGAATCCTTGCATTCCTGGGATAAAGCCCACTTGGTCATGGTGTATGATTTTTTTAATATGTTGTTGGATTCTGTTTGCTAGAATTTTGTTAAGGATTTTTGCATCTATGTTCATCAGTGATATTGGCCTGTAGTTTTCTTTTTTTGTGGCATCTTTGTCTGGTTTTGGAATTAGGGTGATGGTGGCCTCATAGAATGAGTTTGGAAGCTTACCTTCATCTGCAATTTTCTGGAAGAGTTTGAGTAAGATAGGTGTTAGCTCTTCTCTAAATTTTTGGTAGAATTCAGCTGTGAAGCCATCTGGTCCTGGGCTTTTGTTTGCTAGAAGATTTTTGATGACAGTTTCGATTTCCTTGCTTGTGATGGGTCTGTTAAGATCTCACAGATCATCCATAATTTTTAAGCCTTAAGAATCTTTACTGCATGTAGCAGGAAAATTCAATTCAAATTGCTTAAGCAATGAGGGGGATCTGTTGGTTTTTAGAAATGAAAAAGATGGACTTGAACAAACTTCAAAAGCCAGTTGATTTGAGGTCAAGTGATGTTAGCAGGACCAGATTTCTATCTCACCATCTCTGACTTTGCCATCCATGAGGCTGGTTCCATCCTCAGGTGGGCCACCTCTCAGGGCTACAGCATGGCCACAGGCCCAACCGCTCTAGCACGACCTTACCTTCACTTCCAAATCTCACAGGAAAAGAAAGACTTTGCAAACCTGATGGCTGAAAGCAAAGCCTTCAGAGCTGAGTTGGCTCTGAATGGGCCTCACCCAAAATCATCACAGGTTCAGTGCGCTGACTTACTTAGGGTACCAGGGGTGAAGCTGCAAGGAGTGGAGTTTAATACTACAATGAGAAGTGCGGATGCTGCTTGAAGTAGAAAGAATGAGAATGGGAGAGAAGTCACAGGATAACCACCCATTGTTGCTTTGTTATGTGTGTACAATTGTACACACACATAGACACATGTGTAAGAAATTAGAGCATTTAAAAACTGATTTATAGAAACTAACATAAAATTTAAAGTTCTATATTATTCTATTTATTATGAAAATCATTTCTCTTTACCTCTCTTACATGACAATCTTTTTTGTTTTACAGATTAATGTTTTTCAAAATCTCTTAAAGGATATTAATAACTTTAAAAAAAAAATCTCTCCTGATCCCTGAATTGTCCCTGTTTTCTCCAGGGTCAGTTTTTTTTTTTCCTTTTGTGCCTTAGTGTCCTTGAAAACGTATGATTGTCGATTGCCCATTCTCATTCATGAATAAAGGGCTGAGTTGCTTGAGTATTTGGCATGGATGTCTTCTGAATATGTACAGTCTAATTTCCCTATGAAATCCCTCCCTCAACTGAACGGCATGGTTGACTGCAGTCTCCACGTAAATGGGTGCTACCATGTCAACTAGCAAGACAGAACACCCCTCACTCCCATCCCCACCAAAATCAACTAAAAGGGCTTTACTCTGCGGTGCCCATATCCATACTCTTATCCCTAGGATTCTTCACACAGATCATCTGACACTTTTAGAAGTCACCATTACAGCTTTGTCCTGGAAACAATCATCATAGAGTATTGATAATGGCAGGAGATGGGGGCAACAGTTCAAGCTCAAAACTAATCTAAGCTCAAAACTAAACTAAGAGACAACACTTCTCAAACAACTCTTTAATTAGTCACCTACTAATTCATCTCGTCTCTTCTTACCATCTATCAGTCTGTAGACTTTCCATGGTGACAACACTAATTTCTACCTCCACTGCACTTTTCTGCTAATCTTTTAAAATTAAGTTCCTGCTCTAGTCTATCTTCCCTTATAATCCCTTTGATTTTCCACCTTCAAAAAACTGGCTTCAATCTCTGATTTTCCTTCAATCTTCTGATCTTCTGTTCTCTCCTCTCATCTCAGGGCTATTATTAATTCATTCTCTTTTAAATTTCCTTGTAATACTGCCAATGGAATGTGTGAAGGATAAGAGGTCAATGTGAATGTTCAGTGAGATGAGCTTGTATCAGTTTCTTTATTAGAGCATGGAAAACACCATGAATTCTGCATGGCTTGTGAAACTGTACTACTTATGGCAAGTGCTAATGTGCATAAAGGTCTGCACCCTGGGTAGGACCCGGAGCTCACAGGAACCATGTTGAAAGTTCTGCTGCAGTCTGGAGGCACAAGTTTTTGAAGATGGAAGAACTAATGTAGTGAACGAAATGCTGGATTGCTTGTCCTGGTCCGTCCAGAGGTTCCCATGGGAAATTACTGCCTTTCAGTAAGCTTACCCCTGTGTATATCACAGTCATTCAATGACACATCCCTTGAACATAAAGGGGCTGTATATGATGATAGAACCATAACTAGACACCAAGAATTCAGTCCCCTTGTCTTCCCACTTGCTAATACTTCTACATACAAAGAACATCGAAAAACTCTGCCTATCTCTGTATGCTAATAATACCCATTCTCCATACTTGATCATTTCAGGTATGAAGTAGAATTTCCTAGAGTGACTCAGCCTCAAGGTTCAGACACTGAGAATAACTAGGCTGCTTATTGTATTTATATATTAACTTCTACACACCGTCATTTTATGACAGTAGCAGTAATATTGCACTTTCAAAATCTTTATTAGATTAAGGAGAAGTTGAATATTTCTTAAAAACATTTATAGTAATGGCCTTCTACTTTTTGAACATAATGTTAAGGATCTCATGTAGAATGACTTCAATGTTTTAGCATTAGCTGTGAACACTGAGGAATCTTAGAAAATGAAATCTGTTTTTCTTCACAGGCACAGAGAAAGAAGGAACTCTAACATTTGATAATGACCAACACTCATTTAATTGCTAGATTAACCTACATTCATTGTAAAAAAGAGGGCTTGGAGAGACAAGCCCTCCTCAGGCTCTCCTGCAGGGTTCCTATCCCTGCTTGTCGCATTGTGCCTGTTACAGTGATTAACCCCCAACACTGGCAATTCTCTGGTTCTTATCTTCTTTGTTTTTCAAAATCCCTGCATATACACTATTTCTAAATGCTTCTTTCTTTATTTTCTCCTTTCTTCTTAAAGCTGGTCTTCAATTGCTTTGCAGGTTTCTCAGTAATGATCATACATAAAAAGTTTGTTGCAGGGAATCCCAAACTCAGATTAAGAATGATTTTCCTTCTCAGGAATGAATCACATTCTCTTTATTCAATGTCCTATTAATTTTGGTCTGTCATGTGTCATATGATAACTTGGATTCATACTCACAGAAAAAAGGCTTGTCATCATCACACTTTCAAAACTATGCTATGGAAAGGGTCTCAAACATGAGTCCTATTTAAAATTCTGTTTGATTTATCATCTCTCTTTTCCTTTCCTACCTATGCACCTGTCACTTAGAATGCTTTAAGGGTAAGTATCTCAAAAAGACCAAAAGAATAGATATGGGCATAAAGTTGATGGGAGCTTACCAAACTCCAGCAGAGTCTTTGATATAAGTAGAGTTTTTTTTAAGTGAATTTAGACTTCGAACTTCAAAGTCTTATGACAACATCCCTCTAGTCCAAGATTAAAAGTGTAATAAGTAGCCTTCTGGTTCAAGACTAGGAAGGTTTTATAAAAACTACCTGATTGAACGTAGAGCTGTTCACCCATTTGTACTCAGCTTGATAGAATAGTGGATGAAAATATGGATTTGACCAAGGTTCAAATGTACTTCTAACTTACTAGTTATGTGATTTGGAATATGTTTTTTTCAATATTTCTGAGTTTCATTTTTTCTATGGTATAAAATGAAGAAATAATAACATCTACCTCATGGAGTTGTAACAAAGATTGAATGAGATAATATATGCAAAGTATTTAGTATTTGAGAAAATACTATTGCAAAAGAAACATCTTTTGCAATAGTATTTCTATACTATTGCAAAAGATAACTTGTGAAGTTGCTGCCCTTGTTTTTTGATATTTCAACATTTTTGTTTTATGAATGGAATTTTTACCCTGTAGACATATCAAAGCTTCTAAAAATGCTTCATAAAATATATCCTGGGAGTCCCTTGGACAGTAAGGAGATCAAACCAATCAATCCTAAAGGAAATCAACCCTGAATACTCATTGGAAGGACTGGTACTGAAGCTGAAGCTCCAATACTTTGCCCACCTGATGGAAGCGACAAACTGACTCATTGGAAAAGATGATGAGGATGCTGGGAAATTGAAGGCAGAAGGAGAAGAGGGTGGAAGAGATGGCTGGATGGAATCACCAATTCAATAGACATGAATGTTAGGTGAACTCTGAGAGATGGCGAGGGATAGGGAGGCCTGGTGTGCTGCCATCCATGGGGTCACAAAGAGTCAGACACAACTTAGCGACTGAACAACAACAAAATTCTGATTGGCTTAGTGATGAAAAGTACTTTTAAATTTAATATTCCAAAATTTCCAGTTATTAAGGAAACTAAAGTTTTCAAATATTAAAAAAAAGATACCTTCTAGAAATAAACTCAGAAAAGTTTTAAGAATTTCACATTCACATAATGTAGATATATATGTGGCAAACCAGAGTAGTTTAATCATTTCGATTTAATTAAAAACATCTATGTATTTTCTATTAGATTAGTGTTAAGTATAATTTACATGGAGACTTTTATTCTACTTGGGTATGTTTTTACTAAACATATATAGGTTTGCTGATTGAATGAGATAGGATGCCTTCTACTAAATGTTTAAGATTATGAAAAACTGTAAATATGTTGAACCAAAATCAAATCACTGTTCTGACAAATTTTATGTTAATAGTGCAGCGGGCCCAGAATGTGGTTCAGATTGGAGGCTGATGATGTCACACAAACACCAAGAAGGTAGGGAAAGGTTTGTTAATCACAGAAGATGCCTTTCAAGAGACAGCAGGGCAGGCCTCCCAAAGAAGTCCAAAATGGCTTTAAAAAGAACATGGAAAGGAGACTGGCTTTCTGTTTTCTGGTGGTGAGGGGCGGGGCTGGAGCACAGTTTCACACGTGCAGGCAGGGGTTTTCCTGCTTTGAATTCCTGTCCTACAATCCCCACCCAGGCACTAAAGAAGGAAGCACCCGGGCTTCCGGCTCAACCTTCCCAAATATGGGACAGAGGGAAAGGGGGGCCTTAAAAGCTGCCAGCAGGACTTCCGTGGTGGTCCAGTGACTAAGGCTCTGTGCTTTCACTGTGGAGGGTGCGTGTTCAATTTCTGGTCGGGGAACTTCTGCATGCCAGGTGGTGCCAGGATATCAACTTGAGGGCTTTCTTGTTGGCTCAGGAAGAATCTGCCTGCCTATGCAGGGGATGCAGGTTCGATCCCTGGGTCAGAAAGATCCCCTGGAAAAGGAAATGGCAACCCACTCTAGTATTACTCCATGGGAAATTTCATGAGCAGAAGAGCCTGGCAGACTACACAAAAGAGTTGAACATGATTTACTGACCAAAGTCAACCTGAAGACAATTTCCAAGATTTTTAGGCAACTTAAACTTTGTGCTGGTATTAACTTGAGTTAATCAATGTTCACTGGATGTCTAGATAATTTCTAAGATAGAATACTGAAACATTAGTTACTAAGTAAAAGTTTAAGTTTATATATTTTATCTCTTATTTTTAAGATATAGATAGATAGATAGATATGGTAAGCACTTGTATCTCTTAAAATATGTCTTCATTTTTGCTCCTTGGAGAAGTTGTGCTATAAGGGGTACATGTGTATCAAGGAAATGAGAGTGGTTTTGTCCTAAAGGGGAATGACTGTTCTAGAATGAGAAGAGAAAAATGCAGGACACATCCTGAATGGGTATAGAAAGCAGTGGAAGTTTTGCTGAAAGGGAATTTTTTTGTTGTTGGTTTTATGGTCAAAGCTGCTTAAAATTTTCTGGGTGTATTAGTTTCCTATCACAGCTGTAACAAATTATCACAAGTTTTGTAGCCTAAACCGACCCAAATTTATTATCTTATGGTTCAGAAGTTCAAAAACGGGTCTCACTGGGCAAAAATCAAGATATCAGCAGGGCCAAATTCTTCTGGAAGCTATAGAAGAGATCCATTTTCTTCCCTTTTCAAGATGGTAGAGTTGCCTGGAATCCTTGATTTATGGCCCCCCTGCGGCTTCAAAGTCAGCAAGAAGCAGTGTCTTCCTCATAGGGCCTCACTCAAACACTGACTCCCTTGTCTCCTTCTTCCACATTTAAATGATATTGTGGGACTTCTGGACTTCCCTGATGGCTCAGACACTAAAGGCTGCAAAGAGGACATGGACACAACCAAGCAACTGACACACACACCATGGGACTTCCCTGGTGGTCCAGTGGTTAAGAATCCACCTCGCAATGCAGGAGACATGGGTTCAATCCCCTCTCAGGGAACAAAGATTCCACATACCTCAACTACTAAGCCAGCATGACTCAACAAAAGGTCCCTCATGATACAACTAAGACCTGACTCAGCCAAATAAATAAATAAATATTTTCTAAAAAAGAAAGAAAACCACTGTATCAGAACATGCTTCACACACATTCTTTTAAAAATAAATAAATAAATGATCGTCATGATTACACTGTGACCCCCAGATAGTCCAGGATACTCTCGTCATTTTAAGGTCAAATGACTGGCCTTAAATTCCAATCTTAATTCATCTACAACCATAACTGCCTCCTGCCATGTAACATAACATATTCACAGGTCGCAAGGATAGGCAGTGGATGTCTTTGAAATGGGTCATTATTCAGTCTATCATGAATTTATTTAAGAGATTTTCAAAAAGAGGTTTCATATTAATTAGTATACTGGTATTAAAACAGAGTTTTGTTTTCTCTCTGTTAAAATGGGATATTTTTCTTGGATTACTGGCAAGCTCTAAGAAGAGTTGTAGAAGGTTACTTTATTATCTGTGTAATCTGCCTAGAGGACTTCCCTAATGTCTCAGTGGGAATTCACCTGTAATGCAGGAGACATAGGAGATGCAAGTTCAATCCCTGGGTCAGGAATATCCCCTGGAGTAGGACATGGCAACCCACTCCAGTATTCTCGCCTGGAAAATTCCATGGACAGAAGAGCCTGGTGGGCTACAGTCCATGGGGTTGCAAACAGTCAGATACGACTGAGCACATGGCATACACAGTCTGCCTAGATAACTGCCCAGATCCCTAGTGGGACTCTAGGCTGCCTGGCGGCTTGTTTCCTCGAGAATACGAAGAAGCCCCTTGGGCTGAAGCTCAAGGACTTGATATAAACCGCAAAGTATGCTCTACTTCAGCAGACTGTGCATGGGCCAGATTTCCTTCTGATGCAAAGGGAGTCCTGTTTAAGCCACTAGCGAAGTCCCAGGAAATACTAGGGTCATGGGTGAACAAATAAGAGAGGCAACTGGAACTGTGGACAACATCACCAAAAGCTGTGACATTCTAGCTATGGAGCCTCAATAAACTCAACAAGTGATCGTGCCTGCCAATAAGATTTTTATCTACCATTGTTTTGGAATCCACTCATCTGGTTACTCTCAGCATACAACTCTTGGCTTTTTATTTTTAACATAACCTTTGCTATTAATATATCTCTTCTACATTTTAGGCATTCCTCTTGGAAGACACCTGACCCAGCACTCCAAAACAGCTGACCTTTGCCACCAGGTCCCAACAGATGGTTCAGATGATTTTGCAGGAACATTGCCAACCAGAGTCCTGTCAAGACTATCTCCTAGCCCCAACTCTGTCCCACTTGGGAAGTTTATGATTGCCTCTCAGTTATTCAGCAAGGGATGCTATTCTATGTATTAAAAAAAGCGGGGACTGACAATATTGAGCTTTATTTGAGCCTGGTGCTCCTGGGAAGCAGCAACAGGGTCAAGATCCTTCCACCATTTTATGACTCTTTTGGGTTCCAAGAAATGGCCAACCAGGCAAAGGAGTCTTCCCTTGCAGATTGGGAGCAATGAGGTACCTCCACCTTTCCTCAATGACTCCCTTGTTTTATGAAATCCCAAGCTCTCTATTCCATCTCTGAGGCATTCCTCAATGAATATTCTTTCTATTGCAAAATCCTGAATAAAAGCATTCCCTTAATTAAGTCCAGTATATCTTCTCTTTCACAAAAGCAAAAAGCCATCTTCAAATTAGCTATTTTCCAAGCTGATTTTTGTTTTACTTGGAAACCCTGCTCTTGAGGAAAAACGCACTTTGGTTGGGTTTCCCAGGTGGCATCAGTGGTAAATAACCTGTCTGCAAATGCAGGAGACATAAGAGACTCGGGTTCGATCCCTGGGTAAGGAAGATCGATTAGAGAAGAGCATGGCAACCAATGCCAGTATTCTTGCCTGGAGAATCCCATGGACAGAGGAGCCTGGGGAGCTACAGTCCAATGGGGTTGCAAAGAGTTGGACACGACTGAGATGACTTAGCATGCACTATGGTTAGTTGCTCGAAGCATCTGGTCTGGAGCAGATCTCACACACTGGCTCTGCCACTCATACATACCATGTAAGAATGGACAAGGGACTTGAACTTTCTGTGTCTCATGTATTCACCTATAAATGGGGGTGACGATGATGGTGATGATGATGATGATGGAAACTTCCTCACAGGGTTGTTACATAAAGAGTTCATAACATGCACCTGGTTTAGACAGTTAATCACCTGTCACCATTATTTGAGGAAGCCCTAAAGTTCAGGGACCCCCCTGGTGGCTCAGATGGTAAAGCGTCTGCCTGCAATGCAGGAGAC
Source organism: Cervus elaphus (assembly GCF_910594005.1). Taxonomy (NCBI): domain Eukaryota; kingdom Metazoa; phylum Chordata; class Mammalia; order Artiodactyla; family Cervidae; genus Cervus; species Cervus elaphus. The sequence continues at coordinate 35,221,733 of NC_057835.1, read as the reverse complement.
CCAGGTTTGATCCCCGGGTTGGGAATATCCCCTGGAGAAGGGAATGGCAACCCACTCCAGTACTCCTGCCTGGAGAATTCCATGGGTAGAGAAGCCTGGTAGGCTATGGTCCATGGGGTTGCAAAGAATCGGACACGACTGAGCGACTAACACTTTCAAAATTCACCAAGTCCTGATATTCTGAGAAAAGTTAATTTCCTATTCAGTACTTCTGAACTAAAACATCACAAGGTTATATAGCACATACAATTGTAGAGGAACAATAAATATTGAATAAATTAATGGATGAATGGGTGAACGGATGGAGGAAGGAAGGAACTACAGATGAGGGGGCAAGTATTATTGTAAGCAAAAGATGACTTTTGAATCAATTATAGTATTTCTTTACAGTTAAATGAGCAGACTGAATTCCAAACTCTATCTCACAGGTGTGTCATTAATACTCAGAAATCAAATTAAATACATTTCGTCATGGAAGGAATGGGTCCTACACAGGCAGCTGATATGATCCAGAACATTGCACTCAGTGTTCGGGGGTGAAGGTTTGTGATGCAGTGTGACCTAACTTCAATTAATGACAGCTGTCTCCGGAAACCTGATTTCTTCCCGGGGGAAATAGAGTATCAATTAAAGTCTAGCCAGATTGAAATACATCACTGTTCAATGAGTGCAGAAACTTGAATTCATGCTTCTTGATTTACCAGTAAGACAGAAACGCTTTCAACATATAATCAGCCCTATCGTTCATCACATCCAATCGAAATACACAGACTTATTCAGGCACTAAATGTGAGAAATCTTTTTAAACTTTAAAACATTCAGCAGAACTGTATGTCATCGTAAAAAATTGAGCTGCAATGTGATATTCAGTTTATGTTCTGAAGCAAATCAATAGTCCAGGCGAGTCATAACTCTTACTACATACTGCCCTCCAGTGGATTCCTGTCAGACATAACCTCTGAAAATTTGAAAGAATCTATACAAAGGCTTTCTTTTAGAAGTGATGTTCAATCTTTGACATAAACTTTTAAAATGCTCTTGCAAATACTAAACAATAATTTTCCAAACTTTTAAAAAGGGCCTTATATTTAAACTACTTGATGTGAATGTAAAGTACCTGTTCATTTCCAGCCAGAGTTTAACTTTTTCTCAGTTTATTTCTATTTTGGCCCATCTCATTAGGGGTCCTGAGTCTGTTGTTGTTTAGTCGTTCAGTCGTGTCCGACTATTTTGCCACTCCATGGACTGTAGCCTGCCAGGCTCTTTTCTCCATGGATTTTCCCAGGCAAGAATACTAGAGTAGGTTGCCATTTCCCTCTCCAAGTGATCTTCCCCACTCAGGGATTGAACCCGGGTCTCCTGCATTACAAGTAGACTCTTTACCACTGAGCTACCAGGTCCTGAGCCTACTATTACATAAAAAAATATTAAACAGAGACTGTGTTAGTCTCTCCAGTCATGTCCAATTCTATGTGGCCCTGTAGATTATACCCCATTAAGTTCCTCTGTCCGTGGGATTCTCTAGGCAAGACTATTGGAACCTCAATTAAATAGAGCCAGGATGCCAGCAGGGGGAGCTCTCACACACTCCAGCCAGAGTCGAGCCCAACAGGAAAGAGAAAGTCTCTTCTTTCCTGGCAAGGACTCAGCCAATAAAAAGCAATGGATATTTTGTTCACTGCAGGCCTCCCAACTGCTTTTTTCCTCCTTTAAAGTGGTCTCCTCTTGCCCTGGAAGAACTTGCACGTGACTCTCCATGTCTGCAGACCTAGAATTACAATTTTCTGCCAACCCCAAATAAACCCGTTTTAGCTGGAGAAATATCTGGCAGTCTATTTACTGCATGTCAACAACTATTTCTATCTGAATTCATTCTGAGTAAAAGAAGAAGGACTTTGTACCTGTTGGAGTTTAGATTAACTTCTTTAGATGCTGCCTTGACTCTACTGGGTAAACAAACAATTAATTCTTCTCATTTCACAAATGATAGTCACAAATTTATGGTAAATTTTAAAATAAAACTTAGATGGCCCATTTCTAATGATCCCTGGATGTGTGAAGTCTGATAAGAAGATGACTCCAAGACATTGCAGTTTGACTTGTTCCATTTAGAATTTGGTTTTGTCAAATGTCCCAGCATTTCAATGTCTACCAATTTTTCACTGCCTCTTTGGTAATGTCACAATATTTTCTGTTATTTCAAAATAATACCTCATCATCAGGCTGTATGACTGAAACTAACACAATATTGTAAATCAACTGCATTTCAATTTTCAAAAAAACTAAAAAATAATACCTCAGAGTAGGGCAGCTCCTCATATGATAATTATCTTCCTTGTTTTTCTTTGGTAAATATTATACTGCAAACATTCTACAAGGAATTGTGAGTTTAACCCGTGAAATTTTTCAGGGAAGGAACTGAAAATGAATACTACCTAAACTGCAAGGCTCTCACTAGTAACTAATTACATGGACAAGAAAATGACCAGGAGGACATTTCTGGAAGCAAGTTGTTTTCCTGCAAAGTAAGCATGACTTCAGTTAAGCTCAACTTCTCTTAAATGTACATTTAAAATACTAAATCATCTAGTAGAAACTAGCCTCTATTTCTAGTTGATAAAAGATCTTTTAAGAAGCAGGTATTTAAAATATTGCTCTAGTAGTAATTTACCACCAGATTATTGGACACTGCAAATGTGCTTGCTGTCCAATGAAATTTTGAAATAGCACATCACTTTAAGTCATGCTTATTTGAGTTTGAGTGTACATTTATATTCTGTTTGCTTATCAAAATATTCCTTTGATAGCCACGAAAACGAATATAGGAAAGTGTTTAGCTTATAATAATAACCTCAGTTACATTTTAAAATATGCCACAACCATACTGTGAGATAAATCTCTTTACAGAATGCTTTAACAAAAAAGACTAAGTTGGACTTTCCTGGTGGTCCAGTGGTTAAGAATCTGCCTGCCAATGCAGGGGACATGGGTTTAATCCCTGCTCTGAGAAGATCCCATGTGCAGTGGAGCAAGTAAGCCCACGCACCACAACTACAAGCCTGTGCTCTAGAACCTGGGAGCTGAAACTACTAAGCCCATGCCCTAGAGCCCATGCTCGACAACAAGAGACAGCCACTGAAAGCCACTGCAATGAGAAGCTCACATGCTATAATGAAAAGTAGCCCCCATGGCCGCAACTAGAGAAAGCCCAAGTGCAGCAAGGAAGACTCAGTGCAGCCAAAAATAATAAATAAATAAATAAATAACTTAAAAAGACTAAGTCAGTTAAGATGAGCTCTTGAAAGTGACTGATGAAATTTGACTCTAGTATAATTTATATATATTCACTTATTTAATTTTTTGCTCTCAAAATACAAGCATCAACTATATACCAGAAAGCGCATAATATATGGAGGATTCACATATGAACAAAACAAGGTTCTGACAAACAGGAGTCCAAAACTCAATGGGAAAGTCAGATGGGTAAATAGATCATTAAAATACAATACAGTTAAGTGTTGTCATAGAGACATGCGGAGATTAATAGGAGAACATAGAGGGCATATACGAATGGGCAGGTTCACAAAAGCAGCGTTATATGTGTTTTAAAAGATAAGTGAGTTGACTGAGCACACAAACTGTAGTGACTTTCCTCTAAATGCAATGGAAAAGGGTGGCTAGTGAGGGAAATTACAAATAGTTCTATTTGGCCTGAGGCTGTGCAGCCTATAGGGGGAGAGGACATTTACAAGGTCGGTGGCAGTCTTGTATTTTTCCATAGGTGCTTTGGAAAATTAATGGAAAAGTTGAATTGTAAGCAGGATAATGGCATTATCAGATTTAAATTTCAGAAAGCATACTCTGATGGGGAGAAATCAGAATGTTACACAGCCATAAAAAAGAATGAAACCTTGCCATTTGCAACAACATGAATGGGACTTGACAGCATTATGCTAAGTGGAAACAGTCTCACAAAGAAAGACAAAAACCTCATGATCTCATTTATACATGGAATCTAAAAAAAAAGAAGAAGAAAAACCTAAGCTCATCAAATCAATACAGAGAACAGAGTAGTGGTTGCCAGATGCAGGGTTAGAGAGCAGGTGAAGTGGGTTAAGAGAGCTAAAAGGTAAAAACTTTCAGTTATTATATAAACAAATTATGGATATGTAATGTACAATGTGGTGACTGTAGGCGATAATACTACACTGTATATTTGAAAGTTGTTAAGAGAGTAAATTTAAAAAGTTCTTGTCCCAGTGAAAGAACTCTATAACTACATATGGTAACAAATTGTTAACTAGACTTCTTATATATGTTTCACAATAACTACAAATATTGAATTATTATGTTGCACACCTGAAACTAATATAATGTTGTGCATCAATTATACCTCAATTCTTAAAGATGGTTTCTTAGGTGAAAACTGTGGTAAAATTGAATTTCTAATCAGAAATATGACCACATAGCATTAATATAAGCAGTTGTTACCTTTATTTTCTCATTGTTTTCTTTCTTGATAAATAATTGTACATTGTACACTTGTATCCTTGTATATATTATGGTATATTGTCTATTTGTATCTGGCCATGTCTCTAATTTGTCAAACCTATAATCAGAACTGAATCTTGCCTTCTCAAGTACATCCAATCATTTCTAGGTTATTTTCATGATTTAAAAGATTATTTGTGAACCAAAAGATATCTCTGAAATAAAAATTAGTGAAAGGAATGAATTGATTTTTTAAAAAGTGATAAGAGACAGTGACAGACACTTAGGATAATACATGGGTACTTCACAGTCACTGAAAATATTCTAGAACACAATGTACTCATCCTTAATTAGATAGAGCCAACCTGAGAACCATTTCTAAAAGCACTTCAACCCACAGCCAAAAATAAAATTCAAATAAGCCCAATTTCAATGTTTAAATGATACTGTATTGGAGGGGGGAAAAAAAACACCAAGCTCTTTATAACAGTTGAACTCAATGGTATGGTAAAATTAGCAATAGTGCTTAGTTGATGGGAAAAAGTCAAACTTGGGCATGACATCATGACCTAAGGGCCCCTGGGCCTGCATCATAGACTGGGTGCATAAACTGATCTTTCCAGAGCCATCTGGGAGCAATGCCCTGCTTAGCCTCCGGCTGGCTGTGGGTCCTTGGACACAATATTTAGCCCGTCTAGGCCAAGTTTCTTCCTGTAACAGGGTTTCATGGCACTAGTGACTCCCTGGACCAGACCACTCTTTGGTGTGGGGAACCTTCTAGAATCTAATCCCAGGTTAAGCTTAGCCAAGTAATTCTGAGTGTATTTCCTATAGAAGAGGGGTTCCCAACTTCTGGGATCTAAAGCCTGATGATCTGAGGTGGAGCTTGTGTAATAGTAATAGAAATAAATTAAGTACACAATAAATTGGCTTTCCTGGCGGCTCAGACAGTAAAGAATCTGCCTGCAATGCAAGAGACATGGGTTCGATCCCTGGGTTGGGAAGATCCCCTGGAGAAGGAAATGGCAACCCAGTCTAACATTCTAGCCTGGAGAATCCATGGGCAGAGGAGCCTGGTGGGCTACAGTCCATGGGGTCACAAATAGCCAGACATGACTAAGTGACTAACACTTTCACATTTTTTCAGACAATAAATGTAATGTACTTGAATCATCCGGCAACTCTCTCCACTTCCTGGTCTGTGGAAAAACTGTCTTCTGTGAAACTGGTCCCTGGTGTCAAAAAGGTTGGGGATCTCTGCCAGTCTGCAGAGTGAGGCGAAACTCCTGCCTACCTACGTCCAGCCTAGTTTCTCTCTGATGACTATTCATACACATACACGTTATATCTATATAATCTCCACATTATAGACACCATGCACCAGGTGATTTCTTTGCAGAGAAGAGCAGTATTTCCCAAAGAATTAAAAGTCTGCAAGAATAGCACATTGGCTAAAACAAAAGAAAATCACACTGCGAAGAAAATGTCTAGGTTTTTACTCTTAAATGTCTGCATTCAAGTCACTTTACAATTTCCTTAAGAATAGTAGAGTGATTATTATTATTATTTAACCTAAAGAGTCCCTATGGACTGTAGCCCACCCAGACTCCTGTCTCCATGGGATTCTCTAGGCAATACTGGAGTGGGTTACCATTTCCTTCTCCAGGGGATCTTCCTAACTCAGGGATCAAACCCGTGTCTCCAGCATTGCAGACAGACTTTTACTCACTGAGTCACCAGAGAAGCCCTTTGAAGGGAGCATGCATGCACATCAGGATGTCAATATTACAGAGAAATAAATTTCCATCTTGTTTAAGCAACTATTACTTTGGTTCTGTCATTAGCACCAAACCAACATCCGAATAAGCCATTCCATCCTCAGAATAATCCTAAAAGGAAAATACTATTATCATATTTCAAATGAGGAAAAAATTTAAAAACCTATCACGTGTTCAGAATCAGTAAGGTCACAACACCTTAGAGGTGGCCAGGAAATAAATGCTCCTATGGCTAACCCTGCTGCCACTAAGCCACTTCACATCAGAAAGCTGATGATTTGGAGGTAAAGTGTACCCAAACCTCAGCTGCAAAGGAATCTGGGAAATGCAGTTTTTAACCCTTCCAGCACCTCTCTTCCCTACAAGGGAAGATGGAAAATGAAACAGGGAAGAATGCACAAGAGAGCATTAGAAGAGATGATCTCTAAAAATCCTAGCCCCACTTATTGCTGTGTGTCCTTGGATAAGTTACTTAGCCTACCTGTGCCTCAATATTGTCTAAAAATAAGAATTATAATGATGCCTACTACATAGGGTTATTGTGAAGATTAAAAGAGCATAAAAATATGTGAAGTATTTAGACAGTGACTGGCACATACTATTATATGTATCTGTTATAATAATTACTATTATCATTAATCCTATTCTAATTCTAAAATTCCATGATGTTTATTTTCTAGTGTGTCCAAAAGGTGAAGTACACAGGTCACCAACTTCAAACAACTTGAGCTAAAAGTGTAGAATTTTTAAGGGAAATGTATTCCCTTCAATTGAAGAACTTGTAAGAACAATCACCTAACGTCCTCTCTTGTTAGCTGCAGAGGAAATCTTCAACTGTTCAAGGAAGTCTGTGATGTATTTCTTCTCACTTATTACACTTTACATGCTGAAATTCCTAAGATCCTCTTAGATAAAATTCATTCAGATTTCTGGTCAGTTTTTAAATGAAATTATGGCAGAGGCTGATGGTTTTCCTGCAGTAAACATTCTCTCTGTCTCTATCTCCTAGGGATAGATTCTCCTGGTTCTTTGGCTGGGTAGATGCTGTCCAGAATACACACAGCATCCCAGTCTCCCTCGCAGCTAGGATGGACATGTGACCATGTTCTGACCTATGCAGGTGAACAGAAGTGGAACCTCATTTTGCCCTGAGACAGAAGGTTGTGCCCTCTCTTTCCTCAGCCCCTTCTGTCTCTGGGTGGTATGCTGCCACCCACTAACACTGCCTTATGAGAAGTGATCATTAAATATGCAAGAATTTTGCAAGTCAGTTGTTAGACAATTGGTAGTTTAACAGCAGCCTTGGAAGGAATATTTATAGCATGGAAACACACACTACAAATCAGTTCCCCCTCCTCCATACACTCCCAATCAGGTTCTTTTTGTTTTTTTTCCCCGAAAGTCAGTTTACCAGTACACATCGTCCTTGCCCCACTAGAATTGGGATACTTGAGTAAGATCTATAGGGTCATTCGAAGAGGGCAGGTCCAAGATATGGCAAAGTGAGGAGCCTGGGCTCCCCATGTGAGACATATGTTTCTATCTAGCTCAGTGATTCTCAACAAGGGACAATCTCTGCCCTTCAGTGGCCGTTTGGCAGTGTCAGGTGATAGCTTTGGTTGTCACAGCTGGGACAGTGTGGTTGCTTCTGGCACTTGCGTATAGAACCCAGTTGTCATTGCTGTTTATCAGTTGCTAAGTCGTGTCCAGCTCTTTGCGACACCATGAATTGCATCAGGCCGGGCTTCCCTATCCTTCACCATCTCCTGGAGTTTGCTCAAACTCATGCCCATTGAGTCAGTGATGCCATCCAACCACCTCATTCTCTGTCAACCCAAGGATGTTGCTAAACATCCCGCAATACACAGGACAACACCCACTGCCAAAAATCATAGCTTCAAAATGCTGACGGTGCCAAGACTGAAAAGCCCTGATCTCATTGAAGCTACTTTTATGTTGATTTCTACTATAGAAAGAAAACAGAGAGCCTAATACAAAGGTATAATTGACATCTCTAATATCCTTTTATATAATATAAATGCATACATATATTCATAATAGCTACAGATATGTGTACATACAAACATACAATAATCTGTATTTAAAACAAAATTTGAAAGAAACCACTTTCATAATGGGTTTCTAAGCATTTCTTTCCTTTAGAAGTATTCATTCCTTGAAATCCCCAAGCACTGTTCTGGGTAATGGAAGAGGTAATTTACCAAGTGACTAGAGAGGTATAAAAGAATTAATGTCCCTTCAGGATGTGAGTAACTCACTCCTACTCAGAATCTTATATTGGGAGCAAGAGGTGAGGGTGTTAATATTTTTCCCTCCAAGAAAGTGGCAGACCTCCTGTGTTCTCCGTAATTTCAGGAGGAAATTACACTGGGGATTTTCGTGACCTTGACCAATAGAGGTCCTCTGGTTGCATACAAGTAAAAATGGATTCTCAGAAATGTCCCCCAGGGAAATAAAAATGTTGATGAAGATAAAGAAACAAAAATTCATGGATGGTCTCTTGAAATAAAACTGAAAATGCATATTCTGTGAGACAAGAGTGAACCCGAGGGGAAAAAAAAACTAAGTACTCTCCAGTTTTTATGCGAGGGAAAAAGGGACAGATTTATTATTTTTCCAAGGCAAACAGATCATTTTATCATAAAGTACTGACAAAAGTTTATTTCTCAATTACTTATATAGCACAAATAGTATATCTATAATATAAATTATACAGTTAATGTTTGTGTATATGTTCATATAAACTGAGTTCTAAAATTTTAAACAATATTATTATTAAAAAAAAAAATCAGCTTTCCCAGTGGCTCAGCGGTAAAGAATCTGCCTGCAGTGCAAGAGATGCCAGTTCAATCCCTCAGTTAGGGAGATCCCCTAGAGGAGGGAATGGCAATCCACTCCAGTATTCTTACCTGGAAAATCCCATGGACAGAGGAGTCTGGCAGGCTCCAGTTCATGGAGTTGCAAAGAGTGGAACACGAGTGAGCACACATGCATAATAAAAATCAGTTCAATCTGATTTTCTCTCTTATATTTTACCTAATCTAGGAACTGCACTTTTGCAAGTGATGATAATGACTTTTCTTTTAATCATCCCAAATACATCTTATGATCTCTATCCCTTAACTCCATCTGACTTTTTTTCTTCATTTCTAAAAGTCATCCAGGTCTGTCACTTCATCTATCCCTTACCATGATCAGAATTATTCTTCAAACTTCTCCTATTGACTCATTCTGATATTTTCTGTATCTTCCTTGTGTTCTACTTGATGCTCAAAGTTACAAAGTATGCTCCCCTCAAAAAATATCTACTATGCGTCATCATTCTAATTTCTAATCAAGGACTTCTTTCCAAGCCCCTCACTTCAAATCTGATTACTCATTTATCAAGTTTTAAACATATTATTAATCTACTCACCACCAAACATACATTTATTGAAGAGTTTCTTATATGCTAATGCTTTCGAGTAATCAGACAGGTATTCCTCTAAAGAAACTCACAACCTACTAAGGGAATTTGGATATTTTAAAGAAATTATACTTTATTTATATCATGCTTCAAGGGGAAGGTCTTTTGGTTTACTGAATTGCCAAAATATTGAGGCAACACAGAGTGGTTTGTGTTCATATATTCTTGAATTTTGATGCTAAATAATTAAATATACTTGATTGTGCTCACTTTTCCAAATTTTAAAGAATCTAAAATTCTTCTTTATAGTTTTCTCTAAAGCAGTTATTACTATTGGTTTTCCCCTTTGTGCCCAAGTGTGACCTTATTGACAGTCATATGTATGCTCAAAGAACAGACAAAACTGCAGCCTGCATTCCACTCCTGACTCAGGTTGCAACCTGGCACCTAAGGAGTCACGTCTAACTCCAGATATGCATGGTTGAATATGCACTGCTGTGGGTTTAAGTATTACTATTTTAAATACTGCATGTAAACTATCATGCCTGTTATCAGTTTTGTGCCTTTTCTCCTGTTGTTCCTGGATCTGCAGGTCTAGTCAGGACCCTCTCCTTTCAGCTATGCAAATCCTACCCGTCCTGCAAGACCTGGGGCCAAGAGTCTCACTATGAACTATAAAGCCTTTTTCACTTATGCCAGTTTTCACTGATCTTACTCCCTAATCTCTTTCTGTCATCCATATCATTTATTCATAGTCCTCTTTTTATACGTGAGGCCACTTGTTGAAAGTTTCGTTCATTCCTCATTGCTGGAAAGGGTTTTGCCTACAGAGACAAAGTGACTACCACTATTCGCTATACTGCCCTGCCATCTTGAAGCACAGCAGTGCAGCTAGAAAGCCATGGCCACTCAACATCTTGCATTAAAATACAACTAGAAAGACCACTGATGGGAATGACGTCTCCACGGGCACAGTCTAGAGCTCATCAGGGTGCTGGCTCTTCAGGGCATGCCCTCTCCTCACAGCTCTACCTGCACCCCCCTTTCCAGCTCCAGAACCCCAATACTTCCAAACCTAACCCTGGCTACATTTGTGTCAGCTCTTCCTGGGGCTTTTGAAGGCTGCTTTACCCCACCCTCACTTCTGAATGAAAGCCTCTATTCCTTCCTAGGCAGGCTTCCCAGGGGGCTCCGTGGTAATCTGCCTGCCAGTGCCGGAGGCATAGGAGAGGGGGTTCAATCCCTGAGTCAGGAAGATCTCCTGGAGGAATAAATGGCAACACCTTCCGGTATTCTTGCCTGGGAAATCCCATAGACAGAAGAGTCTGACTGGCTACAGTCCATGGGTTTGCAAAGAGTGAAACACAGCTGAGAGACTGAGCATGCAGGCATCCCTTCCTAGTTAGAAAATAATCATGTTTGTAAAAATTTCAAAAATGTTATGAAGTTATATAAAGTGAACATTATCATTTGACACCAACAGAATCTGTATTTTATAAGTGTTACCAAACAGGTTCACTTACCCAATGTGCAGCAAGCCAAGGGTTGAGACACTGAGGTTTGCAGCAAAGTTTATTTACACTGTAGCCAAGAGAGGAGATGGGAGAACTGATCCCAAACCCACCTCTCCGAAAGCGAGGGGCTTGGGATAATTATAGGATAGAGCTGTAATGTGTGTGGAGCCTGGGGAAAGGTGAGTGGAAATAAAGAAAAGGTGTGATCATCATCGTTCTGTGCAGACATAACCAGGGTACAGGCTTCTTCTCGGCCCCCATGCCCAGAACTTGTGGTGCCGCCATGTTTTGAGGGTGGAGCTCTTGGCCCTCTGACATCAAAGGTCACAGAGAGGACGCTGGCACGTGCCCAGTGGGAGGGTCCATTGTTCTAACCAGTCTCAACCAGCTCAAACTGGACACAGCTGACTCCAAGTTTCTGAAAAAACAATTGGGGCAAACATCTTACTGCTGCTGCTGCTAAGTCGTTTCAGTCGTGTCCAACTCTGTGCGACCCCATAGACGGCAGCCCACCAGGCTCCCCCGTCCCTGGGATACTCCAGGCAAGAACACTGGAGTGGGTTGCCATTTCCTTCTACAATGCATGGAAGTGAAAAGTGAACGTGAAGTCGCTCAGTCGTGTCCGACTCTTCGGTACCCCGTGGACTGTAGCCTACCAGGCTCCTCTGTCCCTGGGATTTTCCAGGCAAGAGTACTGGAGTGGGGTACCATTGCCTTCTCCAAACGTCTTACTATTTGTGTTTAAATAGTAAGACTACATGATGCTCAGAGGACATACAAGTTTTTGAAAAACAAAGGTAGCTTGATCAGCAAAGGCAGGTGACAGTTCATTGTGTATTAATAGCTGACAGATGATGACCCTTGGTTTCACAACTGTTCACAAATTTTCGTCAGGAGGTTAACCTTTTTTAAGGCATCTTCACTTCCTGTCTTTAGAGTTTCCTCCATAATCTTCAAGAGTGTGACTGACTGTGAGCCAAAGACACACCCTGGGGGGTCTCAAAATTTCTCAATTAAGAAACCCACCCTAGTCAGGATAGGTTTTTTCAAACAGTGAAGAATGAAATATGCACTACTTCCCTAGAATGCAAAACGTCACTGCCCCAAACGCGGCAAAAAAATTTCCAAACCACTTTTATGTTATTGTTTTTTCCTTCTAGAATTGTATGTATTAAATAGTTCTATTCCCATGAGGAAAAAAACTCTTGATAGTTTTTATTTTTTCTGTTTAAGATCCTAATTAAGATTTGAAAGAATACAAGTTTTAATATTGAAAATTAGAGACTAACTATGGCCACTAAAATGTTCTGAGAAGCCAAAGAGTCCAAAGGCCAGTCAAAGGGAAATCCACCCAGAAGTGAGATCGTGACTATCTTAGAGCTTCATTTGTGTTCTAAATTCTCTCTACTTACATGGTGTTTCGGTGTCACCCAGATATTGCATTTGTTGTTACTTCAGGTACTATCCATGTGTGTGTAGTTTTATGAATATAATGCTTAATGATCAGAATAAGTTTTAATCAATGGATAGCTCTGAAATATTTCCTGCTCTGAATTATAAACATGGAAACTATGTGGAGGTTATTAAAAATGTTGAAGTATTTGATTTATTCAACATGCCTTTCTAATTTCCCTTTTCAGTGACTGGTAGACTAACTTCCTCCTCTGATTTTTTTCAAAAGAGTGTTACTACCTAACCTATGGCAGTAGGAGTCTGGTACCAAAACGGAAAATTTTGAGTGCAAGACCATCACATTGCCAGAAAATTCTGAAACCTACTGCTTTGAAAAATACAGGCTATATATTACTAATGTGTATATAAATGACAACAGATCAACCCAGACATTGTTCAAGTGGTGTACTCAGCACACAGAAAAATGAATAATCTAATTTAGCAGGTATAATTTAAATTATTAGAATTATTCATAAGAAATATGTTAATTCTTTACACACGGCACCTATTATTACTAATTCCTTAAGTTGCATATATCTAAATGCAATATTTATGATGGATAAATACCTTGATAGATTTATATTTATTTATTATGGATAAATAAATATAATCACCTGATGTAAAGGCAAGAATAAAGTATGAAACAAAACAACCTCGCTGTCTCAAAAATAAAATGAAATCCATAGCCCTTATCATCTTTTAGATTATAATTCTTATTGAAGAGTATTTAGTTTGTTTTTATTTTTTAAATTAAGCTTATTCTTCCCAGGCAACATGTTCATAAATCTTCCTCAGGAGGACAATTACTCACTGACACCATGCTCTACACTGACTCTAAGACAGAAGTTACACTCTATGACAAATGCTCAACCTACTCCAGTATTCTTGCCTGGAAAATCCCATGGACAGAGGAGCCTGGCAGCCAGAGCCCCCCAGGTCGCAAAGAGTTGGACATGACTGAGTGAATAAACAACGGCAACAATAAAGTGTTGACCAATCTGTTGGAGTCAGGCAGCAACCCAGAGACAAGGTCCTATAGGTATCCAGGCTCTCCCTCCTAAAGTTAAGAGTTAGGTGCAGACGACTCTGCAGGTGTACACAGAGGAGGTATGACTCTGTGGTAAGATCTTGTCCATGGATGTGCACCAGCATCAACTAGGCTGGGCTATGTTGAATATTTCGGACAGAAGCAGATGAGCCTTCTATGTTGCCTTTTCCTCCTTCAGCAAGGAGAGAAAGACTGAAGACCATAGTGGATATTGAGACCTAAAGATTGAAGGAGACTTTATCCCCAAATTACGCTCATGGAAAGTTAACCATGATGGACATACACACTGGACTTTTACAGGAGCAGAAGCATCTATTTTGCTCAACCACTAGTTTGGGGGGCGGATTGTTTTTATTTGTATAGCAAATACAGTTAACTAAGCTGCAGACCTTTCCTTTTTTTTTTTTTTTTTTTTGAGAAAACAACTGGTCAAGTTCATAGCAGTAATACTGATGACATTTACACTAGTGTGTTGCATTACAAAGTAATGACTTTCAACAAAGGTTACTTTCCATGATGCTAGTCATCCACCACAAGGTCCTTATTAAAACAGAAAATAATTTACACTGGCAAAAACTCAACTTCCTCTAATTATATGGTATGTAATTTGGATCTGCACAAATGAAGATTTTAGTACCTCTAAGGTGAAAGATGGGCTTCCCAGGTGGATCAGTGGTAAAGAATCCACCTGCCAATGAAAGAAGAGACTCAGGTTCAATCCATGGGTCAGGAAGATCCCCTGGAGGTGGAAATGGCAACCCATTCCAGTTATTGTTGGCTGGAAAATCCCATGGACAAAGGAGCCTGGTGGGCCAAAGTCCATGGGGTCGCAAAGAGTCAGACGCAACTCGGCAACTAAACAGCGACAACAACAATGTGAAAGATTCTGTTTTCCTGTATCCTCTCATTTGAAATAAGTTGCTCCTATAATCCAAAGAAAAAAATACTTCTAAGGGTTTTTTCACAAACATGATTATGATGGTTAATTTTGTGTCTACTCGCCTGGCCATGAGGTACCGAGATCAAGCATTTCTGGGGATGTCTGGGAGGGAGTTTGGGGAGAACTGACACTTGAATCCATGGACTCTGTGAACCAGATTCTCTCCCTGATGTGGGTACAAAATCATCCAATCCATTCATGGCTGGGATAGAAGAAAAGATGAAGGAAGGAAGAACCTGGCCCTATTCCCTGCCTCACTGCTTAGCTGGGACTTATCTTCTCCTACCCTTGATCTAGGGCTTACACCATCGGCTCCCCCAGTTCTCAGACCTCAGACTCAGAATTTCAGACTGAAGTACAGCGCTGGCTCTTCTGGGTCTCTGGCTAGCAGATAACTGTAGGTCTTCTCGGCCTCCATGATTGTGAAAGCTAATTCCTTACAGTAACTAATAAATTACAATGATTTTTCTTCTTACATTTATTCAAATGAATTTAAAACAAAATTTCTTTTTTATGTATTTTCCTTCAATTTATTTTTCAATTTAACCGTATGGCTTTGAAAATTCTTTAACAATATGTGTGAAAGTGAAAGCATTAGTCACTCAGTCGTTTCAGACTCTTTATGACACCCATAGACTGGGGCCCGCCGGGCTCCCCTGTCCATGGAATTCTCCAGGCAAGAATACTGGAGTGGGTAGCCATTCCCTTCTCCAGGAGATCTTTTCAACCCAGGGATTGAACCTGGGTCTCCAGCTTTGTGGGCAGATTCTTTACCGTCTGAGCCACCAGGGAAGCTATAGCTTGTGTAGCTATAGCTTGTTATTTTATTTATTTTTTGTTGTTTTTATTTTAAAACATTTTATTTTGTATTGGGGTATAGCTAGTTAACAATGTTGTAATAGTTTCAGGTGGACAGTGAAGGGCCTCATCCATACATACACATGTATCCATTCGCCCCCAACTCCCCTCCCATCCAGGCTACCACATAACACTGTTGCTATACAGTAGGTCCTTAAAAACAAAGTATCTTAAAAGACTGTTAAAAGATGTCTTCTACAGGATTATTAGCAGTTCCTCTTCTGGATTATGAAAAACTATTTAAGACTTACATGAAGTTTTAAAAGTAATAATATCCTTTGGAAATAAATTTATAAAACACCTAATGGTATTTCATTTTAAATTCATGAGTAGCTTTCTCAGGAGTTATGCCCTAAAAGCTTATGCTGAAGCCTGTTACCCCTTCATCCTCAAGGCCAGAAGATTTTTTGACTAGAATCTCTGCAGTTAACTTAGCTGCTTGACAGCTGGTTGTGAAAAGGTGCGCCTCACCACACATAACTCTCACAAAAATAAAACATCATCTTTTTCCCCATTGATTAACATAAGGCCTCTGAATTGCTTACCTCACAAGCTCAGCTTTTCATGTTTTGGAAAGTTGGTGGCACTACATAGCAATGTAGGCCACAGGCACAGCTATTTTGGGGTCTGGAGTACCCCCTCCATTCTCAAATGTCTGCCAGCCTTGATTCTATAAACCCAGTATAGCAATGCAGCCTCAGTTCCCTTGGGACTGTCCCAACCTATATATAATGTCACCTTGTACCTGGGAGGTTTTCATATGACCCTTCTTATCCAAGGATGAGTGGAGAGCTGCTGGCCTAAAGAAAGGGGCCATCCATGACACTGGGGCCTGTCTAACCAGAGTAAACCGGCCAGTATGTCTCCAGGTACCAAATTCACAATTGAGCTTAGAGCCCAAAGCTCCCAAAAAGAAAAAAATGCATATCCTCCCTCAGGACCCAGAAAGAGTGTCGGCATCCACTCTGGTCCCCGTGTCCTGGCCACTGCCCATGGGTGTCCTCTCTCCCCACCTCCCTTTGAATCTGCTGGCACTCTGAATGGCTAGGAGAAAAGCAGGGCGTTCAGGATGTTAGTAATCTCTGCTTCTTCTGCCCCCACCTTCACCTTGGAGTTGAGACTAACATTACTGCATAGGCTTTAAGAGTTCGATTGGTGAGAAGGTGGGAAAAGGAAATATTAGCTAAAATGAGATGTGAGATGATCTTTAGTTTTCAGTGACATGTGCTTTTTCTCTCCTGTCCGTTTTGTACTGGTCTTTGTTCGCTTGAGTTACTACTGATGCAAAATAATGTCCCAGTTAGAGTGATAAGAGAAGAAAAAAAAACCTTAACCATTAAAACACCTATGTTTTGCTGCCAAGGCAATGCCAAAACCTTATTCCAGTTTTGAAATAACAAGTGGATCTCTAGTCTCTCTGTTGTGAGTGGCAGAAGCTTACCAAATTGCTCCAGGACGATTTGACAATATTTATGGATTTCCCTGGTGGCTCAGTGGGTAAAGAATCCATTAACAAGGCAGGAGACGTAGGTAGATACAGGTTCAATCCCCTGGTTGGGAAGATCCCCTGGAAAAGGCAATGGCTACCCATTCCAGTATTCTTGCCTGGAGAATCCCATGGACAGAGGAGCCTGGCGGGCTACAGTCCATAATGTCACAAAGAGCCAGACACAACTGAAGTGACTGAGCATGCACACACGCATGCTCATCTCCAGTGACCTTCTGATCTCATGCACTTCACCAGCCCCCCAGCAATATGTGGCCAGAAGCCACTGCACTTCTGTTTTCCAACTTCCCCTCATGGATAAAAACCCAAGCCCACTGCCCCAAGATAAAGATCTAAAACTGAGTACCATGCCCTCTATCAGGCACACAACCGGGGCATTCTAGCCATCCAAAAGGTTTCATGCAATATCCTGCACAAAAATGCATAACAACCCTTAAAGGAATCAGGGGGCCTCCTGGTAGAACGCAACTTGTCCCTGTGTTATTAAGA
This sequence comes from Cervus elaphus, assembly GCF_910594005.1. Taxonomy (NCBI): domain Eukaryota; kingdom Metazoa; phylum Chordata; class Mammalia; order Artiodactyla; family Cervidae; genus Cervus; species Cervus elaphus. The sequence goes on along the minus strand of NC_057835.1, from coordinate 35,204,229 downwards.
ACACCAGAGGACTCCCACACAGCCAAGTTTAACAAACCATTTTTCAGTGGATGCTTTGCATGGAGACATTTCCAGTGCGTGTCTCATGCGCTAATGCGCCACAGCTGCGGTGGTAACCCTCGATGAGTTCCATATGGAGCTGTGGTTATAATCAGCTCCTTCTGGAAACTCTCTCTTGGACTTCTTCTTTAATTAGGATTAAAATGCGCTGAGGGCCCACAGGAGATGCAAGGGCAGCCTTTTATTTCAGGCATTATCATTTCTCTCAGGCAAGATCGCCTTTCAGAAACTGTGTACATTCTCTCTCTAATCTTCACCAAAAGAGGTCCAGCCTGTTCAACTAATTCCCTCATTTTTTAATAATCTGGAAATGACTTTGAGGCACCAAGCTTCAGCAAAAAAGTAATTGTTCGTTGCTCCACTAAATGATACTTCTGGGACTAACAGCGGATTGGGGCATTTGAAGAAAAATAAGTGTACCTCACTATAAAGGGCAGACACAGGAACCTCAGAAAGAAAACCAACAGGTCATTTTAATGAGATAATGTTCTCCCAAACAGCTTCTGCCCCAGGTAATTATGTAAATTAACATACACTGAAGGCTTGAAAAATACAAAAGAGCCACCAGAAATCAGCTATGCATGCAAAAGCAGAATTCATGAAAGGAAATAACTTTCAAGAGGCGATCATTTGACTCTTAAAACTATAAAGCATCTATAGAAACAAAACACTATAAATAAAATTAAAACGCAAACAACAAACTTGGAGTTGTAGGAGGAGATTGCAATATGTATGTCAAACTGAAGGTTAATATCCTCCAAACATTTAGGAAAAACTCTTACAACAAGGACAAAAATATATAAAACATGAAGGAGTCTTTTGGGCCTAGAAAAGAGAACAACAGTCTCTCAAAGGCCCCTTGCTGAATCATCTAACTTCGGAGTAAACAAAGCATAACTTTAGTTCCATCCTGATGCTCCAGGCCAGTTGCATCTATCTGGGACTTATCACCCCCTGTCCGGAAACCTACCACCCCCTACACCCGCTCAGAAGACTTATCACCCCCTGCCCAACTACAAGTGTCATCTCAACAAAAGAATACTCAAAATATCCCGCCTGATTGACGTTTCCCTTATCGCTTCCACAAACCTCCCTATAAGTATGAAGCCTCCCTGATCCCTTTCGCCGCTCAGCCTGGTCGTTAGGCCAACTGTCGCCCCTCCTTGCGTGAATAAAGGTAACCTACTTCTGTTGAGGTCATCTTTCCTTTTCTGCCTCGCCCGAACTGTACCTTACAAAACACCCCAGTAAAAAAGTTTAGTGAAGTCAAAGAATAGGAAGTTTACACAGGAACAAACACCAGTATGTACAAGAAAAGTCCAACCTCATAATTAGTCAAGAAATTCAAATTCAAACAACAAGGAAGATCAATTTCCACTATTAAATGGGCACAGAATTAAAACAAAAATTTTAAAGAGGTACTCCTGAGGAATTATTTTTGAGGAACTAAGAAAAAGACCTACTCCCAATTCGGCAAGAGTGTCCGCAAGAAAAATTGGAAGGAAAATAGAAACTTTTCGAAGGAAAATTTGGCAACAAATATTAAAAATATTAAGCTGTGCCTCCACCCTGGTTGGAAGAGGTCATCCAGGGGACCGGATGGTGGGCTGACCCTCCCCTCCGCCCACGAGCGGCAGGAAGGCAGTGGGAGGGACCACACTCTCTCCTCTGTTGTTGGAGTGTACCTTCTGCCCGGCGTTCTGGGTAGGAGATGGTTTCGGGGACTCGGCTTCAGAGAGTAACACGTTGAGTAGGTGGCTGAACCCCAGTGAGGCCTCTCTATAAGCTTTTAAGATTTGGTGGACGGATATGGAGATCTATTCGTTGCACAGCCCCTTGGAGGCGAGACTTGTAAGTTTCCTGCCTTATCCCACCTGCTGCCTTTCAATGGAGCCTCTCGATGGAGCCTCGCAAATGGAGCATGGTCTGTCTGTCTCTTCTGTCTCTCCTTGACCTCTGTGGCCAGTGACCAGTTCAGATTTCATCCAGGAAATTCCCAAGTATATGAACCAACACTTCTTCACCCAGTAATTCCACTATAGGAAAAATATAATGATTTGCCTTTATCTGGGGGGAGGAAGGGTTGATGTTGAAATGTACATTTTTAGTGTTTAGGTGTATTAAGTTTATTATGTTTTTGATTATTTAAATTTAATGGATTATTGTATGCGTGTATGCATGCTCAGTCGTTTCTTACTCTTTGCGATTTCATGGACCGTAGTAACCCGCTAGGCTCCTCTGTCCATGGAATTTTCCAGGCAAGAAATACTGGAGTGGGTTGCCATTTCTTATTCCAGGGCATCTTCCTGACCCAGGGATCTAATCCATGTCTCCTGTGTCTCCTTCATTGACAGGAGGATTCTTTACCACTGAGCCACCTGGGAAACCCAATGGATTATTAGAATTTTAATAAATAACAGTCACATGCATTTAAGTGAATTCAAAACATCTAAACCATTAATTTCTTAATATAATATCCATGTTTTCTTGAAAATACAATGAGAAAAGAAAAAAGTGCCTCATAAACTTTGTTCCCCAACCCTGTTTTCATTGCCCTGTGTTTACATTTTTTCTTGCTAGAAACTCTGCTTTATTATCTTCAAAGCAAGAAGTGGCAACATGACAATGGCCCTGATGCTAGAGGACTTGAGTTGGTTCCTGAACATGCTTCTCACTACCTGTGTACCTGGGGCAAGTCTTTTGGTCGCTGTCAACTTCAGTTTCTTCATCTGGCTAATTGGGAGTACAGGTGTATCTCATTTTAGTGCACTTCAATTTGCGTTTTGCAAATACTGTATTTTTTGCAAATTGAGAGTTTGTGGCAACCCTGCTTTCAGAAAGTCCATCAGCACCATTTTTCTAATAACATTTTCTCACTTTTTCTCTCTGTGTAACATTTTTGTAATTCTTTTTTTTATTATTAAATTTTTATTTATTTATTTTGGCTGCACTGGGGCTTCATTGCGGCATGGGCTTTCTCTAGTTGCAGTGAGTGGGGGCTACTCTTCATTGTAACACATGTGCTTCTCATTGCAGTGGCTCCTCTTTTTTGCAGAGTATGGGCTCTAGGCACATGGGTTCAGTCGTTACAGCTTACAGGTTTGCTTCCTCTGCAGCATGTGGAATCTTCCAGGACTAGGGATAGAACCCATGTCCCCTGGATTGGCAGGTGGATTCTTATCCACTGGGCCATCAGGGAAGTCCCACACTTTGGTGATTCTTACAATATTTCCAACTTTTTCATTATTATTATTATTATTTTTAAAGAGATCTGTGATCAGTGATCTTTCATGTTACCATTGCAAAAAGATTATGACTGGGTGAAGGCTCCAATGATGGTTACATTTTTTAGCTAAGTATTTTAATGTATGTATGTTGTGTTTTTAGACTTAATACTAATGCACATGATACACTATAGTGGAAACACAACTTTTGTATGCACTGGGAGAACAGAAATTCCTGTGACTCATTTTATTTCAACATTCACTTTCTTGCTGAGGTCTGGAGCCAAACCCACATTATCTATTAGATATCTTGTAATTATCCAACCTAAGTCCTAGGACAAGTATAAGGATTACATGAGATGCTATGCGCTGATCCGTTAGCATAGGACCTGCCTCAGACTGAACACTTAAGAAGGGTAATTCTTAAATAAAATATCTACTTAAAACATTATGCATGCTTTATGTGTTACTGACTACTGACACCTTAAAAGTGGGGTTCTAAAATTCCATTGCTGATATATTATTGAACTTCTGGTCCATCACATATAAAAACAGCACTGTCTCAACTCTTCAGTGAATAGTAGTCTGAGGAATTGCCATAACAACAAAATTTTCAAAAAATTTTAAGTTTCTTTAAGATATAATTCATTAGTTATTGTATCTATTTAATAGGATAGGCCACTATGCAGCTATTAAAATTGTGTTCAACTCTGCGACCCCATAGACTGTAGCCCACCAGGCTCCCTTTGTCCATGGAATTTTCTAAGAAAGAACACTGGAGTGGGTTGCCATTTCTTACTCCAGGGGATCTTCCTGACCCAGGGATCAAACCCATGTCTCCTGCATTGGTAGGTGGATTCTTTACCATTGCCTGACCTGGGAAGCCCATAGTTAAGTATTATAGGTACTTAATAGATGTTTGTGTGACCCTTGTTTTTTCCATCTCTGAAACCATAGACCTAGGTGAGAAATAACTTTTAGTTACTTTGAGTTCTTTTTTCCCACATTTTCTGTAGGTTTTCATTGTGATTTAATTTTCTTAGTTTGTTATCAGAGTGGATTTGGATGTGTTATATCCATACTGAAAGAAAACAGATGGGAGTGAATAGGAGGAGTCATTGTGACAACCAGATTTCCAGGAAATAGCGAAAAACATTCCATCTCTCATACTGTAGCAAATTGAATGCTGCCTTGGAGCTGTGCAATATGGCAGCCCTGCTTCTACGAGGAGAAGCGCTTCCATAGCACATGCAGATAACGTTGGGATTTGTTGTTGATGTTCAATAACTCAGTCATGTCCCACTCTTTGCAACCCCATGGACTGCACACGCCAGGCTTCCCAATCCTTCACCATCTCCCGGAGTTTGCTCAGACTCACATCCATTGAGTCAGTGATGCCATCCAACCATCTCATCCTCTGTCATCCCCTCTAACATCCCCAGAGGATGTCATCACCCTCTGTCATCTTCCCTCAATCTTTCCCAGCATCAGAGTCTTTTTCAATGAGTTGGCTCTTCACATCAGCTGGTCAAAGTATTGGAGTTTCAGTTTCAGCATCAGTCCTTCCAATGAACATCGAGGACTGATTTCCTTTAGGGTTTGACTGATTTGATCTTGCAGTCCAAGAGACTTTCAAGAGTCTTCACCAGCACTACAGTTCAAAAGCATCAATTTATGGGCACTCAGCTTTTCTTATGGTTCAACTCTCACATCCATATGACTACTGGAAAAACTATAGCTTTGACTCTACAGACCTTTGTTGGCAAAGTGATGTTTCTGCTTTTCAATATGCTCTCTAGGTTGTTCATAGCTTTTCTTCCAAGGAGCAAGCGTCTTTTAATTTCATGGCTGCAGCCACCATCTGCAGTGATTTGGGAGCCAGGAAAATAGTCTGTAACTGTTCCTGTTGTTTCTCCATCTATTTGCCGTGAAGTGATGGGACTGGATGCCATGATCTTAGTTTTTTGAATGTTGAGTTTTAAGCCAGCTTTTTCACTTTTCTCTTTCACCCTCATCAAGAGGCTCTTTAGTACCTCTTTGCTTTCTGCTGTTAGAGTGGTATCATCTGCATATCTGAGGTTGTCAGTATCTCTCCTGGAAATCTTGATTCCAGCTTGGGGTTCATCCAGCTTGTCATTTCACATGATGTACTTTGCATATAAGTTAAATAAGCAGGGTAACATTGTACAGCCTTGATGTACTTCTTTCCCAATTTGGAACAGTCTGTTGTTCCATGTCTAGTTCTAATCATTGCTTCTTGACCCAGAAGTTTCTCAGGAGGCAGGTAAGGTGGTGTGGTATTCCCGCCTCTTGAAGAATTTTTCACAGTTTTTTGTGATCCACACACAACAAAGAGGTACATCAAAGTCAAAGGCTTTGATGTAGTCAGAGAAGCAGAGGTAGATTCTTTTCTGGAATTCCCTTGTTTTCTCTGTGATCCAATGGATGTTGGCTATTTGATCTCTAATTCCTCTGTCTTTTCTAAATTGTGGTCCACTGGGGAAGGGAATAGTAAACCACTTTAGTATTCTTGCCTTGAGAACCTCATGAACAGTAAAACTTAGGAATGATCTTCTAATGATGAAGGATTTCAAGCTGTGATTTATTTTTAAGATCCTGGTAGCCAAAAATAAGAGAGATGAATAATTCTTGGGTCTCTGTCCCAAGATTGTGGCATTTGCTAACGGGTCTCGTTATCACATTTGCATAGTATATGACCTAGTCTTAGATATCCCAGCCATACTTTCAGGTGTTTTCTTTGCTCAGGGGTAAGAAGAGCACACATCTAATAATTTAATAAGACTTGAAACAGTTTTCTGAAGGAACTAATAGCAGACTGATACAATTCTGGACTGCTGAAGTCTGCCTTTATTAAATAAATGCCATACTACCTTTGCAGTTAGGTTCACAAGAGAATAAATTTATTCATGAGGGATTTGCTTCTCTTCTGATGGCATTCTATCCAGAAAGCAATATCCAGTTAAGCCCCATAGCAAGTTTCGAGGGATGATGAAATTCACACCCTCTGCCCTCAGCGAAGCACATGCTGCTCCTTTGGCTCGGGAATGGTTTTCCCTTTCAACCTAGGAGCAAAACGTGTGGCTCCCTGTGCTTTCCTCCCAGATCACTAAAGCCTGGAGGCACAGGGCTGCTTCCTAAACTGGTTCTTGCAGCAAGAACCAAAATACTGGGCTTAAAAAAAAAATCTCCACAGATATACATGCTTTATAGTACTAGAGTGCTCATCATTTTGATGGGGCGATCGAATCGCTCAACTCCATTCCATCCGTATCTAAAGATGAAGGAGCTGATGATGGGTCATGGGCCTCCGCCACCACTTAGCATCCCTCAGGGGTTGAACTGCTGAGCCCTGGTGGACTGCAGTGTAGGGTTTCTGCTCTTTGGCCCCAGAGTCCCCTACTCTCCCTCACCTGGTTCTTCAATCACATTCCACTGGGATTCTACAAGTTGAAATCCAAGGGAATGCCACTCCCATCTCCATGCACCTCTTGGTGGAATCCCACAGAGCACAAATTCCATGGGGAGGGAGCCTAGACCCTGGAGGCTGGTTCTCTACCCGGCTTAAAGACAGCTGGAAATTTCAGGGTGCCCTGCCTGCACCTTTCACTCCCCACCTCTGCTGACCACCCAGTCACATGCCAGACACAGCTGTGACCCCAGGACTTCAAATTCACAACTAAGACATGGTAAGAATATTCATACTGGAATAAGATCCAAATCAGCATCTTCTTGCACTTGAAGGAAGTGGCCTTTGGCATTCGCTGGTTTACATAGTGTCATTACAATTTGCCTTCAACCTATATATTCAAGCATCCTCCCTGACATTGTTTTCCCACCTTTTCGCACCATGACAAATGCGTAAACCTGCCGGGAGAAACAGAAGGTGGAGGAGGGCAGCCCATCCCACCTCCTCGCAGCCATCCAAAGTTGGCCATCTGTTCCACCATCTTGCGTCCCAGCTTCAGTGTATTTATTTGAACACATACAAGGATAGAAAGCAGGTGTCATCTTCTATGGTTTTCCAACCAAGGGCTTCCCTTGTGGCTCAGTTGGTGAAGTGTCTGTCTGCAATGCGGGAGACCTGAGTTCAATTCCTGGGTCCAGAAATTCCCCTGGAGAAGGAAATGGCAACCCACTCCAGTGTTCTTGCCTGGAGAAACCCATGGACAGAGGAGCTTGGGGGGCTACAGTTCATAGGATTGCAAGAGTCAGACATGGACTTAGCACTATCTTTCCAACCAAATTTACCCTAATATAAAACTTGATCAAAAAAAGAAAAAAAGACTTAAAGCAGAACAGGACTAAGGTTGAAAAGGTCTCCCTTGGTTGTCTTCCCACTTTACATTTCAGAATCCTCCTTTTGTCCAGGCTGCCAGCCCACCCCAGCCACACACAATTCTCCAACAGCTGAAGACAGCCATTTCAGGTGGCTGGGTGGGTGGGTAGAAGGGTCCTGTCTGGACTTGTCCTTCCTGCATAGCACCTGGTTATCTGAATATGAAAGATTATGTTCTCCCCTCATACATGCAATTAAATGGTGTATATTCTGTTTCATTCCTCTCTTAGAACCCTGGTATCATCTTGCTTCTCTGACAAAAACTATAATGAAATGAATAGGTAGCAGTGAAGCAATGTTAGTTTTCCCTGGAAAATAGTTCATCTTTTCTTATTTTTCTCAGTTAACTTAAGACATATAGTGAATGGAGCTCCATGATACAAAAATGAAAAAAAAAATTATGGTTTTTCATTTTAGAAGCTTACATTCTAGCTAGGAGAAAGGGTGCACACTAAACTATATTTGAATAAAAACAAGTTATAATACAATGTCATTAAATGACCTAGTAGAAGTCTGGGAAAACTAACATGGAGACACTAGACAGGAAAAAGAATGATGAGAATGGATAAGCGATCCCCAACCTTCTTGGCACCAGGGACCGGTTTTGTGGAAGACAGTTTTTCCACAGATGGGGGAGGAGGGGGAGGTGCAAGTGATAATGCAAGTGATGGAGAGTGATGAGGGGAGGCAGATGTAGCTTTGATCGCTCACCTCTTATCATGAGAGTATATGGAAGTCAAACAAACAAGCAAAAACAAACAGTTAAAAGTCAGTTATAAATAATTGCACATTCCTAACAGGTTAGACTTCTCTCTTCCTGCAGACAGAAACTTTGCAGTCCCTTTCTGAGGATGAATTGGCCAATGAAGGGAGTGTAAGAGGAAGACAAGGTGTCCTGGGTGAATTGTGTCCTGCAGGTCTCTCACAGTTGCCACCACCCCACCCTAGACCTTGACCCCCACTGTCCTGACTTTGCTTGGCAGGTAGTTTCCTAGGATATCATTTTAAAGACAAAAATCAGTGTGTATGACCCTGTCTTCTCAGAAGAACTTAGGAAGAAGGCCTTTATTCTCCCAACAGAATGAAGTGCGTGCAATGCATGTGTGCTCAGTCATGTCCAACTCTTTGCAACCCCATGGACTGCTGTAGCCCGCCAGGCTCCTCTGTCCATGGAATTTCCCAGGCAAGAATTCTGGGCTGGGTTGCCGTCCCCTACTCCAGATCTTCCTGACCCAGGGATCGAACCCAGGTCTCTTGCATCTCCTGCATTGGCAAGTGAATTCTTTACCTCTGTGCCACCTGGGAAGTCACCAAATGAAGAACACTGTTATCTAAATGAAAAGGTCTGGGAGGACAACATTTTTATTTGAAAAAAGCAAAATCCATTAATAGACAACACTAAAGGAAGTATTCAATTCAGTTCAGTCGCTCAGTTGTGTCCGACTCTTTGCAACCCCATGAACCACAGCATGCCAGGCCTCCCTGTCCATCACCAACTCCCAGAGTTCACCCAAACCCATGTCCATTGAGACGGTGATGCCATCAAATCATCTCATCCTCTGTTGCCCCCTTTTCCTCCTGCCCTCAATCTTTCCCAGCATCAGGGTCTTTTCAAATGAGTCAGCTCTTCACATCAGGTGGCCAAAGTATTGGAGTTTCAGCTTCAGCATCAGTCCTTCCAATGAATATTCAGGATTGATTTCCTTTGGGATGGACTGGTTGGATCTCCTTGCAGTCCAAGGGACTCTCAAGAGACCTCAAATTTAATTGACAGATTGCCAGCAGCTGTCAGATGAAAAAGAATAAAAATACATAGAATATAAGGTAGATGATAAAAAGAACTATGATTTAGAAATTAGTAATCAGTACTTTTGTTTGTATCATATTATGCTTGGAAATGCAATGTTGTAAATGGAATACAACTTAACATTTAACATTGTATGTCTCCTTGCAAATTTTTTAAACCACTGCACATAATTTTCACAGTCACAGCTATGTACTATGAGAAAGGCCAAGCCAAAACATACAGGAATGGGTGCCAGTGGGTGAAGGGGGAGAAAGAGAGAGAGATTGATGTATGTTAAGCTTACGAAGAAAAAAACTGAAGACTTTCCAAAAGTGCAGAACTAAATTCAGTCCTACAGCTACATACGGAAACTCTTAACTAAAATAGACATGCCATTCAGTATTTTGAAATTATAATTGGTCTTTCAGCTTATTTTGCCTTGAGTTAGTCTCCTTTAACTATTAATCCAGAAATACCTGCCCCAACCAGTACATCTTCCTTGTACCCTTACAATGTGATAAAGATCATTACTTTCTTTAGTATATATGAATTTCAGATTTTTGCTGAATGATTTCTTAAAGCGCATTCTCAATAGGATTACATGCATTGGCACACAGGAACGCTAATGAGGCGCTTCAGGCCGTTCCCAATTTAAAACCTGATTACCTTCCAAAAAAATGCATTGGAAAGTTGACTAACTGGAACTCAGAATGTATCCTCTTGTGGAAATAAATGGTGGATAATTTCCCGGACAACCCACAACAGTTAAGCCAGATCATGACATACCTGGGCCATTGTTCCAACAGCAGGATTCTAGGTCCAGTAAGAAAGAAGATACAGTGAGGTTTTCTCCTCTTTGTTCTCTTGGTGTTGTTCAGTCACTCGGTTGTGCCCAACTCTCTGTGACCCCATGGACTGCAGCACACCAGGCTTCCTTATCCTTCACTATCTCCCAGAGTTTGCTCAAGTTTATGTCCGTTGAGTCAATGATGCCATCCTACCATCTCATCCTCTGGCTGAGTGGTTAAGGCGTTAGACTTAAGATCCGATGGACATGTGTCTGCATGGGTCTGAACCCCCTTCCAGTAGAGTTGCTTTGTTTCAGTATTAATATTATTATATTGTGTTGGCAAGAAAGTTCATCCAGGTTTTTCCTTACTATCCTACAGAAAAACCCAAATGAACTTTTTGGCCAACCCAATGTATTATTAATACATAGGTTAAGGGCATCTTGGCCATTCTCTCACCTCTCATTTAGCATCTCTCCACCATTTACTAGTGGTCCTGTCCTCAGAGTGACTGTGTGTCACCAGCCACTCCAGTCTGGCAAAGTGTCTAAGCTCCAAAAGTAAATGCCTTCCCTCCTTCCACCCTAACCAAGCCCCATGGTCTTCATGCCTAGGAGGCAGCGTTTGAGATGCATTTACAGTCCATAAGATCACCCACTTACAAGATTTCTTATTGGGAATTCTATAAGGAGGAGCAGCTCCTCTCATTGCTTCTTCTGGCTTTCAAGAGACCAAATTGTCATTAAGAAAAAAAATCAAGAAATTTGCAGATGTTTCATTCTTGGCAGTAAAAGCCTCAGTGAGTTCCAGATGGCAGAAGCCCCTGCTGCTCTTGTTTCTGGCTCCTGTGGCAGTGATGAAGAGGTTTAAGAACAGCAGTCTGTGGTCACTTTCTCTCCTTTTCTCTTTCCTTGAATGTTCCCTCTAACATGCCCCAATGTTCCTTTTAAGTGAGGTCTGTTTTTTTTTTTTTTGAAGCAGATACTCTTGTCACTGTTCTATTCTGGTCATGAAGCCCATTGTTGTTGCTTAGTTGCTCAGTCATATCCAACTCTTTGCAACCCTGTGGACTGTAGCCCTCCAGGCTCTTCTGTTGATGGGATTCTTCTGTCAATGGAGTGGGTTGCCATTTCCTTCTCCAAGGGATCTTCCCAACCCAGGGATTGAACCTGTGTCTCCTGCATTGGCAGATGGATTCTTTACCACTGAGCCACCGGGGAAGCCCCATGAGGTCCATTACAGGAGACCAAATTGTCCTTTAGTACAGCCTGAACCTGAGTGGAGAGGCAGCAGGTGAGGAACAGCCATGCAGAAAGGGCTCTGCTCATTGCAAAGCTCAGAAGCTTAATAGGGGCTGCCCGAAAAGTGCCAGGAGAAGAGTCCAAGGAGAAGATCCCAGTTTCAGAGCAAGAGGGCCATGATTGATTGTTGAATCAGGCGTGAAAATTGGCCTTTGGGTGTTGAGGAAGCCCACACACTCACACATACACTTGATCTCTGGCAGAGGGAAGTCAGGTCAATCAGGGTTCAGTTCCAGGTTTTTCCATTTACTAGCTGTGTGACCTTGGACAATTTAACTTCAGTTTCCTCACTTGAAAACTGAGATAAAAATCTACATTAAAGATTAAAAGTTAGCATTTGTAAAGATGCCAAACTATTACTTATCCTTTTCACTAACACCATCTGCCATTGTCTTTTAAGTCAGCTAAATCCATGAATATTGGTCCAGACATGGGTTCTGAGCACAGCTATAGGTATGGCCTCTCTCTCAGTTACCTGTCTATAAGTGGGGATGCTAACACCCACCTGATGAGGCTGCCGTTAAGGAGTAGAGTCAGGTCCGCAGGAAACGTGTGGTGACTGAGGGCCCAGCATAGACTGTGCCAGTTCACAGCCTGTCACATATGGGGAGGATGTCAGCCTGCTCTTTACCATCTGAGCCACCCCCGAGTGGCTCAAACAGTAAAGAATCTGCCTGCATTACAGGAGACCTGGGTTCAATCCCTGGATCGAGAAGATCCCCTGGAGAAGGAAATGGCAACCCATTCCAGTATTCTTGCCTGGAGAATCCCATGGACAGGGGAGCCTGGTGGGCTACAGTCCACGGGGTCGCAAAGAGTTGGACACGACTGAGCAACTAACCCTTTCACCCTTCATTCTACTCTCCCCTACTGTTCACACAGAGAATGTCGCCTGGAAAACCAGTGGAGAGCTCACACACTTCCAAGGGGCCTCCTGGCCGTGCTTGGTAAACAGAGGCACTGGATCCCCACTGTGACTGACAATGATGAGTGGCTACCGAAATAGCTGGCCCTGGAGCTCACATTTTCAGCAAAGCCCTCCAGCCCCAACGAAACATATTCCTGTCCTCTGTCCTATCCCATATGCCCCACAAGGTAGGGAAATAGAGCTTAGAAGATGGCCACAGATGAGAGGCGGTGACCTAGTCTGTACTATATCAGAACACAGAGTCACCATCTGGGTTGCAGGAGCCCAGAGCTCCATCAAGGCCTGGGAGTATGGCATGTGGAATGAGCACCTTCTTCTTTTAATTCAGTCACTGAGCAACTGAGACAGTCTAGCAGAGAGTAGACACTCAGTGCATTTGTTGATGATAAATTAATTGCACAAATACCACGTACATTCCTGTACCCCAGGAGCACAAAATGTTCGGACAGAGAAAGCAATAATGCAGTCTGTAATTAGAATACCAAAAATTTTAATGTCACACTTAATCAAATCTAGTTTTAATCAAATCTCTCTTGGTTAGTCTTATTGTAACAGCCAGCCAGTTTGACTACTTTTTATCTCAGGCTTTAACTCCCAGTCTGATTATTGAACTGGTTATTGCCTGGACTTAAAATTCAAATGAAAACAATATTGGGAGAAATTTTTAGTTTTTGACTTCATTTTTGAAATTTATTTATTTATTTTTGGCTGTGCTGGGTCTTTGCTGCTGCATGGACTTAGCTGCAGCGAGTGGGGACTACTCATGTTGCGGTATGTGGGTTTCTCGTTGCAGTGGCTTTTCTTGTTGTGGAGCATGGGCTCTAGGCTTCTGCAGTTGTGGCACGCGGGCTTGTTAGTTGTGACTCCCAGGCTCTAGAGCACAGGCTCAGTACTTGCGACACACTGGATTCGTTGCTCCGTGTCACGTGGGATCTTCCTGATCCAAGGACCGAACCCATGTCTTCTGCATTGGCAGGCAGATTCTTATCCATTGAGCCACCAGGGAAGCCCTGGGGGAGTTTTTACAATTAGTAAATTTCCTTCAATTCTGTTATTTAGGATTAAACATTTTGAAACTGTAAATTTTCTGGTTGTTACCAAGTTTTCTATAGTGCACGCGTGAATGCTAAGATGATTCCATCGTGTCCAACTCTCTGCAACCCTATGGACAGTAGCCTTCCAGGCTCCTCTGCCCATGGTATATACCTTCTAATTATAAAGATATAGGCCAAGGGATAGCTAGAAACCACACATTGATTTTTGCTTCACAATTTAAAGTCATCTATTTGACTCTGAATAAAAATTTTTGCCAAACTAAAATGATTATTGTACATTAATCATGATAGCCAAACTTTCTATTTTCTGTTCCCAGATCCTCTAACACAACTTTATTTCCTGATACTAATAGAATTTGTTCCACATAAAGGCATGAATACATTATTTTTGTCACTAGAGGGCAGGAAATTAAAGTACATTGTTTGTAAAATCCCTTAAAGCTAGAAGTATTATATTAAGCAAATTGTAATGATTTCCTAAAAGAAGGAATTAATTCGTTAAATAGATATTGTCCTAGCAAATACTTCATAAGCACCAATAAATTCAACTCTTTTTGCTTTAATGATTTTTATAGGAAAGAAGTACAAAATCCTATTGGATGGCAGTTTTTTAAATGAACATTTCTTCTACAATAATATGTCTTTTAATAGTTCTCATTTGCTTAAAAAATTCTGTATTGCTTTCTGTTGTGATTGTTCCTCGTGTAATAAGTTTCTTTTCTCTGAAGTTTATTTAACCTTGTTAAACCTTTAGGGAATGGTTTAAATTTTGAATAATAGAATTCCATCTATTGATTTGCAGTCATCTTCCATTTGCAGGAAACCGGCTTCCTGGCATTTTTCCATAACTGGCACACCCGTGAATACCTTCCTGCACAAGACCTCCAAGTAAATGCCCTGAGAAGTTATGCACACTTAACATTTCTTTAAGTACTTACCAAATGAACCAGGGGCTTCTCTGGTGGCACAGCAGTAAAGAATCTGCCTGTCAATGCAGGAGATGCTGGTTCGATCCCTGGGCCTGGAAGATCCCCTGGAGAAGGAAATAGCAACCCAGTATCCATGCCTGGAAAATCCCATGGACAAAGGAGCTTAGCAGGCTACAGTCCATGGAGTTGCAGAGAGTCAGACACAATTTAGTGACTGAACAACAACACAAAATGAACCAGACAGAGCTGAGTTCCTGTCTACATGCCTTAGATTCAAAATGTGAATCTAAAGCTGGAAATCTATGTAACAAAATAATACGAAAGAAAATGATCAAGCATGAATTTCTGTGAACATAGAGTTCAAATAAAATAATCTCAGGCTTTTACTGTCTGTCTCAACCTCAGTATGGTAGGCAGAATAACTGCCTCCTAGAGCCTGCGAATATGTTACTTTCGGTGGCAAAGGGCCTTACAGAAATAATTGAGGTTAATGACTTTAAGAGGGAGAGATTTTCCTAGACTATCTAGGTTGTTGTTGTTTAGTTGCTACCAGCTCTTTTGCAACCCCATGGACTGTAGCCCACTGGGCTCCTCTGTCCATGGGATTTCCCAGGTAACAATACTGGAGGAGGTTGCTATTTCCCTCTCCAGGAGATCTTCCCAACCCAGGGATCAAACCTGCATCTCCTGCATTGACAGGTGGACTCTTTACCACTGAGCCACCCGAGAAGCCCCAGGCTATGTAGGTGGGCTGGTCTAACTACATGAGCTCTTAAAATCAGAAGAAGAAAGCAGAGAAGGTCAGGCCAGAAAGATTAACTGGAAGAAGCAGAGGAGAGATTACAAGTGTGAGAGGGAAGTGCCCCACAGTTGCTGGCTTTGATGATGTAGGAGCAGAGTCACAAGCCAGGGAAGGGCTTCTGGAACCTCTGAACAGCCCTCAGCTGACAGCTGAAGAAATATTTTTCTTCCGACCTACAGACCTGTAAGACAATACCCATGTGTGGTTTAAGCTGCTAAGTTAGTGGGAATTTGTCTGGCCGTCCTAAGAAACAGATGCACCTGGCCTCTGCTGATAGGATGAAAGAGGTCCCCTTTCCAGGGTCCATCCAGTGCCTTAGCTTTGCATCTTCCTTCCAGCTCACCCACAAGTCCACTAAGCTTTCCTGTAGGAGGTGGTGCTTGAACAGAGTCTTGCAGGAGGAGTTAGCCAAAAGAAATGTTTCAGGCAGGAGGGATGGTGCAAGTAAAAGCAAAGAGACGGGAAATTGATGCCATGTGAAAAGAAGATGAAGGCTACTGCGTGTTGTGAAGCATGAAGTGTAGCTAGAGTGAGTGAAGAATGCTAGAGTGAAGAATGAGGCTAGAGAGATAGACCAGGACCAAAGCAAGGAATCAAATGCCACGTTAAATACCACCTTCACCTGTAGGCAATGGGGAGCTGTTCATGTACCACCAGGCCGAGTTTTAAAGTTTAAGCATGTGCTTCACAGGTGATCATTCTTACAGCTGTAAGGAAAAAGGATTCAAGGGAGATGAAATGTTAGAATAGTCATGCAGATAGCTAAGTAAGATGTGATACCTAACCTAAGACAATGATATCTGTTTGAGGATGAATTGAACAGGTATTCAGCTCATGAAATCAGCAGAACTTAGTAACTGATATGATATGGGATTTGAATGGGAGGTAGGGTCACCAGGTGGCTCAGCGGTAAAGAATCCACCTGCCAATGCAGAAGACGTAAGAGACTAGGGTCCAATCCCTGAATCGGGAGGATCTCCTGAAGAAGGAAATGGCTACCCACTCCAGTATTCTTGCCTGAGAAATCTCATGGACAGAGGAGCCCGGTGGGCTATAGTCCATAGCATTGCAAAGAGTTGGACACAGCTGAGGGGCTGAGCACGCACACGCACAGACACACACACATACATGGTCATGATTTACTCCCAGTGTCAGAGTAAATGGTGGTTCCTCCAACAGAGATGTAAATACACAGAAGGAAGAGCTGTGTAGTGGGGAAGAGGCTCATGTGCAATAGCCTCTTTGACATATGCTATGGAATTTGAGATATCTATGGAGAATCAAGGATGAGCTGTCTAGTGCTCAGCTGGATTTTTGAGTCTGAAATGGAGGGGAGATGTTTATATTGTATAAATATGGACATCCTTGGCATATGGCATATACAGAGTAGTGAAAATTGTGAGGGTAGTAGCGATTCCCAGAAATAATATGTTGAATAAAAAGAAATAGGAATCTCACATTAAACCCTTGAGTATGCAATGTGAGATTCATGGAGAGAAAGAAAACCCACAAAAGGACCAGAAGAGGAAAAGTCGGTGAGATTAATTGAAGAAGCCGTAGAGTGTGGTGCAGGCAACGTAAAAAGAGAAGAGAGATTCCAGAGAAATGAAGCAGCCAGCAGTGAGGTGGGACCTAGGGAAGTGCTTGGACCCAGCAGGTAAGATGTCTCTGGTGAGCTGATTGCAATCCCAGTAGCACAGCTGATGCTGAAGCAGGTTACAGTGAAATGAGGGGAATACAGCACATGAAGAAGTGGAGAGAGTACTGTTTCAGCCTTGATATTCTTTGCATTTTGGCCTGATGTCTATTCTCGGTTTTACCAGGACATAGGATCTTGCCTGCTTCATTAAAGTCTACTGAGCACCTACTCAGTACCATGCACTGAACTATAGAGAAGATAAGGATACATACATGTAGGGTCTTCCCAGTAAGGAACCTATGGTTAAAAGGTAAGATAATGCATAATAAAAAATGATAGCTGGCCTTTATTGAACATTTTCAATGTGCAGGCACTGATGTCGTGCATACTTTTCATCTTTATAAGTACCATGTTAGTCACAATTATTATGCTTGACTATTTTTCAGATGAGGAAACTGAGGCACAGAAAAATTATGTAACTTGCACAAGGTAATTTATCTAGTAAATAGTCACATAAGAATTTAACTTCAGGAGATGGCATTAGTGTGTACATTTAACTACTAACCCTATAACTATAAGGAAAGCTCGAACATAATGGGGGTCAGAAGAAAGGAATCATGAAGCACTTTGGTCAGAAGAGAGAGAAAAAAATCTTCTATTGAGAGAATCAGGAATGAGTTCATGAGGAGGTTGCATTTGATTAAGCTGAATGATGACGTGGAGCATAAGAGAAAGAGCAGTGAGGAAGGGCCAGTGCCAGGGCATGAATCAGCCACAAGGACCGGATGCAGAGCTCCCAGGTGCCACTGAGGCACGTGGGGAGGACAGGAATTCTGGGAGGAAGGAAGTCCTGAAAACCTGGACACTGTGAAGAGTGGATTTGCAGAGAAGAGATGAGTTCAGCCCCTGACATGATAACCAGAAATTCGTACTATAAAATAACCGATTCATGAAAGTTTACAATATAATTGGCTTATCTTTTGCTCTGTTCTTCCACTAGTCCTCTTTTCCACAAAATCTGAATTTTTGAGCTTCTTTTTATGTGGCTGAATGCAATATAAAATGCTAAATGCACATGTCTAACAATTGTGAGTTAAACAGGCAACTCAATTGTGTAAGGAAATATTTATTAGTGAAAAAATATTGCTAAAGGAAATCAGGCCTTAAGAGATTGAACTATAATGATCTTCCTTAAGACATTCATTTCATTTGGGCCCGGATCAAAACTAGAAGCAAAATTGCGGCTGTCTATAAATATACTATTAAAAATATAAAGACCATATTTTAAGCTGATAAGTGTAAGATGCTGTCACATTAAAAAAAATCTCAGAAATGAAAATGGGACTCATCTACTTTGGAAGCCCAACTATCTTACAGTAAAGATGTTTGCATATTAGATGTTTCAGTCAAGGTCCTGAACTTAGATAGCGTCATAGCCCGGGATTTTTGAGGAAGCCTTTCTAGTGAAGGAATTGTTTGCAGTGAAATAGACAAGGATTCCTAGTGGCTCAGTGGTAAAGAATTTGCCTGCCAGTGCAGGAGACATGAGTTCAACCCCTGGTTTGGAAAGATACCCTGGAGAAGGAGGTGGCAACCCATTCCAGTATTCTTGCCTGGGAAATCCCACAGACAAGGAGGAACCTGGCAGGCTACAGTCCATGGGGTTGCAAAGGGTAGGACATGACTGAGCGCACATGTAAACAGACAGGGTTAAGAGACCCTGTAGTCAGGCGTGCTGAAGCATGCTCAAAGACTAGCAGCAGCTAGAAACCATCACCACCCACAGGCCTGAGGTGTAACAGGAGGGAGGCTTTCCTAGAACCAGGGACGGCCCAGGCCTTAGGAGACAGAATAACCATCATGCTCACCAGTAACATATGTATGTAAGGCTAGGAGACTTCAAAACTCAAATCTAAGCAACCTCACCCCATCTCCCACCAGTCATATGCAGCATATAGTATCCTGCCCTGAGCTGTAAGAAGTTGGCCGCAACCCAAAACAAAGATAATCTTTTTTGGAGATCGCCTTTGAAATATTATGTGCACCCCCATTTTCAACCAAACACAGAAACTAAGGTGGTGTTAGCATGCTTCTAGTTACCAGAGCTCTGACTTGTCTGACCCAGACTGGGTAAGATCAGAGCAACCTGAAGTTGGCAGTTCCATCCTCTGATCAAGCCTGTGTATACAGCCTCACTTAGGCTTTGAATGATGGTTTTAATTCCATCTACTAGAAGAAGAGAATGTATTGGGATTGGCCAAAAAGTTCGTCCAGGTTTTTCCCTAAGAGGTTATGGAAAAACATGAATGAACTTTTTGGCCAACCCAGTACTGGCTCAGTGGTTAAAACCTGCCTGTCAATGCAGAAAACTTAAGTTCGATCCCTGAGTCAGGATGACCCCCTCGAGAAGGAAATGGCAACCCACTCCAGTATTCTTGCCTGGAAAATCCCATGGACAGAAGAGACTGGCAGGCTACAGTCCATGGGGTCTCAAAAGAGTCAGACACGACTTAATAACTAAACAACACCTTTTCTGTCACTTATATAACCCCAGGCAGTGAGATTTGGTCTAGTGTGTCCCTAAAGTTGAATCTTGAATGCTAAAGTTGGGAGGAGTCTGATCACCTTTCAGGATGGCCAACAATTCCTGCAGGATTTGTGCCCCAAAGAGACATCCCTAAAAGGTGATGGAAAAGTTTTCAACAGGAAGCATTTCTGCTAAAGGATCCCATACATTCCAAATGGGAAATGTCAAGACTGAAATATGATTTTTATTATTATTATCATCACTTTTGCTGGAACAAGCAAATCATCACATATGGACTTTATAGCCAAAACATTTTTTTTTTCTCCTGTTTCTCAGTTCCTCCATCAAGCCCAAATTAGGTAATTACAGAAGCCAATGAAACCCTTTATACGATCCAAAGATTTTGCGGGAGCCATCACCGCCTACACACAGGGCAACAGGTCCTCTGGGAAACATTCAGTGTGAGCCACATGTGAATGAAAGTAGAAACCGACAGCTTTAGTTCTGCCTTTGGAACATATGGTGCAGTAAATGATCAGCATGCAGTCTATAATTAAGGGCACGGCTTCTCAATAACAACACCTCAATGTGCATGTACTCCACTGTACATTTATCTCCAGAACAGACTCAGATATGGTCAGGCTCTGGTCTGAGGCAATACTGATGCTTTGGTGACTGTCATGAACAGCCTCAAAATGATAAATGCCTTCCTCATCCACTCCCGTCCACCTCCAAGCAGCTGACAGTCCTCTCTGACCTACACGTTTCTTACCTGATATTATGTGACCCCCATCATCTTGGCCATGAGCAAATGGGATCAGCAGCTGGGGTCTGAGTCAGTGACTGTGATCAAAAGCCCACAGAGTGGTTTAGCCTGAGAACCTCACAGTGCTCATCACTAAAGGGTGTCAATTCAATTCAAGTACTCATTCTCCCTGGAGAAGTCTCAGTGGAAACTGAAGCCGGGGGGCAAGAGCCTCCAGGAGCAGACACAAACCACTCTGACGTGGAGTGCAGGGCAACGGGAAGAAGGCGCTGGGGTGTGGCAGAGAGGCTGTAGATTGGCGCTGAGCACAGCAATAGACACTGAGGCTCCACAGTAGTGTTGTACTGAGATTAGAATGGAGGGCGGGCAGTGACAGATGCCTGACTCTGATATGGCTCCTGCAGCAGCCTAAACAGCCAGGAATGGCATCTCACTTCCAGAATGCCTGACTATGAGGTTGTGACTGGAGAAGAGAATGGCAACCCACTCCAGTATTCCTGCCTGGAGAATTCCATGGACAGAGGAGCTACAGTCAATGGGGCCTCAAAGAGTCGGACACCACCGAGGGGTGATCACTTTCCTGAGGTTGTGTGTATTATTTCCTGATGTATCCTTATAGAAATTCCTACCACTGAAGATGGCTCTGTGATATCTCTGAGCACATGATGTCTCTGAGCACATCTCAGGAATGTTCTTTTTGCACATATAGAACAACAAAGGATGAGTATGGGGCTTGGGGAAACGTCACTTCTAACACCTAAGCAGCATTGCATTTCAGCTCTGCCAAACCAACATACTGACCAGTGCCAGAAACTGCTAGGATGAAACTGGTCACATTCTGGGGAAACTGTGGCAAATAACTTGGAAGAAATATGAAGTGTTAGAGATTTTCGTTTCTGTTGGGCATAACACTATAATATTTATACAAACACAACTATATCATGGCCTCCTTGAGCACCAGAAATGTGTCTTATCACTCTCAGTTCCTAGGCAGGACCTTGCATACACATTAGACTGTGTGATGCTGATCATCGCTTCTTATGCCTGGGTTGTCAAGGTACCCGGTCAGGTATTTAGGAAGATGCAGCCATGGAACCATAGATTGCCTTAGATTTTGGTGGCATGTTTCCCCACCTGTAAATCAGTAAAAAAAAGAATGAGTAATCTCTTTTGTTTATAATTGTTAGCATCTACCTCATTATGAAAAGCAAGCGAAAAATAACATCCTCCAGTTTCTCAGTAAAAACAGTGCTGTGGTTTGCAATGGAAGCAATTCTCATTTCTGAGAAGGCTGGCTGGTTGACCAGCCCCTCACAAAAATTGCAATGAGAGGTGAATTCCCCAGCAGCACAAGATTTCGTCCTCAGTTCTGCAGACTCAGACCAAAGGATGTAGAGGAAGTAGAATGCCAAGTTAATAATGGACATGAACAATGTAACCACCAGGTGGCGGGGCATTCACATCTGCTTAAGCAAGCACCCAAGGGGTGCTCAGAGTGATTCCAGGGGGTTCTTTAGTTGATCAAAGGAAGGAGGGGTAAAGTTTCATGGCCGCAAGCTCTGTTATCTTGCTGCTTCCATGTCTAAAATGGGCAGATTTCCACCAGGTGTATGGTCCTCACACTGGCCTGGCAGGACACCTCTCTTCTAAGCAGGGTTGGATGGCACCATCATCCAGTTCTGGCCCTTCATGTCCCTTTTTTATGTTATGAAGCCTGGAATCATTAACTTTGTTGGCCCACTCCTTTGGCAGTTTGACAAAGCCCAGGAATCCCTTCTCAGGATAATATTTTCAATGCATACTATAATACATAGGATTACAAAAGAAGCCAATTATCATGAAACACGGTCCAACCCACTGAGGCTAAGATCCCCTGCAACCTGACTCATTCATACAGCCTTTCTCTGAAATCAGGAATAATAAAATCAATTAGGTTTCCCCTTACCAAATTAAATTCACATTCTGCCTTACTGTATCATTTCTAGGTTGTCTTGGTTGGAGTTTGACAAATTTCCAACTCTTCTGTTGCATTTTTTTAAAGTTTTTATTTTTCATTGGGGGATAATTGTTTTGCCACGTTGTGCTGGTTTCTTCTGTACAACAGCACGTATCAGCTAGAAGGAAACATACATCCCCTCCCTCCTGAGTCTCCCTCCCACCCTTCTACTGCATAGTCACAAAGCGTTTCTTGGTCATACCAGCACATGGCTCCCAACAACACATGGCTGACAAAGTCCATCATTTCTTCCATCTCCAACTCCTAGAGAAGTTCTTCATTATCACTCCCTAGTAATGACGTACAGAAGGGAACTAGTAAGAAGCTGTGCAGTAAGTGAAATAGACTGGATGGAATCCCCTAAACACAGCTCACCTAGTATTTTCTAAGCACCTTGCATGAGTCCTCAGTCATGTCCGACTCTGCGACCCTATGGACTGCCACCCGCCAGGTTTGTCTGTCCGTGGGATTCTCCTGGCAAGAACACAAGAGTGGATTGCCAGTGCCCTCCTCCAGGGGATCTTCCTGATCCAGGGATTGAACCTCAGTCTCTTGCATCTCCTGCATTGCAGGCAGATTCTTTACCCACTGCGCCACCTGGGAAGCCCATTCTACCCAGAGATCCACTCCCTGCTCTCTGGAGTGTCTGGAGTTCAGAGAGCTATTTTGCAATTCAATCTCATCTCCCAAGCAACTCTGGGCAAACCACCTAACTCTCTGGGCTTCAGTTTCCTCATGTAAAATATGTAAATAACAGCCATGGCTCTAAATATAGTTGTGAGTGAAGTAAGTGAAAGAATGCATGTGAAGGTGCTGTGTGTTAACAAAGTTGGCATTGGAAACCACAAGCACCTGGCTGTTCTGCAGAACCTTCATCACATCTAAATTCAGCTCTCGTTAATTACTGATGAGAGGGTCCATCCTCTCCCAGCTTTTCTCAAGTTTGGAAGCATCAAGCTCGTCTCCACTCAGTGTATCCTACAAGTCTTTCTATTATAATTTCTTAAAATATAATTCATTCTTAAAATAATAGCACTTTAAAATATCCTTGGTCCTCCTGGGATATTTTTGCCCTGAAAACAGTTGTGGGTGTTTAAGCACCAGTGTTTTAACCCCCTGCTGCTGGCTTCTCAAACAATGAGCTCCCTGTCATCAGGGCTATATGAGCAGGAGCTTGGTAAGTGTCTGTAGTATCTCCTGTGAGGGTTTGTTTGATCTTTGTGACCTGCATTCCTGGTAGCCAACAACCCATACTTGTTTTATTTTACAGAGTTCCTAATCAGGACTTTTGGAATCATCTGTCTACCCTCGCTCCACAGGGCTGGTATTAAGAGTTTTCCCTCAGTCATCCTTTCAGACTGCCTCCTTAATCAGGAATGGATTAAAAGCTACAATCAAATGAAAAGTAGAGGCAAAATGGCCTAGGAGCCCTTTTTCCTATAAAACTGCCAATACCTGTCCAGGTGCACTCAGTTGTGTCCATCTTTTTGCGACCCCATGAACTGTAGCCCCATAGGCTCCTCTGTCCATGGGATTTTCCAGGCAAGAATACTGGAGTGGGTAGCCATGCCTTCCTCCAGGAGATCTTCCCAGCCCAGGGATCGAACTCGAGTCTCCTGTGTCTCCTGCATTGGCAGGTGGGTTCTTTACCACTGGCACCACCAAACTGCCAAGCGCATAGCAACTCTGTGGAAATTCATCGCTGATGTATAAACCCTGCCAATCTAAAAGAGGACCTCTAACTCCTTTTCCTGTGTTCACCATTTCAGACTTTGAGGGGTGGGGCAGAGGAACAGGAAAAACAATTTTTCTTTCTCTTCTCTAAAATATGAGAAAACCTATTATTATCCTTCATAGGCATGTGACAACCTTAATACTGTTCTCACCACTGTCTTACAGAGAGGAAAATTCTCTTCCATCTGAAATTAATTCACAGGAAATAGCTTCTGCTAGTTACAATATGAGACTCCCAGAAATTACACTAGAAATGTTGTTTAAAAAAATCAGAAAACTTTTTCCCTGAAACTTTCCAAGACACCAGAGCAGCTTTTATTCTGGTTCCCTGATAGCATCTCATCCCAATTGTTAGCCCTGGGCTCCTACCCTCCATTCCATAAGTATTTACCTCCACAGCAGGTATGCATTGTTTTGGCCATACAAGGAGGCATCAGACACAGTCCTTGTGTTCAAGGAATTACTCTCTTGGTCCAGTTTTTGATACTGACATCACAACACACCAGTTATGATGTAAATTGTTACAATCAGTGATACCACTACTGATATACTGATGATAATGAGTGATTTACTTTGCTTTGCTGACAAAGGTCTATCTAGTCAAAGCTATGGTTTTTCAAATATTCATGTACAGATGTGAGAGTTGGACCATAAATAAGGCTGAGTGCTGAAGAATTGATGCTTTTGATTTGTGGTGCTGGAGAAGATTCTTGAGAGTCCCTGGGACAGCAAGGAGATCAACCCAGTCAATCCTAAAGGAAATCAACCTTGAATATTCGTTGAAAAGACTGACACTGAAGTTAAAACTCTAATACTTTGGCCACCTGATGTGAAGAGACAACTCATTGGAAAAGATCCTGATTCTGGGAAGGAGTGAGGGCAGGAGGAGATGGAGTTGACAGAGGATGAGATGGTTAGACAGCATCACCAACTCAATGAGTTTGAGCAAATGAACATGAGTTTGAGCAAACTCCTAGAGATAGTGAAGGACAGGGAAGCCTAGTGTGCTGCAGTCTATGGGGTCACAGTCAGACACAACTTAGCAATTGAAAGACAACAACTTTCTTAGTAAATTGCTGTTGCTGTTTAGTCACTAAGTTGTGTTCAACTCTTGGCAACCCCATGGGCTATAGTCTGCTAGGCTCCTCTGTCCATGGAATTTTCCAGGCAAGAATACTGGAGTGGGTAGCCATGCCTTCCTCCAGGAGATCTTCCTGACCCAGGGATTGAACTCTCATGTCTCCTGCATCAGCAGGCAGATTCTTTACCATTGCACCACCCGGGCAGCCCCTTAGTAAATTAGATCCCATTTAAAGTCACCCCCCCAAGCACTTCTGATCATTCTGATTTGCTTCCTTGAGTGGGATGGTAGTGAGTGGAGTTACAGTGACATCTAGGTTCTGCATTCGAAATTTGTGACTATCACCATTCATGAGTGTCACAGAGAGAAAGAGGGGCTGAGAAGAGCTCCCCTGGCACCTTCAGTGAGGCGCTGGACTCCTGGCCATAAAAGGAGCTTATAATACAACTGGCTTGATATATCTGATAACCATACAGATAATGTATAATTCACAGCTAAACTGAGGGAGATTAGACCATATAAGTGAGAGAAAGGGGGTGGGGGGATGACTTCATATTAGTCTTCAGACATTTTGTAAGGGTGGGGAGGCTCCAAGATCAGGGAGGTGTTAACAGGTGAAAGTCATGGAGACAAGCATATTGGAGAGGGGTAGATTCCTTTCAAGGGGCTTCCCTGGTGACTCAGTGGTAAAGAATCTTCCTGCAATGCAGGAGACACGGGTTCAATCCCTGGGTCAGGAAGTTTCCCTTGGAGGAGGAAATGGCAACCCATTCCAGTATTCTAGCCTGGAAAATCCCATGGACAGAGGAGCCTGGTGGGCTACAGATCAAGGGGTCGTAAGAGTCGGACATGACTTGGCCACTAAACCACCACAGGCTCCCTTCAAAGTGAGACTGACTGAGGCTGCTCCCTCGTGTCTCCACGCATCTTTCCACCTCTCCCACTCAGAGCTGCAGCTCTCATCAGATTAAACCTCAAATCCATCCACGTCCCTGTACCCCTCAAGTCTCCCCCTTAACTCAGGACCTCATCAGGTTTTACCTCTATTCCTGCTACAGCCACTAAATGGCCCTTCCTGCCTCCACTACTGCCTTCTTAAAATCCCTCCTCCACAGAATGGTCCCCCATATAAACGACCATGTAACTAACTCTTGGGCTAAAACCGATCAGTGACTCACCTAGTACCTCCAGGAGGAAGCCCCAACCTTGGACACAAGACCTTTCATATTGTAGTTGTCACTTTCCCTCAGCCTAGCCTTGCCCCTTCTTATCCCCCATCCCCCTCCCCAGATCCTGAATTCCCCTCTGTCCTAGTCAGGTCAGGTTATCCTAACAAAATGCTATAGACTGGATGCCTAAATAATAGAAATGTATTTTCTTACAGTTCTGGTGACTGGAAATCCAAGGTGCCAGCAGGACTGATGTCCAGTAAGGACTCTCTCTTTGGATTGCAGACAGCCAGCTTCTTGCCGTGTCTTCACATGGCCATTCCTTGGTGCATGCCTGTGGAGAGAAAAGGCTGATGAGTGAACCAGTTCCTTGGTGTGTCTTATAAGGACACTAATCCTGTAGGATCATGGCCTCATCCCCATGTCCCAGTCTAACCCTCATTACCACCCACAAGCTCCATCTCCAAATGCCATCACACTGGGGGGTTAGGGATTCAAAATGTTAATCTGGGGGCAGGGGGGACAAAAATTTTTAGTCCATACTACTTGCTGGTCTCTGAGTTGTTCCCTCTAGCTGGTATGTCCTTCTCTGAACCACTCCCTGAAACCCCCTTTCTGCCACCCCCTCTACTTGTTGTCTTTGTTTGGCTAATTCCTTTATATACCTTAAGCCTGAGTTCAAACTCCACTATATATTCTCCTATAGGCTCCCATGGGCGTCTATATATGCCTCCATCAAGGCTGTCCTATAGCTGAAAGGACCATATATATTAATATATGGGTTTCCCGGGTGATGCAATGGTAAAGAA
Source organism: Cervus elaphus (assembly GCF_910594005.1). Taxonomy (NCBI): domain Eukaryota; kingdom Metazoa; phylum Chordata; class Mammalia; order Artiodactyla; family Cervidae; genus Cervus; species Cervus elaphus. Next base: position 35,177,278 of record NC_057835.1, on the reverse strand, counting down.
TCTGCCTGCCAATGCAGGAGACGCAAAAGACGAGGGTTTAATCCCTGGGTCAGGAAGATCCGCTGGTATGAAAAATGGCAGCCTGCTCCAGCATTCTTGCCTAGATAATCCCATAGACAGAGGAGCCTGGCGGGCTACTGTCCATGGGGTTGCAAACAGTAGGACTTGACTGAGCAACTGAACACACACACACACACACACACACACACTATATATATATATGTATATATAGTCAGGATGATGAAAAAATATATATGTGTGTATATATATATTATATTCAGCACCATAATTTCCCTCAGGGCAGAAGTAATGTCTTATTTTTATCTGTCATCCTATTCCTAAACCTTAGCACAGCGCCTGTTACTTATTTATTGAATGGATGAATAAATGAATAATAAGGAAGGGGAGGCCATGTTATGGGGAAAATGAGGCAGAAAATTTATGTTTTTTAAAATAAGTAGCTTGAAGCCCTTATATATTCTTGGCATAAAATATGATACAAATGGTTTTATAAGGACGGTTGGAAAGTTTTGTTCAAGAATGATAGGGGATGGGTAAGGACACCTGCAATGAGACGATCATAATAATCCCATATTGATGTAATGATGTTGAAAATAATAATAGTAACAATCATATCTATCATTTGTTCAGCACTTACTATGTGTCAGATATTGAGCAGTTTTGTTTATAATTTTTTTTACTGTGGTTTTATTGATTTGTTTTTGGCTATGCTGGGTCTTCATTGTTGCATGGGCTTTTTCTCTAGTTGCAGTGCATGAGTGCATTGTCGTGGCTTCTCTTATTGCAAGGCACCAGTTTTAGGCATGTGGGCTCAGTAGTGGCAGCTCTCAGGGTCTAGCACACAGGCTCAGTAGCTGTGATGCATGGGCTTAGTCACTCCATGGCATGTGGGATCTTCCTGGATCAGAAACCGAACCTCTGTCTCCTACATCGGCAGTCAGATTCTTTACTACTGAGCCACCACAGAAGTCCTCAAGTGTTTCAAATGTGTAACTTAGATTCTAACAACTCCAGCTTAGAAGATAAAAAAAAAAATTTTCCTATTTTATGTAAGGGGAAGCTGAGGTACAGAGAGGTTAAGGTCACAGAGCTAGGAAGTAGCAGAGATTAAAGGTAAACTATAAAAAACATTTCAAAGGCTGAAGAATCACAGCTTGAAGCCAGTTTAGGTGTTATAAGAGAATTGGAGAAGCAAGGATGATGTTCAGGATTCTAACACAGGAAAAGAGAAAACTGAAAAAGTTAGGATGAGAAGTCACCTTGTTGAGAGACACTGTGATCATCTGGGATGAATTGGCCTTGATGTAGTGACTTGACATCCCAGTGGAGGTGACCCGTAGGCAGTTATAAATACACACAGCAAAGCCACGTGGACTCTGACACATGTGTTCAGGTCCAGGGAGATGCAAACATGGATTTTATGTGACATATCTTTCTTTTTTTTTGTTGAAAGTATAGCTGATTTACAGTATTATATTAGTTTCAGGTGTACCACATATTCAAAGTTTTTAAATTTAAAAATACCATAAAATATTGGCTGTATCCTTCATTCTGTACAATATATCCTTGTAGTTTATTTTATCCATAGTGGTTATCTTGCCCCACCCCACTTCCTTCTCCCCATTGGTTAGCACTAGTTTTTACTCTATATCTGTGGGTCTTTTGCTGTTTTATTATATACATGCATTTTTAATTTTTTTCAGATTCCACATTTAAGTGATAACAACATAATACTCTCTAGGTCCATCCACATTGTTGCAAATGAGAATTTCATTCTTTTTTTAAGGCTGAGTCATATCCCATTGTATATATGTATCACATCTTCTTTATCCGTTCATCTGTTAATAGACGTTTAAGTTGCTTCCATATCTTGGCTATTGTGAAAGTTGCTGCTAGGAACATAGGGGTGCATGTATTTTTTTGAATTAGTGTTTTCATTTTCTTCTGATATATACCCAGGAGTGGAATTGCTGAATCATGACAGTTCTATTTATAGTTCATTTGGGCAACTAAGAGAAGGGTGGTATTAAGGAGGATTTACTGAAGTCAGGGACACAGGTTAAGAGTGGAGAGGCTTTATATACTTTAAGATAAATGAAACAATAAATTTAATATTATATATATTTTACCACTATAAAAAGAGGTGAGAGACTGCTTCAGGGATCCAGGGAAAAGATGATTAGACATGAACGTGGGAAAGGTCAAGGGAAACTTAATAAGGAAGATTTATTGAACCATTCATCCTCTAATTCTAGCTATATTCTAGCTAGACTTATTCTAACTATAAACATAAGAGTGATTTATTTTTTAACATTTATTGACCTGATACTACGTGCCAGATCCTGGGCTGGGGCACAAAGATGGATAATAATCCCTACTCTTTAACTGTATCCTGCACACAACTGCCTGGTGAGATTAAAAGATTCATATGCAATATTCATAATACAACATATCAGGGGGCTTTTGACACAAGTAAAGGATACTATGGAAACACAGTGGAGGGCAACTAACAAGTTGTAGGGAATAGTCAGGGAAGGGTTCTGAGACCTGGTGGCCCATGAATTGGGTCTTAAACAATGAAGAAGACTTTGTCAAGTAAAGGGGAGTTGGAGGGAGGAGGGGGACTTCCAAGTAGAAAGAGCACAGGCAGTGTTGCTGAGATATTTGCTGGGAGGCACAGAGGGACAAAGAAGAGACAGAAGTGTCTTGGCATCTGAAGATCTCCAGTCACTCCAGCACATCTGCTGCTTCCATGATGGGACCCATTCCCTTGGTCCACATGGGTGGTGATGGAGCCCCAAACCCTCAACCCACCCAGCTGGAGAAAGCAGCTTCATCAGACAGGATGGATGTCTATCACCTTTGGCATGTTTGGAAAACAGTTCTCATGAAGTGCCTGGGGCCCCCTCCAGAAGGAGGAGCAGGGGAGAGGGCCCTTCAGAAAATTCTGAGGTTGGTGTAGACTTCAGCAATGGCATAATTATTACTGAGAGAAGATTTATTATTTAGTCACTCAGTCATGTCCTACTCTTTTGCAACTCCATGGACTGTAGCCTGCCAGGCCCTTCTGTCCATGGGATTGTTGTGTTTTTTTTTTAATTGAAGGGTAATTGCTTTACAGAATTTTGTGGTTTTCTGCCATACATCAACAAGAGTCAGCCATAGGTATGTGTGCTTCTTCCTTCCCAGACCTCCCTCCCATCTCCCTCCCCATCCCAACCTTCAGCCTGTCACAGAGCCCCTATTTGATTTCCCTGAGTCATATAGCAATTTCCCATTGGCTATTTTACATATGCATTTGTGAATTTCCATGTTACTTTCTCCATATATCTCACCCTCTCCCTCCTTCCCTCCCCCTGTGTCCAATGGTCTGTTCTTTATGCCTGTTTCTTCACTGCTGCCCTGAAAATAAATTCATCAGTACCATCTTTCTAGATTCCATATATATGCATCAGCATACGATATTTATATTTCTCTTTCTGACTTACTTTACTCTGTATAATAGGCTCTAGGTTCATCTACCTCATTAGAACTGATTTAAATGCTTTCCTTTTTATGACTGAGTAGTATTCCACTGTATATATGTACCACAGCTTCTATATCCATTGATCTGTCGATGTCCATGGGATTTTCCAGACAAGAATACTGGAGTGGGTTGCCATTTCCTTCTCCAGGGGATCTTCCCAACCCAGGGATCAATCCATGTCTCCTGCATTGGCAGGCAGATTCTTTACTGCTAAGCTACTGGGGAAGCCTGAGAGAAGACTAAAAGTGGATAAATGAAAGATTCCCTGAGCTAACTCTGAGTGTTATTAATGAGCACCCTGGGACACATCCCAGATTGAATGCAGGAGCCACTTGGGAACTGAACTTTCAGGGTGTCTCTAATGGTGGCAAAGTTCAGAAAAACATATTGCCTTGTGAATGGAAGCAGACCTCCAAGTCAAACGCACTTAGATTCTGCCAGTTAATATCCGTCTGGCCTGGATAATTTTGTTAACCTCTCTCAACCTCTGTGCTTTATTCTATAAATGATGATAGCAGCAGCACCTGCGTCACGGTCTGCCAGGACTGAGTGTAACCACATTCCTGTTGTTCTTGCAGTCCCTGACACAGAGTGAGGCACTCATTGCAGTTATTATAACCATCACCATTAAAATGACACCATTGATGCTCCCCAGTCAGGAAGACAAGACAGCCCGAAATGGGGATCCCAGGGGTAACATTTTCACATTTATTGTGTTAATCAGCATTTTTTAAAGAGTTGTATTTCTAAATGTTTCCTTTCCACAGAGTGGAAGACAGCCATGTAATTAGTCTTTTTCTAACTGAATATCTCTTTACAAAGCAAAAAAGAGAGCAGTTATGGGTAACTGAGACATTGTTTTCCATTTACTGGTAAGGCAAAATAAAATGTGCCTAAATGACTGTCAGAACATTAATTTTGGAGTGAACCAATTAAAGAGAAATCTCCTCTTTCTGTCCTTATTTTCATAGTTTCCTTGTTTAGTAAAAAAAAAAAAAACAAAAAAAAAAAACAAGCAGTCCAGGTAATGAAATTAGTTCACTAGACAGAATTTATATCCTAAGAGACCACTGCAGAGGGAGGGCAGGTGTTTCACACACACAGAGTAAAGGAACACATGGCAGCTATTTTGAGAGCTGAAAAAAGGGAAATATCAACACATTTCCCTGAGTTTTTCCCCTGAGAAATTGTGCCAGGTACACATTTTACATTTTCACATATTAAGAAGCTGAATATATTAAAATATGGGAACTAATTCAACCTCAGGGGTGTATACTAAAATCCTAAATAATGCAACATACGAAGAACCCAAAAGTTAAGCAAAATGAAGCCTTTTTATATAAAAAAGAAAAATAAAGCCAAGTGAGGAAAATGAAATCTAATGAGTAAAAATATAATTTGTAGGGAAAAATATAAAATGTGTCTCATGAAATTAAATCTGGTCAGGTGGCCCTAGTGGTAAGGAACTCACCTGCCAGTGCAGGAGACATAAGAGATGTGGGTTTGATGCCTGGGTCGGGAAGATCCCCTGGAGGAGGGCATAGCAACCCACTCCAGTGTTCTTGCTTGGAGAATTCAATGGACAGAGGAGCCTGGTGGACTACAGTCCATAGGGTTGCAAAGAGTTTTAGACACAACTGGAGTGACTTAGCAAACACAGCACAGTCATATTGGAAAATAGAGAACTCCTAGTTCTCTATTGAAACTGATGCCTTAAAACAACTGAAAGTACAAAATTATCTGGCAATGTTCACAACTTCTACCATGTCTATTGCAGAGAATGATCATCAACCTGTGCAGACAGGACAAACATTGCTAAGAGGGAACTGAATCCCAAGAGAAGGAGAGGAGTAAGAGTACTTGGCCACAGTAAGTGTTAACACCCTTTCAGACCAAGATATATTCAGGCTATAAAAGGAATGTGCAGGTGCAAACAAGGACCCAAATAGATTACTCGTGAGAAATCACAGAGAAATAGGCAGCAGTCTTAAGGCCCGAGGGGGGAAAATGCCCCTCTCTTCCAAAACATAAGCCCAAGAAACTGCCAAGAGGAGGTCAGGATAATCCATAGAATTCAGGTGAGTTCACTAAGGGAAAAAAATTACCCAACTGACCATCAGTTAAGAAGTTGTCACACACACTGTATACCAGGATTTTAGCAATGCAGTTTAAAAGCTCAAAAAATGCCTCATGAACCAAGGGTATACTTGCATACTCAAGGTAGGTGAATTCCTGAATCCTCAAGGAATAATGTTAAATATGGATAGGAATTCACTTAGGGTATAAGGAGTTTTGTACCTGGTCTAGTTCTTTTCTATAATGTTGTCCGTGACCTGAATGAACACCCGAAAACACATAAATCACAATTGCATGATTAACTCCTCAAATTGCTAAATAAAGTACATAAAGAATATATACTTAAAAGATTTTTGCCTTTTTCCCACAGACTGGTGGAAAATTGGGTCCAAAATAAATATGATGAAACTTATGAAATGTAAAATAGAAAATTTTACATAGCATTTCAAATGGCAAGTATACAAAACTTAAAAATTTTTTTTTTACTTTATCTTCACAGTGACTCGGTGAGGTGGGTATTTTTACCATGTTACAGATGATGATATTGATGTTTGCCAGATTAGTGACTTTCCCAAGTCAACTTACAACTTCTTGCTTCCATGATCATATCTTCCTGTCTCCCTCATATAAGGAAACTTGTGATCCCATTGGGTATACCCAGGTAATCCAAGATGATCCCCTCATCTTGAGATCTTTAACTTAATCCCATCTGCAAAGTCTCTTGCTACACTGAGTAGCATTCACTGGCTCCAGAGATGGACATGGACATCTTTGGGGGCCGTTATTCAGCCCAACCATGTTGTTGCATGATGAGCAAGGTGGGAAGTTGTTAGAGATGAGATCAGAGAGACAATTAGGAACTAAATCACATGGGCCAGAGAGACAATCGGGAACTAAATCACATGGGCCTTGAAGGCCATCCTAAGAATCTTGGGTTCCACCATAGTGGAACACTCTGACAAATCTAGATAGCATATTAAAAAGCAGAGAAAGCTATGGTTTTTCCAGTAGTTATGTACAGGTATGAGAGTTGGGCCATAAAGAAGGCTGAGCACCAAAGAATTGATGCTTTCGAATTGTGGAGCTGGAGAAGACTCTTGCAAGTCCCTTGGACTTCAAGGAGATCAAACCAGTCAATCCTAAAGGAAATAAACCCTGAATATTCATTGGGAGGACTGATTGGAGCTGAAGCTCCAATACTTTGGCCACCTGATGTGAAGAACCAACTCATTGGAAAAGACTCTGATGCTGGGAAAGATTAAGGGCAGGAGGAGAAGAGGGTGACAGAGGAAGAGATTGTTGGATAGCATCACCAACTCAATGGACATGAGTTTGAGCAAACTCCGGGAGATAGAGAAGAACAGGGAAGCCTGGCATGCTGCAGTCCATGGGATCACAAAGAGTCAGACACAACTTAGTGACTGAACAACAAGTGGAAATCCACGCAGAGGAGTGACACTGTTGAACTGTGTCTTTAAGGATGACTCTGGGGGCTGTACTGACAGGAGATTGCAGGGAGGTCTGATAGACAAGGGGAGGGGAGAAGAGTGAGGAGGTACTTACAGTGATGTAGCTGAGAGATGATGGCAGCTCAGACCAGGGTGGGATCCGCAGAAGCGGTCAGAAGCGTTTGGATTCTGGAGGCACTCTGAAGAATAGAGCCAACAGGATTATCTGACAGATTCAATGTGCTCTGAGAAAGAGGGGTCGAGGGTGATTTCTTTTTCATCTGAGCAACTCAAAAAATGAAATTATCTGTTCAAATGGAAACTTCTGTACAAGGACTAGGTTTGGAGGGATAATTAGAAAATAACCATATATTCTGTTTTGAATATGTCAATCATCATGACTATTAGACATCCAAGCAGAGATATGGTATTCCAGAGAGCTAGCCTTAGGGATCTGGAATTTAGGAAAAAATTTGGAACTAGAAATACAAATGTGAGAATATGAGAATTGTCAGCCTATACAGGGTATTTTCAACCACAAGCTTAAATGAGATCATCAAGAGAGTAAGTGTTAGATAAGTAAGAGATGATCAAGGCCTGAATTCTGAAACATAACCATATTAGCAAGACAGAAAGGAGAAGGGAAGCTATAAACAAGGGTAAGAGAAAATCAGGGTACAAGTGCAGTTTCCTGGAGGATAAGTGAGAAGAGTGAGGATATTGAGGATGATGAATCATCATCAATGACTCGAGATGAGCCAGATTGGCCAATCCATGTGATCTGGGATAGTATGATAGCTCTGAGTAGTAATAGCCAAGATGATGAGTAACTATAGATAAATCACTTAGAACTATGGTTTCCAAGCTTCCTTTCATTTTTGGAATCATCTGAAAACCTAAACTAAACATAGTGATACTTGGCCCACTCCCGCAGATATCCTGAGGAGGATTTTTTTTAAACATTTTCCAGCTGAATCTAAGGGGCTTCACTGGTGGCTCAGATGGTTAAAAATCTGCCTACAGTGCAAGAGACCTGGGTTCAATCCCTGGGTAAGGAAGATCCCCTGGAGAAGGGAATGGCAACCCACTCCAGTATTCTTGCCTGGGAAATGCCATGGACAGAGGAGCCTGGCAGGCTACAGTCCCTAGCGTCACAAAGAGTCACACACGACTGAGCAGCCAACAGTTTTCAGCTGATTCTTTGTGAAGCAAAGTTTGGGACACGCTAGTTTAGAAAAATGCCCAGTGTATCAGAAGGTTTCTCAGGGTAAATGAAGTTGAGGAAGCTTGTGGGAAGAGAGAGGATTTAAGGGGAGGGAAGGGGTGGAAATCAGTATGCAACTAGCAAATTACGTGGACAGCATAACTGTAAACTGAGTGCTTGTTATTCAAGCATTGTGCTGGCAAGGGCAATTATATTTGAAAAAATTTATGTTACAAATTACATTTGGTGTGCCAAAATTTTGGGACCTTATACCAAAATTAAGTAGATATTTGTTTCTGCTAACAACTGTTTTTGTCAGTTGCATCATAACAAGGATGATGCAACTGAGAAAAAAGCAAAGAAAATATCTCTAAGAGTGAGACTTAAGCCTCCAAATGGTGGGCCAGACCCCAAAGGCACAGACTGAAAGAAACCAGTAAAGAGTGACCCTCGGTCTCAGCGACAGTTTGTTAGTGATGCCTCCCAAGCAATACGAAAAACGATTCCTACCACTATATTTCAGACTACCTGAAGAATAAGACCACAGATAGATTGTCTTTCCTTTGCAGCTGATGTAAACCATATCCAGACTGTTTTTTTTTTTCTCCCTCCTAGAAATCTTGCAGCTGTGAATTTGATGCCAAGTTGCATGTTTCAAATGAAGTTCAATAAAGAATGTCTAACTCAGATAACAAGAGGCTCTCAGAGATTCTTTATCCACCAGCTGTTAACTTTTATATTAAAATTCTGCTTGGATATTTGATTCTTTCCTTTAATTCAGAAAAGCACTTAAAGCACGTAGGAAAGCACTAGATTGATTTTCAGCTTGGGAACCCCCTGTCCGCAAAGCAACTCAGAAACAGTTTCAGTAACATTATGTGAGTCTTTTCTGCTCTAGCAAGCAGGTAAAGTGGTGTTAGAAATGCATTCTGGACTAAGAGTTTGCTTAAGATGCAATAAGGAGCTTTTTTTTTCTTTTTGAGGGGGGTTGGTTTTTTGTTGTTTTTAATTTTTATTGGAGTGTATTTGCTTTACAATGTTGTTAGTTTCTGCTTACAGCCAAGTGAATCAGCTATATGTACACACATATTCCCTCTTTTTTGAATTTCTTTCCCATTTAGATCACCACAGAACTTTGAGTAGAGTTCCCTGAAAAGAAAGAGTTTATCCTGAAGAAAAGGTGGACAAAATCAGGAGGGAAGGTGGATGGAGTTGGATGGGAGTGACCTGATTTGACAGGAGGATTCAAAGGTTAGTAGGGGGTGCCGACAGGAATTGGGATGGCAATAGGAAAGACCTGGAAAGGGAAGGAGAGAGAGCTCTGATCAGAGAGAAGGGGATCCATGAAATAATAAACTAACCATTGGGAACAGGAGAGATAAGAAACAAAAGAAAGACAAAAAGAGGACAGTCCCCAAACAAGGGAGAAAAAGAATAAGAAACCAGTTAACATGAAAAACTTTGGTCAGGAAAAGGAAAGGAACCAGCACAGAACCAGAGATGAAGTGTTGGGGCTTAAGCTGGGAGAAGACTGCCCAGGTTCTGACATGGAGGAAATACGATCAAACTCGCTGTTTTCTGCCATCATTGGTGACTTTTCAAACTGTCCTACCTACAGCAGAAAAACATCAAAATAATACAAAAACTGCTATAGATGACAGAGATTCGAATAGCTGTGGTTAATTTATTACTGATACATGGCCAATGTGAAAGGTCTCATGAGTGTCCATAACAAGGATGATGCAATTGACAAGCAAATCCAGTTGTACATATGGCATGAAAAACAAGATAATAAAGCCATTTTGAAACACTTTGGTGAAGTGTCTGCTAAGGACCATAGTTAAGCCTATTTTCAAAGAAGTTAGTGAAATATTACATCTGATTTATAAAACTAGATGAATATACTTTTTACAGAGGATATAATTTTGATGTATAAAATAATCCTGAGACAAAAGACACATAATAAATCAACAATATGCAAAACATATGCTAAAACTATCCCAAGATTATCAAGTAAAGAGATTTAGTAAGTAGAGTCTAGATGTCTATATTTTTTATACAACCTAGGAAATCAACCCTGAGTATTCATTGGAAGGACTGATGCTGAAGCTGAAGCTCTAATACTTTGGCCAACTGATGCGAAGAACTAACTCATTGGAAAAGACCCTGCTGCTGGGAAAGATTGAAGGCAAAAGAAGCGACAATAGAAGATGAGATGGTTGGATGGCACCACTGAATCAGTGGTCACGAGTTTGAGCAAACTCTGGGAGATAGTGAAGGACAGGGAAGCCTGGCGTGCTGCAGTCCATGGGGTCTCAGAGTCAGACACAACTCAGAGACTGAATGACATGCATGCATGTATCTGATGGACATCCCCAGAATCACTGGCCTAGAAGATGTCAGATTCAAATGAAGAATAAGCTTGTGGCAAATAAACACTTTAAATAATAACTTAAATTTATGACTAACAACACTTGACCATTGATGCCTAAAGCCCTCAATCAAAACCACTCCAAGACTTTGATAAATAGAAACATGACATGGACCACAAGGACATTGACAAATTCCCAGGAACTTCTCCTAGAGGATGCAGTTTCTGAAATATTTATATTAATATATTTTACTTATAAAATATTTACCTAGAGGAGGATACACATCTCTTTCAATTTGACATCTCTTCTCATGCAGCCTGTCAGTAGGAATATAGAATTTTTAAAAAACCTAATTATTTCTAGTGCTTTACACATTGAAAGAACACATCTTTGTGCAGGGCCTCTATGGGAAATCATAAGTACAGTTTTAGATACAAAAGATATCCTGAAGCTTTACTTTATTTATTTTTTGTTCTATACTCAGTGTCTGATTTGGGGAAGACAAAATAAAAAAATATTATCAGAGGAGATAAAGGCACTTGATTAAGTGGGTGCCTAAGAAGCCATACTTGTTACCTATTTAGTTGAAGTGACAGGAAAATTAACAATAAACATTGAAGGTAGCATAGTGGTAAAAATGTTAGGCCTTTCAGAAGTGAGGATTCTTCTTTTTTGTTGTTGTTGTTTTCTTAAATAATGCAGGATGTGACAAAGTCAGCATAAAGCACAGAAGGTTACTCTTAAGACAATCTTTGCTATGTAGGTAGATGACACTGAAAGATTAACCCTTCACATTGTAAGCGAAAGCAATAAACAGTGAACCAAGGAAGCAATTCCATCAACATGAGCAAACTTTGCTAAGCCATTAACACATTCCATAGCTTTTCAGGTTCAGGTATTATAAACCAAGGCAAATAAAATTTACATTCCAAGCTTTGACTTTCCTTGTGCTCTTTATTCTCTGGAACATACCGGCATGTTAGGATAAATCCTACAAGACCATGAGAACTAATTTCAGAAGATGTTATTAGCATACAGTGCTTTCATCATTACTAACCTCAACAAACAATAAATAAGCCTTTTTAGAAGCTCTCAGTTTCAATTTCCAATACAGTCATTATCAGTAGCTATTCATCAGGACCTATCCATAAATGAACTCTTTGGAGCCCTCAGTAAGTTTCAAGAGTGTAAATTGGTCTGAAGAACAAAAAAATGGAAAACAAGAGTATTTTAGAGGAAAACCATTCTTTTCCTTGAAACATAGAAGTACATTTGTAGTTGGATTTTCTCTGTCACTGTTACTCCTAGAATGGTCTCAAACACCAGAATTAACTGTAACTTTAAACCAAACCAAAGTGACTAACATCTATTTCATAGAGAAAATTTCTAAGAGGATAATGGAGAATTGTCTGTCAAAAATCAGCATTTTAACTAACAAGAACTCATAAAGACATCTAACACAACTTTCTAAGACACACTTGCTACAATTTTATATCCCTCTGAAAGTGGAAAAAATTAATGAAAGATATAGCCTATCAGTAGCATATTAAAGGAAAACATATAAAAATAAAATTATGCTCAAAGATCAATGTTTCAGGAGTTTATCTTCCTCTGAAATAATTTAGGTATCCAGTGATGATCCATTAATTAGCTCTATTTAATCATTCTAAGGTTTTAAATTCCCTAGAGTTCTTTTTTAAATTGAGATATAATTCACATAGCATAAAGTCGGCCATTGTAAAGTGTAGAATTCAGTGGGTTTTAGTATATTTACAAAATTGTACAACCATCACCATTATCCAATTCCAGAATATTTTCTTCACCCCCTCAAAGAAAACTCATACCCATTAGTGGTTGTTCTCTTTAACTCCCTTTCCTTCTATTTCAGCAACTGCTAATACACCTTGTGTCTCTTTGCTCTACCTATTTTGGACATTTCATGTAAACAGAATATCCTTGTGGCTTTTTGTGTCTGGCTCCTGTCATTTAGCATAATGTTTTCAAGGTTCATCCTTGCTACAGCAAGTATCAGCATTTCATGCCTTTTAGGGCCAAATGATATCCCATTGTATGGATATACCAAATTTCATGTTTGTCTGTTCATTAGTTAGTGGACATGGAGGGTGTCTCCACCTTTTGGTTCTCATGAATAATGCTGCTTTGACTATTTATGTATACGTTTTGGCATGAACATATGCTTTGATCTTTCTTGAGTGGAACCTAGGAGTGTAATTCTAGATCACAGGGTAACTATATTTAATTTTTGAAGAACTACAGAACTGCTTCTTCAGCAACTGCATAACTTTACATTCAGACCCACAGTAGCTAAGGGTTCCAAATTCTCTACATTCTCACCAACATTCATTATTGTATCTTTGATTCTAGCCATCTTGGGGCACAGGAGTTTTGATATGCAATTCCTTAATGACTAATGATGTTGAGCATCTTTTTCATGTGCTTATTGGCCATGTGTATATCTTCTTTGGAGAAATGTCTACTCAGATTTTTCCCATTTTTCAATCGGTTATCATTTTATTAGTAAATTCCCTGAAGATCTTGGAAATTATCTTCAAGCTGACATACTTCAAAACATGATTCTTATTAAAATAAAGCATCTGCCAAAATAATTCAATATAATTGTAGACAAATTGACATTTTTCATAACCAATCAGTGCACCTGTATAAGTTTAGAGAAAATATATTCAAATAGAAAAAAAAAATGTGCTTTTACATTGTACTTGACATTGATAAATCAGAGAAAAACATTGCTGTTTTTTATTATACCAATATTATTCAACTAATCTTATTTGCCAAAGGCTTACCTTAATTGAATGAACTTGGAGTCTTAAAATGTTTCTGAGTTAGTTTCTGCAAGAGTACATTTTGTTTTAATTGTAGCATATTGAAAGTATTATTAGTTCAAGTTCCCTATTTTCTTGGAATTTAGGGACATTGAAAGCATACTTATTTATATCTACAAGTCAATTTGATCAGAGCTCCTTTATTTTTCTATTTACTCTTTCCTTGTCCTTTAGCACTAAGACAATATTCTCACCCTCCACCTTTGAACATCTACTATGTCTGAATGTAGAGCATTGCTGTCTGTCTGATCGCTCTCATTCCTCATGACAGCTTTTTTTCTTAAACAAATTTCATCACCTATTCTTCATTCATTGTTATAGCTCAAATTTCTACAACCCCCACCCTTAGTTTTTTTCATGAAAGTTTTGTTTAAAATCTAATCTCTTCCACTGTTACATAGTTTCCATTCTTATTTGTTTTTGTTTTTTTCATCATCTTTCACTGTCCTAGGCAAATGGATTGGAGAGTGGTTTTTCAATCCTTTGTTTATTTTTGCTTTTGACTTCATCCTCATCAAACCTTCTTAATCTCTGTCTCATGCTCCATCCAGCTCAAATTTCTCTTAATTTTCATTAGAACACCTAATGTCACAAATGGTGTAGCAAACATCCTTTCTCTGTTGTTTGCATTGGCAGTCTCTAAAGTATTCTTATCTATGTTTTCTCTACTTGATTCCTTTATAATCACCTTGGAGACAGGCTTCAGAAGGAGGGGAAAGCAGGAGGGAGAATGGGAGAGTGTGGAGGGGAGGGGAGAGGGAGGGCGAAGGGAGGACTAGAGAAGGAGGAAAAGGAGGAATCAGAAGGAGAAGAGAAGTAGCTTGTGTCTGAGGGAGAGATATGGCTGGTTGACAAGAGAAAGATTAAAAATGTGGGGGCACGATGGTGCGGGAGAAGAGGGTTGGGAGGGAATTGGTAGTGAAATGTTGTGAAAGGAAGTTCCAAAACATTCCTCACAGACTTGCTGAGACCACATACGGCAGCTAACCTCACATCAGCTCTTTCCTCAGGTGTTGGAACAATGGCAGAAAGCCATAGAAGAGACCTGGTGAGCAGTAACATCTCTGTCAGTAAGAGGCAGAGATGTGAGCACAAAACCACCTGTGAGGAGAGGATTGTTTGTACTGTGAGCCCAGCCCCAGCCATCCCCCTTCTCCTCATGAGGTCTTTACCAAAATCTGTCTACATGGTTCTCACTCATATCCTAAGAAAGGGACTCACAAAGTCTTCCCTCGCAGCATCGTAGAATCCCAGATCTGGAAGAAACATTAAAATTTATCATCCACCAGAATGAACCCACATCAAGGATGATGTCTTCCTTCCCCTACTGTAGTTTCTCTTTCTTTTCTCTCTGCAGGATAATATTTATTTTAATAAAACTCACCCTTCCACTGAAATATGACAAAGGCATAGCTAATAAACAGAATTTCTCTTCTATCTCCAAATCTCTAACTGGTTTAATAATTCACTCCCTCTCAGTGCCTTAAAAATGGGACTTTTATCTTTGACTCCATCTATAAAACCATCCTCTTCTCCTCCCACTTGTTAAATGGACTCTATTTATCACTCATTTTATGGGCGCTTATCTACTCCAAGGGAAGTCTGATCAGATAACCTGGTCTTTAGAAAAGCAGAGGAAGATTGTTAGGAAGGGCTTCTATTGTTTGAGAACCCCTCTTTGATCTGAAATTTTTAGGAAGGCTATAGAATGTCTCCAGGGTGTTTTGCATTTCTGTTGGCCCAGGAAATGATTACCTTGGGCTCAGGGTCTGGAGAGCATTTGCTAAACAGGCTCTCTGGGTCCAGCCCTTCAGGATGATTTGAGGATGAGCTTAATCCCCAGTCAGAGACTGAACATTCCTAGTTTAATGTTGTGATATAATATGACAGATTTATACATTGTTCTGACATAACGAAATGCAAAGAGATGAAGTGTTTTATTTACACAGTAACCTCTTATTTCAACAACTCACTGGCAGTTGTATAGGCTTTCGTGGCCTTGTCGAAAAGGCCCCAGGAAATATCACTGTGAGCCTTGCTTGCAGAGCAGCCTTGCCAGTTCACAAAGACCAAAGCACCAGGCCAGGAAGTCAGGACAGAAGAAAACAACATAAACCAACAGGAAGCAAATCCAGGAGACTGGTTACAGCCTCTTCTCAAAGGCACCCATGCAACTCTCGCCTGCTCCGGTGGGCTTTCCTCTATCTGGGTAAAGAGGCCACAGAGTAAATGTTTGTTGAATGAATCCCTTCCCAGCTTAGCACTCACTCAACAAACACCGTTGGTCATTCCTTTGGTGAACGTTGTTCTCTCCAGGAGAGAAAAGGCTGTCATACAAAGACAGAGGGACACAGCTCTGCATTCAGGGAGAAGACAGCCTTTTAAGAAAAGCAGACCAACACTTAAAATCGAAGTGCTGTGCCCTACAGTAGCAGACATACTGGGTGTTAGGAAGGGGGACATGGAGAAGAGAGTTACCAAAATAATCCTGGGGTAGTTGGAGAAAGGGGCTTCTCAGGTGGCTCAGTGGTTAAAAAAAAAAAAAAATCCGCCTGCTGACATAGGAGATGTGGGCTTGATCCCTGGGTCAGGAAGATTCCCCTGGAAGGGGAAGTGGCAACCCACTCCAGTGTTCTTGCTGGGGAAGCCCTATGGATAGAGGAGCCTGGCGGGCTATAATCCATGGGGTTGCAAAAGAGTCGGACACGACTTAGTGAGAGTAAAGAAACAAAGAAGTTGGAGAAAACTTTAGAAAATCATCTCAGACGAAAAGCATTTTTCAGCTATCATGCTCCAAATGCCTATGTGTTTGGTTAAAGTCCCCAGGAGGAAGATTTGGTGACTTCTTTTCTACCAGGGGTTCTGGCTGTCATGTTAGAAGATGCAGGAGCTCTTGATGGCAACTGGTCATGGGGGACAGCAGGAGACACCCTAGATAGCCGTATTCTTATTTACTAAAGCAAAGCACATCCGGAAAACCCAAAGATGGGTTTTCTGGTGTATGAGGGTAGAAGTGTGCGTTCTGTGCTAAGTCACTTCAGTCGTGTCCAACTGTTTGAGACCGCCTGAATTGTAGCCCAGAAGGCTCTTCTGTCCATGGGATTCTCTAGGCAAGAATACTGGAGTGGGTTGCCATTTCCTTCTCCAGGGGATCTTCCTGATCCAGTGATTGAACCCAAGTTTCTTACATCTCCTGCATTGGCAGGTGGGTTCTTTACCCTAGCACCACCTGGGAGCCCTGGGGGTAGAAGCAAGTAAATGCAAAAAAAAAAAAAAAAGCCTTCTTTATCATCAACATGGGAAAAACAAGAAGGAACTGGCTTCCTTCAAGGTTTCCTCCACCCCCTAGCTTTTAGAGACAGAAGTCAAAGCAGAACTCATTGTAAAGTAAAGCCTTGTTCCTCAAAGTGTGACTGAAGAATCAGCTGTACCAGCATCAGTTATAATCTTGTTAGAAATGCAGAATCTCAGGCCCCAACCCCAGCCTGCTGCCTCGGAAGCTGTGTTCTAACAAGAGTCCCAGGTGATGTGTGTGCACGCCCAAATTTGAGAAGTCTGCTCTAGACCAGCAAGGGGGCTGAACTCCAACTCACCTGAGGGGCTTTTTTCAACAACTGATCCCACCCCCGGGAATTGATTTAAATAGCCTGGCTCCCTAAGTGATTCCAAATGTGCAGGGAATGTGCCTCAGTACCCAGAGTCCTCCAGTTCCCCACGAGAACCTTTGAACTGGCCGCGGGCCTGGGTGCTGCCGATGACGTGTGAAATCAGCATGGGGCTCCGTGAAGCCCAGGGAAGTGGCTGCCCTGACCTGGTTCAGGTAGGAGCGGGGACCCGGGCTGGCCGGCCACACCTGAGGTCCCCAGCTCATCCAGACTGAATTCATTGTGCATTTCAGGAGGTGGACTCCAAGGAGAAATTTGCCTTGGTAGAGCAAAACATAAAGCCTGCAATGTTCTACACCTGTGTGTTTTAGCTTATCCTCAAACAAATCTTTTGCAGTTCACGCTCATTCTTGTGCTCAGTCATGTCCGACTCTTTGTCACTCTTTGGACCCTAGCCCACCAGGCTCCTCTGTCCATGGGATTTTCCAGGCAAGAATACTGGAGTAGGTTGCCATTTCCTCCTCCAGGGGATGTTCCCAACCCAGGGATCGAACTTGCATCTCCTGTGTCTCCTGCACTGCAGATGGATTCTTTTCCCTACTGAGTCATCGGGGAAGCTCTAGGGTAGGAGGAAAGTCGTCATAAAAAGTTAACATCCTATAGTTGGAAAGCAAAAAAAAAAAAAAAAAGCCTCCAACAACAAGAAAATAAAAAGAGGAGTTACCCAAATGAAGCGGCACCCAGCAAACCCCCGGGGTGAGTCAGCCCGGGGAGGCCCGGCCCCTTGGAGGGAGCCTGGTTAAGGATCAGCTCAGCTCAGGGCAGGGCTGTGTGTGCTGCTGTTTCTCATCCCAGGACCAAGTCTGAGCAGCAATCTCCCTCCCTCAGCTGCTTGAACTTTTTTTTTTTGTTCTCTGAGGCTGGAAAGAAGTGTCACATTTTGCTCCCTCCCAAGCCCACGCCCCCACCCTCTCCCAGGGACCGTGTGCCGTGTGGAGGGGTGCCTGTAACTCCAGGAGGAACTTTTGCAGCCCTCTCATCCTCACGCTATGAAGTTCCTCGGGAAGCCCAGGAGCCAGACAGCAGCTTTTCTGCCTCTCTGCCTGTTCTTTTTGAAGAGCCTGTGCCCAGGACATAGTCACCTTTACGGCAACCGCTATGCTGGGTAAGTAGAGCGACTTTCATGCCCTACACAGCTTGGACTCCGATCAGGGGGGCACTGGTTTGGTCTTGAGCTAGCCTCACTTGTTCTGGTCTGTGGTCTCTGTGTGAGTCTGTATGCTTTCCTGGCCACCTAATCTTAAATGTCCGTGCAGTCCCAGGCTCTCTGGAGAGAATGTGCTGGGCACACGTCTAGTTTTTCATACTCTTTATGATGTGCCAACCTGAGCTGTGGACCAGTGTTGATCGGATTCTGTCTTTAGAATCACTGTGGCCAGTGTGTGCAGTATCTGCCTTGGGGTATGCCTGGCCGTGAGGATGCTATTGTACCACATGAACTGCGACCTGAAAACTAAAGCTTCCCCTTGAGGAGTGTGTGCAGGAGCAGTGGGTGGAAGTTCACCAGTGATTAATTTAAGAATCGAGTGTGACTTTTTCTCTTGAGTGCTTGTTAGCCTACAGCGTGGTTATTAGAAAGATTTTCAAATCTGAGTGATGGAAATGAGTCAACTCAAAATAAGCCGAATAAACGCTGCAAAATTGTGGGTGTTTTTCTGAAGGGAGAAACCTAGAGGGGGAACACCGTGTGCATATTCCCCCCTCTGTGGGTTAGCATGCTTTGTTTGCCTTCGGTGAGGAGGCATGGGGCTGCGTGTGAACGGTGTGGGACTGCGCGTGTCTTATCCTGAAGGCTGACTGTGAAATACACAGTGTGTGCTTTGCTTGAATTTGCAGGGGGTAGTTCTCTGAATCTGGAAATGCTGGCATTCCTGCATTTTAGGGTTGGGAGAACCTTAAATAGCTCCTCTAACTCAGTTCCTTTCTACAAAAAGGAAAAACTAGAGTCTTAAATCTTTCTAAATAGCCTATGAGTACTCTGTGAGGACCAGTAGAGGAAAGTTTTCATATCAATTTGAATGAAGACCAGGTCTTAAAGCAGTTGTTCTTTCTAGGAATCATGTAGAGAAGAATTTGTAAGTGTGACCCTGGAAAAGAGACTTGTTTCTCTTTTTCTCCTGAAGAATCTAGGCACAGCTATAGAGTTCCCTCTGCTTACAGAGGAAATTTTGTAAACTGTGCCCTCGGTTTAAGGAGATGCAGATGGTGGAATGGGGGTGTTGGTGGAGATAAGCACTATAGATACTAACATAATCCCCAAAATTTCCACCCTGGTATTCCTGGGAGTATTCGGAGTTTACATCTGAGAGCTGCTTTTGTGTCTCCTAGACATACACCATCCAGGCTTTACGTCTTGTCCTTGGTGGTCACCGCCCTTGGAGACCTGGGTATGGAATCTGTATTTAGTGACTGATGGTGCCGGCTAAGACGTGGAGGAGTTTGCTCTGACTCTTTAACGGATGTTAGTTACATGATAAACATGTATCACGTTTAGATGTGCCCATGTGACATAGGACCTCGCTCCTACACTCAGCTGTGGCTCAGTCCATAATGACTTCGGTGTGTGACACTCATCAAAGATTAATGAGCAGGTCTACTTAGCAGAACAGGTGTGCCCACTTCCCTAAGCACCACTTAGCAGAGGAAATGAAGCCAAAGGTGGTGGCCTTTCTTAGAGAACTTGGAATCTTTCAGGACAGAGTTGCACTATCTTTTCTGTTGTTCTGCAAAGAAAGTAATTGCCATTTTCTCTCTGGCTGCTCCATAATAAGTTAGTCCCAAATGTATAAATTAGAGGTGTCTGGAAGTGGGAAGGAAAAGATGAAACAATGAGACACGGAAGGGAGCCTTCCCTGTCCATCACAGGAGAGCTTCTCCTTTATCCAGAGATGTCTCTGAGCACACTTACCATTGAAAATGGGGTTTTTTGCCTCCCTTCATTAGATACGTGTCATTCTCTCACCACCAAAGACAGAAATGCTGCCTAGGTTTGGGATTCTGTTGCTTGACTTGCCCAGGAAATACTTTCTGCAAGTCTAGCTAGAACCAGGTGAAACAACATGATAGAATGGTATTGAGCATTATTTTTGTTTCTCATCCAAAGTTATTCTAAACCACCTCATTTTTGTCCCTTAAGTAATCTACTTAGGTATTATTGGTAGGAATTATGAAGCAGCACTATTTCTTGCAGTTTTGTAAAAGAACAATTTTTTTGTGAGTCTTGGTTGAATCTGATAATATGTGATCATCATTTGCAAGACTCTGAGCACAAACAAAAACAATACACAGGGCAGACCAGCGTGCTTCTTAAGAGCAGCTAATGAGCCTAGACTTTCTACACAAACTAGTGACAGTTGTGTGGTGCCGTCGTATAATAAGATGCTTGAAAAATGGCAAATTTAAGCATGTTGGGAAAAAAGTGTAGGGAGACCATAAGGAAAATCTGACATAAATGAATACCTTTTCAGGTAACTATATCAAATTACTTACAAGGAAGATTTAAAAAATATGTAGAAAAGGGATGAAGCCAAGTGTGGAAAATAACTTGACATCAAATAACATTTATTGGTACTCTGTTAGCAGGTTTTAAGAGCTATGATACGGGTCAAACATATTGGTGATTAAAAAAATTATCAGTCAGTGAATGAGACTCCAGCTCGGGCTAACATCACTCTGTGTTCTCTCCTTTTCCCTTATCCCCTCATATTCCTGGAAGCAGACTTAATTATTTATTAGACTGTGATATTGAGGGCAAAAAATAAGAATCTTCTGCATGACTTGAAATTAGTGTAGATTTTTTTTTAGTGATGGTAAAAGAGAGATCTAAGTCAGTGACACAATAAATTCTGGTGATACTATAGAAGCAACGTGGCTATGATATTTTGCTGAACTGCCTATTCAGTTCTGCCTTCACGTATAATGTTTGTAAGTCCTGAAGTTCAACTGCCTGCCTTTCAGTTTCTGCTTTGCCACTCCTAGTAGTTCTGTTACCTTAAGGTAAATTCCTTAACCTCTCTGAGCCTCAGTTTCTTCATCTGAGACACTGAGACAATATTCCCTGCCAAGTAGTCATGAGAATTAAATGCAACAGCCTGAGTATTGCATGGTTTTTGGCACTTAGCTTTTTTAACACCATGTCAACTACTAACTAATAATACTTACCAGTACTTAATCTAAAACATTGATAAAAAATATTACTTTCTCAATTAGCCTAATGAGACTTTTGGTATCCTCATTTCACAGAGAGGTTCAATTGAGGGACAAAAGGGCAATCCAAGTTCACAGCTAACTAACCCACAGCGGGGATTCTAACCCAGCTCTTCCTAACTCAACAAACTATACTTCTCACTGTGCCACCCATTCAGGTATAGAAAAGAATGATTTTTTCAGAAAAACTGAAGACTTCACCTTGTTGAAGGAACTGATAATAGGATGATGAAAGAAAGGAGTAGATTATGTGGGTAAAATTGGAAGTTGACCCTTGGTGGCCTTCTCTAAGGTGGCAAATTGTTAATAGAAAAGCAGGCAGAGACCACATGAGATAGAAAAATGGGAGACAAAGGAACTTTAGATTGTCACCAAAATAAGTAGCACAGAAAGCAGCCGTGGGTGTGCACTTCATGCCTTCAGTATTATTCCAACACCTACTTGTGCCAAGAGTACAAGAGCCAAGGCCCTCTGATAGCTTGCAGTTTAGTAAAGACAGTAGCCCTGCATGTAACGTTAGGAGGTACACAGTGTTTGAGTGTGTTGTGGGATGAGCAGCCTACTGTGGGGTTGATGAGAGAGCTCAATGCACCAAGAAGGAGGGAGAAATCCCTCCCCTCTTCTGGTCACCCAGCCTTGGGTACCTGGGCTGGGGTAGAGAGAGCACAACTTCCACCACCAGAGCCACGACGGGGGACTGAATGCTGGTGTGGGGTCTACATAGGTGTCTGCAGGCTGGTCACAGCCCATGAGCCGGCTGATGTGTTCTGATGAGCCAGCATCCCTGCTGCACTCGTCCTCCCATCCCTGCCCCTCCCCTTCCATCCCCCACCTATATACACACCCGGTTACTGGTCAAGTTCACCAATCATCCATTGGAATGGAATATCGAGATCCAGGAATTAGACTTGAAGAAAATGAGATTTTTAAAGGCATTTGGTCCTTGAAATCCTGTGAGCAGAGAGGCCCCAAATTGGTATGTGACATATTGCAGAGAAGTAGAGGCTTGGGGGAATAGATTTGACTTCAGGGAGGTCATCCTTATTCTCCATCTTAGCTCTCTAGGTAGTCCCCTCCATTGCTCAAAGCAGCTTTTAAGTCTTTTACCTTTCTGATGGTGGGGGTGGTGGGGGTGTCCAGTTGCTAAGTCATGTCTGACTCTTTGTGACCCCATGGACTGCAGCATACCAGGCTTCCCTGTCCTTCACCACCTCCCAGAGTTTGCTCAAACTCATGTCCATTGAGTTGGTGATACTATCCAACCATCTCATCCTCTGCCACACTCTTCTCCTTTTGCCTTCAATCTTTCCCAGCATTAGGGTCTTTTCCAATGAATCAACTCTTCACATCAGGTGGCCAAAGAATTGCAGCTTCAGTTTCACTGGTGGTTTCCTGGTAATGCTCTGAACTTTTGGAAACCTAGGGCTAGAATTCAAGCAATCCAGTTGCTCATGAATCTGAGCATTATCTTCTATGTTGGTGGTTAAAGTTCTTTTCAGATGGGTTTACCATGAATCCTTGCTTGCCATGGACTGGCCCTGTCTGTACATACAGTTCTGGGGTAGTAACTGCCAGTGCTCCTCTTTCAGTCTGAAAAGGGTCCTGATTTGGGTGGAAAATTATGGGTTCTGCCTTTTATTCTTCACTGTGTCTGTTTCCTTGATGAGTTTTACTCTGGATCTTCAACTACCTTCTTATTTCATTCCTAAAGAGCAAGTCTGTCTCTACTTGTCCTCTCTCTTGTGATAGCTGCCAGCCATGTTTACAATATCTTTATCTCAGCCTGGATAAAGGTAACTTTCTGCTAACTGATCTCCCTGCCCATAGTCCTTCCCATACTGATGACTTCACTAAATAAGACTTCTGTTGTGTTACTCTCTTGCTCAAAGATCTACTTTGGCCACCTATTGCCAAATATATCAAATCCATTCTCTGTCAGGCTCTCAAGGCCTCTGTTATCAGACTCTCCAGTTTCTCTGCCTCTATTTCACTCTGCTCAGTCATAAAACTCCTCTGTAATGAGAATAGAGAGCTGTAGCCCTGCTCATCCTGAACAAGCAAGGCAGGCAAGCCCTGCTCATAATAAGGGCCAAAAGCAAAAAGGAGCCATCTCAGATCATGAATCATGGATTAAAATGTGTGTGATAGAGACTTCCCTTGCAGTCCAGTAGTTAAGACTTTGCCTTCCAATGTAGGAGGTGCAGCTTCAATCCCTGGTGGGGAAACTACACTCCCACATGCCTCGTGGTCAAAAAACCAAAACACAAAACAGAAGCAACATTGTAACAAATTCAATAGAGTTTAAAAATGGTCCACATCAAAAAATATTTTTAAATGTGTGGGAAAGATACAGATTTGGGGTGTCAGGTGTTAGGAAGAGTGTATGTGGGCTCTAAGGTTGCTTCAAAACTTTGTCCCCACAGGTTGGCATGTGATTAATGGAATGGTTCTCTGGTGTCTTCTGGAAGTTCCTTTTAGCACTTGACCCTGGTTGCTGCAGCTGCTGCTAAGTCGCTTTAGTCGTGTCCGACTCTGTGCGACCCCATAGACAGCAGCCCACCAGGCTCCCCTGTCTTTAGTGGGAGGCTGTCTTTGGTTTCCTTAGGCACTACCACAGAGTGAAGCACCCACTTGTGGACTGTTATCAGCTCATTACACCAAAAGTTTTCTTCCCTGCCCAGTGTTGTGTATTGATTGGGGCTGCCAGCTTTGCTTCTGAAGGACCTCGATGCTTCAGTCCCTACTCCTGACCTGAACTGGCAGGTCGATGGTACTCCGTGGGGATCAGCTTTCCTCCTGCCAGTGAGCTAGTGGGAGGAGGAGCATTTCCTGTGCTTCTGGACTTCTTTTTCCAGTGGAGCCCGATCTGATGACGGAACTTTTATTTTATGGTGCCAGGATACCTTCTGGGTAATGCCATTAAGCCTAATCACTTCCACCCCATGAAAAACAGTGAAGGATGTTAATGTTTCATAACTTCACGGCTTAGATTGTGCAGGCTACAAAAGCATTGTGTTTTCTGTCTTTATAAATGGAATTACTGAAAGGAAAATAAAAACTCTTTTGATGACTTGTTTTACAGTCTTCATTATGATCAATCGGTAGATAACTGGTATATAGGATTAGCATTTGCTTTGCCAAACAAATGCCTTTCCAGTCTGCCTTCTGGGTATTAACTTCTTTATGATAAAGCAGCATGAGAAGCTTTAGGATCTTGTTCTGGGTAGTATAGTAAATTTCCTTAAGAATTAGTTTTCTTATTAAAGGTTGAAGCAAACTTCTATCTGGTTTTCTTCAACAAAATTACCATCTTTGTTCTTTTTTCTCAGTATACTTTGAAAATAGTAAAACATTTTCTTAATGTCTATGTTCTTAGGATATTGTTAGGTTGTCGTGTTTTTCTTTCTCTTTTTTGCCAGAATAAAGACCCCAAAATTCAATGGCTTAAACAAGAAACTTA
The DNA here is from genome assembly GCF_910594005.1 of Cervus elaphus. Lineage (NCBI taxonomy): Eukaryota > Metazoa > Chordata > Mammalia > Artiodactyla > Cervidae > Cervus > Cervus elaphus. Next base: position 35,152,439 of record NC_057835.1, on the reverse strand, counting down.
TTTCTCTCTCATGTGAAAAATCCAAACCAGTGTAGTTGATGGTGACAGAAACTCAGGGGTTTGTGTGTGCTATACCTCTGCTGTGCTCAACACTCAACTCCCAAATGTGTCAGGAAGGAGTCTTCCAGACTTTGGGTCCCAGCCTGCAGGAAAGTGGAAAGGGACAGTCTCTCCTCTTTCCTTTTAAAATCACAACCCAGAAGTTCAAATATCACTCACTACTGGCTAGAACCAATTATATGCTCTTAGCTGCAAGAGCCCTAGAATGTCACAGTAGTTCATCTTTATGGCTGAGCTGGCTCTCTATGTAAGAGAATGGTGGTCACAAGGCGTGTGTGTGTTAATCGTTCAGTCGTGTCTGAGGCTTTGCGACCCCATGGACTATAAATAGCCCAAGAGGCTCCTCTGTCCGTAGAATTCCCTAGGCAAGAATACTGAATTGGGTTGCCATTTCCCAGAGTGGCTTGTCATTTCCTTCTCCAGGGGATCTTCCCGACTCGGGTTTGAACCCGGGTCTCCTGTATTGCAGCGGGTCTCTGGCATTGCAGGCAGGTTCTTTATCAACTGAGCCATCAGGTAAGTCCCTTTGGCTGCAAGGGAGGCTATGAAATAATGGCCAGATATGGGAGAACATACTATGATATAAATCGCAATCAGCCTCAATGGTCACTCTGTTACTTAATAAATGCCCACCCCACCCTGCCATTCTCCCTTCCACTTGGCTCTCCTGAAGAAATAATCCATCCAAATGAGCATTCACGATTTTGCACTTCAAGGTGATTTGAAAGTATGAATTTTTATTCTGTATATGATCTTTTTAAAGTCAGAGTGTCAGAACTGAAGGAGACCAAACAAACAAAACAAACATAAAAAAGTCATAGGCCAATCCTTTTATTTAATATATATAAGGAAGCAGAACTTATATATATATATAATATATAATAATATAATATATATATTATATATATATATAAGGAAGCAGAACTCCAGAAAGGTAAAGAGATTTTCAGGGCTGGTGGTGGAGTTGGAACTAAAATCCAGGTCAGCCAAGTTCACAGCATTTTTTTTTTTTTTTGGTACAGTTGACAACACTGTCTTTGAATCCAGAAAACTTCTCTCTCTTTTCTATTCCCTAGAGTAGCTGGGAATGAAGTAAAGTGAGTTGGCAAGGCTGAGACATGTTTAATAAGAGAGGATTTCATTTCGTTTCTATAAATATTTGTTGGGAATCTGGCCCTCTGCTAGTCTGGGATGACAGAGATAAAAGAACGGTACATGTGCACGGCATAATGAGTACTCAGGCAAGAAAACAAACAATTTCAACTCTGCAATCATGGTGCCCTCAGAGAACTCTTGGAGTTGGGTAAGTGCAAGAGAGGGTCACTTAATCCAGACTGAAGGGTGGAGAGGGGTCAAAGAAGTTTCTTGATTATAAGATGGGTCTTAAAAATCAAACAGAAATTTGAGTGGATTATTAAATATGCAAGATAGCTTTCTTTCAAATGGTTGGTACTCAGAGGACATGACCCTGACCTTGGTTATGAAGAAGAGGTAGAAATCAGTTTAAGGTATTCCAGATACAGGGAATATATTGAATGCACAAAGAACTACAGGTAAAAGAACTTGTCAAGTCTAGAAAATTAAGCATAGCTAAAATGAAAGGCTTTAAAGTCATGAATCACTTTATGCCCCATAATATGAAGCTGTTTTCTCCGGAAGGTGATTGTGTGCTGATGAAGACTTTTCAGCAAGGAATTTAGATAGATTTTCTTGAGGAAAGTCTCCTCTGCCATCATTGAGATGGGGAGGCTTGAAGGCTGATGATTTGGGGGCAAGAAGACTGGGATGTTATGGTGACCATGGTAATACCCAGAAGAGCCTGGCTTCTGGTAGTGACAATTGAAGGAAAAGGAGGGAAACCAATCTAAAAAGTATTTAGGTAGGATTTTCACAGTTGGGTAAGCCAAAGGAGAGACGCAAGAGAAAGTAGTATAAAGTGATTCTCAGGATTGGCTAGCAGGACTGAGCACTTAGCAGAGAAGGTTAGTACTTTCTCAGATATGTATGGTTTGAGATTCCTATAAAGTGCCCAATTGGATGAAAGAGAAAGTAGTCAAAGTGTTAATCCCTCAGCGTGTCCAACTCTATAAGACCCCCTGGACTGTAGCTCACCAGGCTCCTCTGTCCAAGAAATTCCCCAGGCAAGAACACTGGAGTGGGTACCCATTCCCTCCTCCAGGGGTCTTCCCAACCCACGTAAGGAACCCAGGTCTCCTGCATAGCAGGCAGATTCTTTACTGTGAGGCCCCCAGGGAAGCCCCAATTTGAGAGATGGCTCTAAAAGCACAATGGAAAGATCTAAACTGACATAGATTCCAGTAACTGATGTGTAAGGAATTTTTAAACTTTGAATGTACAATGCAAAACCCAGGAAGTATTCATTATGTGAAAAGAACAGTGGGGGAAAACCAGAGAAGAAACAAGTAGAAAGGCCTAGAGAGAGAATGAGAAACCCAAGAAATGTTAGTTAAAGGAAAATAAGAGATTCAAGAAGGAAGAGGTCAGTCACATCAAGTACTGCAGAATAGTATCTATTGGTTTGTCCATTAAGGAAATCATATTTGTCATCAAATGATTTTGGTGGAAAAATGAGTGAAGACCAGAGCACAGTAGGTTGGGGAATGAATGGAATGTGAGCAAGTTAGCAGTGAGTGTAGACCATAATTTCAAGAAACTTATCCATGATAGGGGTGGAAAGAGAGGTCAATGACTAGAGTTGAAGAAGAGTTTTAATTATTTTACTTTCACTTCTTTGGAAAGAAATGGCCATATTTTATCCCAGGTGGTAGGAATGAAAAGAGAAAACAAGACTACAGATAAAGAAAAGGGAGAGGTAGAAGGATGGAGTTGGGTCTCTGAAGACACAATGTTAGCAGGTCTCTCATTTCTCTTTAAAGTAGGTGGAGAGGTCACAGTCCTAGAAGAGACCATAGACAGAAAACCTGATAAAAAGAGAGATGATTTACATCTAGATTGCTTTCACATCCTAGCTGTTGTAAAAAGTGCTACAACGAACATTGGGGTACATGAAAGTGAAAGTGAACTCACTCAGTCGTGTCCAACTCTTTGCGACTCTGTGGACTGTAGCCTATCAGGCTCCTCCGTCCATGGGATTCTCCAGGCAAGAATACTAGAGTGGGTTGCCATTTCCTTCTCCAGGGGATCTTCCTGACCCAAGGGTCGAACCCGGGTCTCCTGTGTTTGCAGGCAGATACTTTATCCTCTGAGCCTACATGCGTCTCTCTCAATTATGGTTTTTTCAGGGTATATGCCCAGTAGTGGGATTGTTGGGTCATATGGTAATTCTATTCCTAGATTTTAAGGAATCTCCATACTGTTTTCCATAGTGGCTGTATTAATTTACATTCCCACCAGCAGTGCAAGAGGGTTCCCTTTTCTCCACGGTGGGAATTTGTTGCATGACACAGGGAGCTCAACACTGTGCTCTGAGACAACCCAGAGGGGTAAGATGGGGAGGGAGATGGGAGAGGCTTTGGGAGCGAGGGGACATACATATACCTGTGGCTGACTCATGTGGATGTATGGCAGAAACCAACACAATATTGTAAAGCAATTATTCTCCAATTTAAAAAAAAAGATTTAGATTTAAAGTGTTCCTGAGAGAGAAGAGTTGAACCCTAAGAAGGACCACCAGGCATTACTGAGAGTCCTGCTCTGGGTAGAGATGTTTGTAAAGGAACCGTGATCCAGCCCCATCATTTTCTTGAGGGTCATCCTAGGTTTCCTCATGTTATCTAGATCTTGCCACTATGGACCCTCCTCATTCAGTCTATCACAGTTTCATGAAAGCGTGAGGATACATCTTTAAATAAGCTGTAGGGAAGCTGTAAAGCAAGTCAGGAAGGTTAGTGTCAGAAATCTCCCCATCTATCCTCCACTTTTCTTTTCTCTGTGCCTGTAAGATGGGCTTCTGCAGCTGTCCAGCTCCCTTTCCCAGCAGGTGAATTGGGGGAAGGAGAGAAAGATGGGGGTCTATCCTCCCCATCCCTCCTTTCTGCTTTCATTGCCACAGTTCTGACGGTGGTTGCCAGCCTCCATGGTTAGATAAGGCTCCTGCTAGACAGTCTTTCCTCTAAGGGCCAGGTCATCCTGCCCTCCAGGAGGATAATTTCCTTTCTTCCTTTGTCCCTTCCTTCAGACCCAGGAATCACTAACCTCTAGGTTAGTGAGGAACCAAGCTGGAATTGAAAGCAGAAAGAATACATGTTTAACTCTGGAGATTTGTGTGAGAGCAACTTCTAGAGCTCAAAATGAAAGCGGGCAGAAATGATTTAGCAATGGAAGAGAGGATAAAGTAAAGGCTGCCCCTAATATGTATTTCTCTAGCATTGAACAAAATGATAAAGTGCTTTATAAATAAAAATCTATTATAAAGCACTGTATTTATTAGATAAATGATTATGTTTAATATTAGTTGGAAAGGCTCTTGTGTAGATGTATCCTATTACAAAATTGATTACTTTTCCATTACCTTCTATCTTCCTGGGGCATTAAAATACCCCCGAAAATGGATCTTCTTAATCAAATAAATATGGGGCTTCCATGGTGGCTCAGATGGTAAGGTGTCTGCCCGCAATGCAGGAGACCCAGGTTCGATCCCTGGGTCGGGAAGATCCCCTGGAGAAGGGAATCGCAACCCACTCCAGTATTCTTGCCTGAAAAATTCTATGGACAGAGGAGCCTGGTGGCTACATTCCATGGGGTTGCAAAGAGTCAGACACGACTGAGCGACTTCACTTTAATCAAATAAATGGGCCTCTCTCTGCCTCCTCCTGTCAATTACCTGAGAACAGGAGGTATTGTCTCCTTTTCCATCTTTCCAGACCTTCCATCCTCCCTTATTTCACATTTACTGATCAAGTACCAGGAGTACTGATGGATGATGACTTTTCATTGCTTATCCCCAGGGAAGATCTTTATTGTTACTGTTCAGTCACTCAGTCATGTCCGACTCTCTGTGACCCCATGGACTGCAGCATGCTGCAAGGTTTCTCTGCCTTCACTGTCTCTCTGAGTTTGCTCAAACTCATGTCCATTGAGTCGATGATGCCATCCAACCATCTCATCCCCTGGCGCCCCCTTCTCTTCCTTCCCTCAATCTTTTCCAGTGTCAGGAATGTGTAGCCAAGGAAGGTTAGGAATTGTCAAAGGAGATAGCAGTAACCCCTGCATCTTGAGTACTTAGGTTTTAATCCAACAATCTAAACTGGAAAAAAAACAAATGAAAATTCAAATATATTAGGTCAACCCACCCTCTTCCTGCTCTTTAATGCCCTGTTTTTTAATTTTTTTAAGCACACATATCATTTATTTGGATAGCATTTCAGCCTTAGATTACTAACCACTGGAAGATGAAACTTTCATAAGATCACACATCTTATCCCCAGGTGAGAATCCTGGTCTATTTTTGCACTTACAGATTCTGTAGCCATTGCATTTGGGACCTCATTTGCCACACTTTCACTTCCTCATCTACCTTTTAGATGGTCCACTTCTTATCAGACTAATACATGAAATCACCTAAGTTTCTGCTAAGTTCCTTTTGGTGATTTTTGTGAATGTAATGAGGTTACAAAGCTTGTCATGAGGTGATTGGGGTCCTATTTATAGTCTGTCAATCATGTTTCCATGGAACATATGTAATGTGTGTACAATTATGTGTTAGCAATATATTTGGCATCAAACTTACTAAGCATATGGAAGGTTTGAGACATTTGAGACAAGCCTGTGTAGCACAGTGTTTGGAGTAGTTAGAAATTTGCTGCCAAAAAAAAAATACTCTAAGCCATTGACTTACAGGACCTAGAAGGAGGACACATGTGGGGGAGACCAGTTCTCACTAAGTGTTCAGGTTTCTGTCTGGAGCAATAGGGAATAGACTGCACATGGCAGGTAGGGAAGCATCTTAATATGATATCTGACAGGAAAACCACATCAGCATTCCAGAGAGAAATGTAGCCTGCCTTGTTTCCTCTATCTCAAATGAGGATTTCTTCTTTCTCTTTTTCCCTAGGAGCCTAGTTTGCTGAGGTGGTTCACACTCCACAACAGCTACCCTAAAAACTCTCCAATTACCTCAAGTCCCCAGTCTATCTAACCTCTCTACTTCCCACTCCAAAACCCAAGCCTTTTACTTACAGGAGCAAAGAAATGTGTCTTTTCCCTTCAAGATCAAGGCAATGTGGCTTCTGTCTTGAGTCATCTTCGCTTCCATTGTTTCTACCTCAAACTACACAAGGTCCCCTATCTGGCTCTCGTCTAGACAACATCTCATTCATTCAGTCAGCGCTATTTACTGAGTGCTACTGTGTGCCAACACTGTCTGAAGTACTAGGAATACAGGCATTTAGGTGCTCAGAATACAGCCCTGCCTGAGACACGAGTGAATGAAATAGTCTCTCGTGGAGTTTATATCTTCATGCTGTTGTTGTTCACTGGCTAAGTCATGTCCGACTCTTTGCGACCTCATAGACTGTAGCAGGCCAGGCTCCTCTGTCCTCCACTATCTCCAGAAGTTTGCTCAAACTCATATCTACTGAGTTAGTGATGCTATCTAACCATGTCATCCTCTGCCACCCTCTTCTCCTGCCGTCAATCTTTTCCAGCATCAGGGTCTTTTCCAATGTGTTAGCTCTTCACATCAGGTGGCCAATAGTTTATATCCTCAGGAGATGACAGAAAAGTCATAAACCATAGTGTTAAGTTCTGATAAGGGTTTTGAAGATAGATGAAGCACAGAGAAGGTATAGAGAGCAACATGAGAAGAATGAGACCAGGAATCACGTTAATATCTGAGGGTAGACATTGCCCCGTGGGAGACAGCAAAGTGGGGTGGGAGCCTGTTTGACTGGTCCCTGTGCAGGGATCATGGTTCTTGGACCAGCAGCATCAGCATCACCTGGGAACTTGATAGAAATGTAATGTGCAGTCCCCAACACCACCACTGTGAGGAACTCTGGGCCGGGGTTTGGGGGAGGGGAGGGGTGCGGGGTGGCCTAGCAGTCTGGGCTGTAGAGAGGTGATGTGAGCTAGAGAAACATGTGGACAGCCAGCACACAGGTGACATGGCTAGAATTGAACCTTTGAGGAAATAGTTGTTGTTTGCTGTTGCCCTGCCAGGAGACCTCTATTTCATCTTAAAACTGAACCATCTCCATCACTACCACCTCCCTTCCTCCACACGTTTGTCTAGGTGGGGTATATTTCTGGGGGGGCCCTCCCTCCCCCATGCCTGCCCACCTGCCCTCCAAGAGACTTTCAGACACACCTCCTCCAGCAAGAGCTCCCTGGCAACCATCTGTGATGGCTTTCTGCTCTGAGATTTATAGCTCTGTCATTTATAGCCATCCCCATGTACCACAGGGACATCTCATTTTTCCTTTTCAGTGATAAGCAAACTAAAAGTAAGGTGCTACATTTTATCTTTCTCTGTATTCTTAGTCCCCAAATAGCATTTGGCATATTCAGTAAAGGGCTTCCCTGGTGGCTCAGTGGTAGAGAATCTGCCTGCCAAATGCAGGAGACTGGGGTTCAATTCCTGGGTCAGGATGATCCCCTGGAGAAGGAAAAGGCAATCCATTCCAGTGTTCTTGCCTGGAAAATCCCATGGACAGAGGAGCATGGGGGCCTGCAGTCCATGGGGTCGCAAGAGTTGAGCATGACTTAACAACAACGAAATTCAGTCAAAGTTTAGATGGATGGAAAGGAGTGAAGGGAGGAAGCTGCTGCTAAGTCACTTCAGTCATGTCCGACTCTGTGTTGATCCCATAGACGGCAGCCCACCAGGCTCCGCCGTCCCTGGGATTCTCCAGGCAAGAACACTGGAGTGGGTTGCCATTTCCTTCTCCAATGTGTGAAAGTGAAGTCGCTCAGTCATGTCCAACTCTTAGCGACCCCATGGACAACAGCCTACCAGGCTCCTCCATCCATGGGATTTTCCAGGCAAGAGTATTGGAGTGCAGTGCCATTGCCTTCTCCGGAAGGGAGGAAGAGAGGCTGGCAAAGAAGGAAACTAATAAACCAGGAATCAGAGTGCTGACATCGGCCGGCAGTTTTGCCAGACTAGGTTTCAACAATCAGGGTAGTGAGAAAGAGGCCATTTGGCTCCTATGACTGCAGGAGGAATGTGAGAATGCTTGGGGCCACCTCTATGTGCCTTGGTGCATCCCGCCTCTTGTCAGGGAGGTGTGATATTCCTCCCTGCTCACAGTGTCTTGGGTATCACTCACACAATTTCCCAAATTTGGTCTCAGATGTTTTACAGCCTCCTAAAATGCTTTGAAAAGCATTCTGACTCCTGGGGTGGGGTGACGGGGGAGATTGGAGGCAAAGCTGTTGTCTCCTGCGAGTATCAGAATGGTGACCAGAGGTCAAAATGAGTATTCACCATTGCCTTTTACCAAATTTAGAGAAGTGATCCTTGCCTTCTTGTTACTGTTCTATACTCTAAGGCAGTGGTCCACAACCTTTTTGGCACCAGGGATTGATTTTGTGGAAGACAGTTTTTCCATGGACTGGTACTGGGTGGAAGAGGGGGTAGTTTCAGGATGATTGAAACACATTGTATGTATTGTGCACTTTATTTCTATTATTATTACATTGGCACCACCTCAGATCACCAAGCATTAGATCCCAGAAGTGGGGGACCCCTGTTTTAAGAATTACATATGAATGCATTTGAGATTATAGATTGCTCCTTACTCATCGATTCACGTTGAGTTTAATATCTTCTCTAAGTCTCTGAATAATTTTATGAATCAGGGAACTTCCATTACCCCAAAACTGGGTTCACCTCTTTTTAGGGGTTGTTGAGTCAAAAGATACAACCAAGCAACGATCAGGAGAAGAAAGGATTTATTACTTGCAGCAAGTAAAAAGAGCACAAGGGATCTTTCCCAAAGCAATATCTCCCTGAACAGCAAAATTGGAGAAGTTTCAAGCTAAGAATAGGTGTGTTAGTCACTCAGTAATGTCCAACTCTTTGCGGCCCCGTGGACTGTAACCCACCAGGCTCCTCAGTTCATGGAATTCTCCAAACAAGAATACTCCAGTGGCTTTGTGGGACCCCCTCCTTTACTTTGTGTCTGGAGACAGACACACAGGCTGTGAAATGGCAGGTGTTACAATTAGTAAAAGAAACCACTGAATGCAAAAAAAAAAAAAAAAAAAAAAAGTACTACAGTGGGTAGCCACTCCCTTCTCCGGAGGATCTTCCCAACCCAGGAATTGAACCCAGGTCTCCTTCATTGCAGACAGGTTCTTTTACCATCTGATCTAGCAGGGAAGCCTGAAGGTTACATGCATATTCATTAAGGGGTTTGGGCAGTATATGCATATTCATAAAAGGAACTGAGCAGAGGAGAATTCAGCCAAGAATTAGGGCAAAGACTAACAGAGTCCAAGCTTTAGTTGAAAGAAGTCACAAGGATCAGATAAGGTCAACATCATCATCTGTTAGTTTCCAATGGAGCTGGTGGTTGAGGGGTCAAGCAGGGTCAAATTCTGCAAAACAGTTCAAGAACGTGTTTGAGCTGGCAGTCTTTACAACTGATTTATTATCTTTGCTATTGTGACTTTGCTTACCTAATAACAGCCATCTCTTCCTGCATTATTTTGACAATAGCCCACCAGGTTCCTCTGTCCACGGGATTCTCCAGGCAAGAGTACTGGAGTGAGTTGCCGTGCCCTCCTTCAGGGGATCTTCTTGACCCAGAGATCAAACTTGGGTCTTCTGCATTGCAGGCAGATTCTCTACCATCTGAGCCACCAGGGAAGCTTTGTTCCCTTAAGATCACTAATTACCGAGACCTGTTCAAGGGCAAACATTGTAGGCTGGCTTAGATCACAAAATGCCAAAAATGGCTTCTCTTACATCAGGAAAGTCATGCCTGGTACTCTTTCTCTGGAGACCCCCTCTATGCTATCTGCTTGTACATCACATGATCTCTCAAAACTTTATTATCCATGTTCTTCCCTTTAGCTCATCTTTTTCTAACTCTTTGGGTGTCTTGATGCAATAAGAATATGTCTGCTGGTATTTCCTATACTCCATTCCCCTACTTAGATCGCCATATATAATAAATTCCAAGTACCATAGAAACAGAATGGCCCTGGAGACCAGAGGCAGGCTTCCTTTAAAAAAGATCACAATAAAAAATTTAACAGATAGAATTGATCAAATAGAGTGCTGCGTGGTTCAAAGCGTCCTGAGATGTACAGCACTTTCTGCTTGGAGCTCAGCACACTTCCCAGGGCAGCAGTCAAGTTTAGTAAAATCTGTAAATATCCAGATGGAAACTGTGTGAAGTCAGCTGGTCCCTGTGACAGAGGCTTAGCTTCTTAGAAAGGCTTGAAGTAAGGAGCTGTGTGGGGAGAAAGGGGGAGAGAGGAGAACCAGCTCAAGAATAGATGGAGGCGGGTGGGATTAAAGGTTGGAGAATTACTCTGCAGTTTTGAAACTAATACATAGTTTCTCAAGAAAACATATGATCTGAAATGCCAAAGGACTTGCCACCATCTTGACTTCTTCTTGCAGGTGAAAAAGTGTTTGGTTTTTCCTTTAATACAACTTATATAGAGAGTACTTAACTACAGGTTGAATAGTGCACCGTGGACCCAGCTATTGATACCTAAGTTCTTTCTAGGATAGTAATCAATAAGAAAAAGTTAGAGGAAGTGGTAAAATGGAATATTGCCAATTCAAACATTCAGTTAATTCCCTCCCCCCAAATTAAGCCTTCTAAACCAACCAGCTGAACAACGCAAAATCAACGTGATGACCCAGGCTCGTTTGTGTAAAAGCCAATTGCAGATACATTAAGGAGTGACTTACTGAGAACAGAAAAAATTTATGGTACGTACTTAACAAAGGTTTTGTATTCTGACATGTACTATACAATTTATTTAAAAGTTATGCACCACTTCTGATGAGCATATTGTATCTTTCAAGTATTAATTACTCCAAAGAATCTTTGGGCAGCCAGTTCATTTCACCCAACTAAAAATATCCATTAACTTCAAAAAATAGAAATGGCCAAATTGGAACCCATGAGAATAGCACACCCTAAGCCATAAGACCTGTAACTTTCTTTACCTACTATCATCGTTAAGAACAACACAAGCATCTTGCTTTCACAGTTTAAGCAGTAATTCACAACATCTGTATTTTGTAAAATACCTTATATTCTTCACCTATTTGTTTTATCAGAATCTGACAACTTATGGGGATACCCACTTAATAATTTAGCTAAAGCTTGCAAGCCAGTCTTTCTTGTCACTAACAGAAGGAAATAATTGCTTTCTTTCATAGCATTTATCTTTCAGGACATTGCTTAACTTCCTCCTGAGCTCTCAGAATGCTCTTTGGTAGCACTTACCATTTTGAATTATAATTGTCTGTTTAATTGTTCATTCTTCCTAATTGTGTACACTTTGGGGGGAAAGAATCTTGTTGTTCTTCCTCAAGTCCAGTCTACACAGAGCACAGATACCTGTAGGATTTATTGTTATTAGATATATTATCAAAAATAAGAGCAATTTCATATGGTTCAACCTAATATAAGCTTTGAAATGAAAACATCAGGCGCTCAGTCGTGTCCAACTCTTTGCAACCCATTAGACTGTAGCCCCCCAAGCTCCTTCCCGGAATTCTCTGGGCAAGAAAACTGAAGTAGTTCCCATTCCCTTCTCCAGGGATCTTCCCAACCCAGGAGGTGAACCCGTGTCTTCTGCATTGCAGGCAGATTCTTTACCATTGGATCTTTAACTAACTGAAAAATGAGGATTTTGTTTTCATGCTATGAAAATACTAGCAACTTACATCCAGATTTTCCTTGAAGCAAGATCTATCAAGTTTACAGATGTATTGCCAGACTTCTGAAAGTCTAGTGTTGAAAACAGATCACCAGGAGATCTCGTTAACAAAGTGAATTTTCTTGAGGGCTGAGGTAGGGCCTGAGACTGCGTTTGTAGCTAACTTTCAGGCATGGCTGATGCTATATTGCAGGCCATGCTTTGCAGAGCAAGTTTTTGGACCACAGAATGAGGAGTCAGGAGATATAAGTTCTAGATCAGTTGTAAGATCTAGTGCTTACAACAGAGCCTAGCACATGTAATAAAGTTACTTATTAAGTAACTTTAATAAGTTACTTAATCTTCCAGAGCCTTGCTTTCTGTAATGTCTGAGGGTTCAATTAGGAGGTCAGTTCCTTCCTGACTAGTTAAGAGTTTGTGACCTGTTAAGATCATGTTTACATAAGTGATTAGAGAGTCTGCACAGTGTAAAGGATAGAAGCACCAGCCTCATCCTCAGACTGCCTAGGTTCATATCCCTGCTTCTCCGCTTTCTAGCTAGGTGAACTTAGAAGGAGTTACTTAACCTTTTTGTGTCTCAGTTTCCCCATCTGCAGAATTGAACTGATACTGAATTATCTTATCTATGCAAAGTGCTTACAATAGAGCCTAGCACATGTAAACTCAATTCATTTACTCTATTGCAACATTGGTGTTCTCTAGGGTATCATTTCTAGGAAGACTTCTTAAGGGGATTTTCTGAAATATGGGCAAAGATTTCATGTATGGAAAGATGTTCCTCACCGATTTACTTTATCAAAACCTAGGAAGCTACCTGGGGCTTCCCAGGTGACTCAGTGGTAAAGAATCTGCCTGTCAGCGCAGGAAATGGAGAATCGATCCCTGGGTCAGGAATATTCCCTGGAGGAGGAAATGGCAACCCACTAAAATATCCTTGCCTGGAAAATCCCACAAACAGGAGCTTGGCAGGCTGCAGTCCATGGTGTCGCAAAGAGTCGGACACGACTTAGTGACTGAACAGTGACAACAAGGAAGCTACCTATACACTCAACAATGAGAGAAAGGCTTATTATAGTGCGCGTGATGGAATTTTTTTTTTAATTGGAGTATAATTGCTTTATAATGTTGTTCGTTTCTGCTGTGCAGCAAAGTGAGTCACCCGCATGTGTACATACACACCCTCCCTCTTGGGCCTCCTTCCCACTTCTCTAGGTCATCACAGGGCACCCGGCTGGGCTCACTGTGCTACATGGCAGCTTCCCCCTGGCTGTTAGTGTATATATGTCAATGCCACTCACAGTTCACGCCACCCTCCCTCCCCTCCCCGTGTCCACATATCTTTTCTGTCTTTTGTACCCATTGTAAACATCTACAAATAATTCTTGAGATGCAATATAAAATGGGGAGAAAACAGGATATGGAACTGAATTAACAGCTCAGGTTTAATGATGATTTCTTATGTTAACTATATCTGGCGGGAAATGTGCCAAAATATTGTGATTATTATTACCAAGTGAAAGCATTGTAAGTGATTTTTTTCTTCCCTCCCCTCTATTTACTGATTCTACATGAAGCATGAGTGACTTTTATATTCAGAGAAAAAGTAATTTTAAACATGTGTAAATTCCCTCCCCCATCCCTTCCCACCTCACAGAAAAAAAGAAAAAAATCAACCCTATAGCAAGGATTTTGGCTTCTGTGGTGCCTTATGCCAAAACTGTTCTAGAAGCACTGCAAAGAAGAATCAGAAGTCAGTAAGTTTAGTAATATACCACTCAGTGCCAAACTAATGACTGAGAAATAAAACAAGCGTGTTCATTTTTTTTATTATTATTATTTCTGAACGAAAATGAGATTGTCGGGTATTCAATGAAGCATTAACTGGCGCAAGCTGCGCGTCATGTAGATGCAGGAAAGACTGGAACACAGAAGCAGGGCTTAAGGCTTTCAGTTTAGGATAATACCAGAAACAGCCAGCATCATGCTGATGTGTGTGTTTAAGTAGATGAGTTTTCAAATCGAAATTCTGCAGTGGTCTCAATACCACAGTCCGTTTAAATCCATATTTAGATTTTTATTTAAAAGTTAATACAATGGGTCAGCCAAAGGCATTTGAAGTGACTGGAGGGGGAATCCATTATATTTTTACATATATCTCCCAGGACATATATTTTTCCCTGCCTGAGCTCACCCATTATACTTTGAGAAGAAATTCAGGAAAAATATTTGCTAGCAATTTCCCACACCATAAAGCTGCCATAACAGTGATCATCAAAACCCAGACCAAGCTGAATGTCTTCTGACTTGCCAAAGAAGATTAAAGACTATTTCATTCTTGCCTCTGTGGGGCATGGATTGGGAGGAAAGTGTCTGCATAAATATTTTTACTACTACACTGCTGCCTGATAAAAGCCCTCATCCTTAATTTTCATCTAACTTTTTAGTACTTTGAAGTTCTCACTTTTGGGGTACACATCACCTATGATCTGTGGATGCTCGATTGGCTCCCTAACCAGTAACCTCAACCTCACAACTACAAGAAAATAACTTCTTCTTTTTTTTTTTTTAGTTCTACCCGTTTATTGCTACCAACCCATCTCCCTCCAGCCTCCTGCACACATGCTCAGTCATGTAACCCCATGGACTGCAGCCCGCCAGGCTCCTCTGTCCATGGAATTTTCCAGGCAAGAATACTGGAGTGGGTTGCCATTTCCTTCTCCAAGAAAATAACTTCTGAATAAAAATCACATTCAATCACTTGCAAATAATTTTTCTTACTCTCCTCACTCTCATGCATTCTAGAACTTTGATGAAAAAGAATGCTATCTCTGGACTTCCTTGGCAGTCCAGTGGTTGGGACTTCGCCTTCCAGTGCAGGGAGTGAGGGTTCAATCCCTGGCTGGGGAACTAAGATCCCACCTGCTTTGAAGTAAAAAAACCAAAATGTGAAAACAGAAGCAATATTGTAACAAACTCAATAAAGGTCCACATCAAAAAAAAAATCTTAAAAGATAATTCTGTCTTAAAACAGGCTTTTGATTAAAGAATATTGGAAAAAAACTGCACAGTTCCTTTGTAACTGTGGGTGACTCGTGTCATCCAGAAAAATAGGTCTTCAGAGTAGGATACCCCCCAAAATCTAGCACTTATTTGATCTCATCCTTACTATAATGTTTATTTTTGTATGTGTTATAAAATATATAATATATTGATTGGTTCATTAAGTGTTACATATAAATGACTTAAACATATAGAGAGACTGGGAGCCGTCACAATATTTAATCCTGGAGGTTTGAAAATGGAGATGAGGATAATCTCAGAGTTCCATTAAGTTAGCCCACAGTACCATACACTGGCACCTATGTTCATTCATTCATCATACTCTCATGGAGCACCTTTCTATCCCAAGTTGGGCTTCCCTAATGGTGCAGATGATAAAGAATCCGCCTGCAGTGTGGGAGACCCAGGTTCAATTCCTGGGTCAGGAAGATTCCTTGGAGAAGGAAGTGGCTACCCACTCCGGTATTCTTGCCTGGAATGTTCCATGGACAGAGGAGCCTGGCAGGCTACAGTCCATGGAGTCGGATACGACTGATAAAATAAAACTTTCACTTTCACATCCCAAGTTGTTCCAGATATTAGTAGTATCAGCGGCTACAAACAAGGCAGGCAAAGCCCTGATTCTGGTGAAGCCCATATGTTCATGAGGGAAGTGGGCAATGCACAAGTGAACAAACAACAATCATTACAGGTGCTTACAACAGATATAATGTAAATAGACAAGATGCTATGATTTTCATTTATTCGTTCAGCAAATATTTTTTGATTATCGGCTCTGTACCTGCTACTGTGCTGAGCATCCCACAAAGCAGATGTATCTTTCCTTTTACTGAGTTGACACTCCGGTTGTCGTGACATATGTTAATTACAAATACGGTTAAAGTTACAAGGGAAAAGTAGTACAAGGTACAGACAGTTCAGAGGGGACTGACAGCTAAAACTTGAGCTGAGTATAAGACCAGAGAGAGCTTTCAGAGGATGTTGTGTATGGCGGGGCTTTGAAAGGTGAGTTTACTGGGAGTGGTGATTGTAGCAGAGGACAGCTGGTGAGAGACGTGCTCTCATCTAGGGAGAAAGGAGCCAGGGGTACATGCTGTGCCTTTCCTAAACTCAGTTTCCTTTTATTTAAATTTTTTGTTTTTAGGCTTTATCAGGCAACTATTTGCTTTCTTTATTGGAGTATAACCGCTTCACAGTATTGTCTTAGTCTCTGCTCTACAACAATGTGAATCAGCTCTTGGCTGTTGTTTAGTTGCAGAGTCGCATCCAACTCTTTTGCGACCTCGTGGACTATAGCCTGCCAGGCTCCTCTGTCCATGGCATTTCCCAGGCAAGAATTGTGGAGCGGGTTGCCATTTCCTTCTCCCAGAGAATCTTCCTGATCCCAGGGATTGAACCTGTGTCTTCTGCGTCTCTTGCATTAGCAGCAGATTCTTTACCACTGAGCTACCTGGGAAGCCTGAATCAGGTGTAAGTATGGCAACCCACTCCAGTATTCTTACCTGGAGAATCCTCATAGATGGAGGAGCCTGGCAGGCTACAGTCCATGGGGTTGCAAAGAGTCAGACATGGCTGAGCGACTCAACACAGCACAGAACATATCTAAATCCCCTCCCTCTAGAGCCTCCCTTCCATCCCTCCTCTGCATCTTACCCCCCTGGGTCATCACAGAGCGCTGAGCTGAGCAACCTGTACTAAGCTTCCCACTGGCTATCTGTTTCACCCACGGTACTGTAGGTATGTTAGTGCTGCTCTCTCAGTTCGTTCCAGCCTCTCCCCGCCCCACCCCCAGGCCCACAAGTCTGTTCTTCATGTCTGTGTCTCAGTTTCTAAACTCTAAAACTGGCCATGGTCCTTCCATTGTAGGACACACCTGAAATCATGAAATGTGGGGAGCCCTCTGCTTTGCATACAGAGCTTTCTGAATATTCCCTCTTGGCCTCAAGAGGCAATTGAGTTACTGTGGCTGCAGAGTTAAAAGGAGAAGTTGGAGGGAAATGTCAAAAGGAAAATTCAGATGTGATTTAGTCAGTAGGTGAGGTTTCCTAAAGGCAACACAGCACGGGAGGAATTGGACCCAAATGCCAAGAGGCTCTGCGGGCTGGCAATGAATGCGAATGTGAGAAGGTCATGTTGGAGGAGATGAGCCTTGGATTCAGTATTCAGATAGAAACACACACTTTGTCTACATTTTAAATACATGCAGTATGTGAGTGAAAATATCACTGGATATGTATCCTTGGCTCATTTTTCTATTGCTTCTTTTTCTTTTTCCTTTTTGGCATTAATTTCCAAGAGTCTCATGTATTAGGGGTATTAATCCTTTGTAACCTATAAATAACACATGCTTTTTTTTTTTAACTGATTATCATTTGTCTTTCAACTTTTTCTGTAAGGCAAAAAACAATATACATAATTTTAATGCTTATAAATTCAAACCTACCTTCAATTTTTCCTCCATTGTGGCTTTTAGATTTCTCCTATTTAAAGTGCCAACTATTTCTTCTGCTCAAAGTTATACACTTGTTCTAAGATATTTTTTTCTTCTGATTTGGCAATCTTTTTTTTAAGCATTTATTCTATGTAGATTTTTTTTCTTTTACATGATGCTAGAGGCCGTTGATCCTTGATACGGGGTTTTTGTTAAAGTAACATATCAGCCTTGCCATTAAAAAGCGTCACCCTGAGTCTCTGCCATTAGTATGCGCCTGACACTCTCAGTGTTCTGATACTGGTTTTGTTCTAGTCTTTAGCCACAATGCATATACTTTGTGTCAAAAACTCAGTCGTCTAGGCAACAGGAACCTTTAAAAACTTTACAAGGGTAATGCCAGTGTCCAAGTCTTAACTGTATATTCCCTTCCATTTTGAGTAATGGGTCTGACTTGTTTAAAAGTTGAAAGAAAATCTATTTACACCAGACCTTCAATATTTGAGAACCTTGAAGAATATTACCACTAAAAGACCAAGCGGAATGGGAACCTTTTAGAAACACTGAGACAAAGCAAATGGCACACGTGGTATTTCTCCCGAGCCTCTAAGGCAGTAAGGGACCAGCTGTCATACAACAAAGTCTGAGGGGACCATGTCACCTAATGGGCATAACCAGAGTACTCAGCTTTAAAAGGCTCTTGTGCTTATAAAAACAATCAACGTGGCACCATTAACTCCATATGTTAGATTCAAGGCTTTTTTTACCCCAGCCTGCATTTGATTTACTTAAACATTTGTAATGCTTACCTTTTTCATTCAAATAGAGAATATAAGTGAATAAGATGTTTGTTCAGACTCTAATGTGAGGTTTTTCCCTTAGGAGGTTGTTTGGCAAATATTTGTTGACAGTATGACCTGGTACCTTCTTATTGTGCCATTAGGAAAAAAAAAAGATCAACTGACATTGATTTCTGAAGCTAAATTAGCTTCACAAAGCACATTGCTCCACTCGAGAAGGAATTCAGGAAGGAAATGATTAACGTGATGAAGAAAATCCAGGGTAGGGTTGCAATTGAGTACAAAGTCCCTAATTCAAACATTAAAGCAAGCTATTTCTGAAGTTCAAGGTACATAGTGCAGAGATATAATTATAAAATCACCAAGACCTCTCCTTCCTTTAAGTTCTATTTCCTAGAAATCTGTGACATTTTCCAAACATGTTGCTTGCCTCTCTGAGCCCTTCTTTGTCTCCCTCACTAGATCCTTCCCCAGTGTCTCCCCCAACCGCCACCCCAACACAGAGGGCATCACTCGGGGCTCTCTCTGTCTCTATGAGCTTTGTGTTCTCTGTCCCAAAGATGCTGGTCAATTTCACGGCTTTAGTATTACTAGTGTTCTGATGAGTCTCACGCCATTAGTTCCAGCCCTGGCTTCTGACCCTAATTCAGTCCCATATGTCCAACTGTCTGCTGAACATTTCTAAGTGGAAGCCAACTTCTTTGAAATAGTTCTTCCTTTCCCCCACAGTCTTCCCTGCCTCTGTTCCCAATTTTCATTCAATTGAGAGAACTCCCACCACCCCGAGTCAAAACCTCTGTTTTTATTTTTCCCTTAGTTCAGCTGCTCCCCACATCTCATCACTCCTTTTTTTCCTCAGTCTCCTTCAGTTTCATTTCTCTTGTGCCACCTTCATTATATCATGGTCATAATAAGCTCATCACTTGCCTCTCTGCCACCAGTTTTACCCACTCTGATCTGTTCTGCACATCAGTACCAAATTAATCTTCCTAAAGTACCATTCTCTGTTGCTCTGCTGATCCAGGGCCCTTCAGTAGGCCTTGACATTCCAAGAATCATGTCCAAATTAATTTGTCTGGTGTCCAAGGCACTCTACAACTTGGCCCTTTATAGCCTTTTCCTTTTCCCATTCTCACTCCTTTTTTCACTTTGAAACAAGTCTCGGTTCAAATCAGAGGGGTCTGATCATCACTTGGCCACACTCCATTTACCCCCATCCTATCTATCAGGATTCTGTCCTTCACATTGTCCTCCTATCTGAAACGTCTGTACCCTTCAGCCTCTAGTTCCAAGTTGCATCTCTATCATGACCAAAAGATAAGTTCACAGATATGTCTCTCTCCTCCAACAGCTTTTTTGTCAACTCTGGGTAACTTACATGTAAGCAAGCCCATGTCTTCAACTACTTCAGACGGCTCTCCTCAGTTCAGTCGTTCAGTCATGTCCGACTCTTCGTGACCCCATGAATCGCAGCACGCCAGGCCTCTCTGTCCATCACAAACTCCCGGAGTTTACTCAAACTCATGCCCCTCGAGTTGATGATGCCATCCAGCCATCTCATCCTCTGTCGTCCCCTTCTCCTCCTAACCCCAATCCCTCCCAGCATCAGGGTCTTTTCCAATGAGTCAGGTCTTTGCATCAGGTGGCCAAAGTATTGGATTTTCAGCTTCAGCAACAGTCCTTCCAATGAACACCCAGGACTGATCTCCTTCAGGATGAACTGGTTGGATCTCCTTGCAGTCCAAGGGACTCTCAAGAGTCTTCTCCAACACCACAGTTCAAAAGCATTAATTTTTCAGCACTCAGCTTTCTTCACAGTCCAACTCTCACATCCATGGCTCTCCTAGTGCTTCGTAAATAGTAAATGCTTGGAAAAGATTTATTTTTATTAGATTTAGAGCCTGGCCCATCGTCTTGAACAAGATTCTCAATTCAGCTTGCCCCAAACAGTCAAACAAACAAACAAAACCCTGCCAAAAGAAAATATTGGCAGCTTGACTCTTTTTTTATTCCCCTTTGTGGCTCAACTGGTAAAGAATCTACCTGCTGTGGGAGACCTGGGTTTGATCCCCGGGTTGAGAAGATCCCCTGGAGAAGGGAAAGGCTACCCACTCCAGTATTCTGGCCCGGAGAATTCCATGGACTGTATAGTCCATGGGGTCACAAAGAGTCAGATACAGCTGAGTGACTTTCAGTTCACTTCACTTCACTTCATTTTACTTTGCCTAAAGTTCAAACAAGAAGACAGTTCCGTGAATTGCATTTCACCCTCATCTGTCTCTGTTCAAATAATCTGCATATCCTAAAACTGGGAGATCTGTACTTGGGAAAAGGGATCAGCCCAGATAAAGATGTGGAGGAGAGACTATTGCCAGAGGAAGTTTTCTGACTTGCCAGCTTGATAAAATTCCTCTAGGGGGATTTTCTGAGATGTGCACTTACCACAGCCAGTACCTAACCCGTGGTCCCCCTGGAGGTGAGGAAGTCAGTGGACACAGACCTACCTGGTTTTCCTACAAAACGTTAAGAATTCTATGCTCCTGACGCTTATCCATCAGAAGTTATGATTTTACTGGCTGTGTTTTCTGTAGCCCAAACTAGCCTAAAAAGAATCAAAGAAAAATACAACTCTTAAAACTCTTGAATGAATTTCTGGATAGATATATTATTATCTTAGCGGTGCCACCCAGGATTGATTATGACTTAATGAACTTTGCTGTGGGGAATTGAGTAGTTTTAAGAAGTTAAATATTCTAGAAGTTGGTGAGCCTGGTGCTAAGTCATTTCAGTCGTGTTTGACTCTTTCATGACCTCATGGACTGTAGCCCACCAGGCTCCTCTGTCCATGGGATTCTCCAGGCAAGAATACTGGAGTGGGTTACCATGCCCTCCTGCAGGGGATCTTCCCAATCCAGGGATCAAACTCCAGTCTCTTGCATTGTAGGCAGATTCTTCACCATATGAGCCACCATGTAAGCTCTTGAACCAAAGTTAGCTGGCTTGGGAGAGTGCATAGGTAACTCTTCTGGAAAGCAGAAGAACATAACATTTTACACACACACACATGTCTTTGTGTCTTCAAGTGTTATAGATTCAGTCCCAAAGGCGTTTCCTCCCCAAAGCCTGCTCCTACCGAGGATGCTGATGAGGCTGAAATCAAGGCATCAGCAAGGCTGCACTCCCTCTGAAGGCTCTTGCGGAGAATCCACGCTGATTCGTGACCTCCTCTCTCCAAACTCTTCCTCTGTGGTCACATTGCCTTCTCTTCTATGTGTGTTAAATCTCCTGCCTCTCTGTATAAAGATACTTGTGATTGCGTTTTGTTGTTGTTTCCTTGCTCAATCATATCTGACTCTTTGCAACCCCATGGACTGCAGCCTGCCAGGCTTCTCTGTCCATGGATTCCCAGGGGGATCTTCCCAACCCAGGGATTGAACCTGCATTTCCTGCATTGGAAGGTGAATTCTTTACCACTAAGCCATCAGGAAAATTCATGATTGCCTTTAGGGACCTCACAGATAATTGACACTAATGGTTAAAAAAAAAAAAAAAAACCCACCTGCCAATGTAGGAGACATAAGAGACATGGGTTGATCCCTGGGTCAGGAAGATCCCCTGGAGAAGGTCATGGCAACCCACTTCAGTATTCTTGCCTGGAGAATCCCATGGACAGAGGAGTTTGGTGGGCTACAGTCCATAGGGTCACAAAGAGTTGGACATGACTGATGTGACTTAGTATACATACACAGATGCAGATAATCCAGGGTAATCTTGTATCTCCAGAACATTAATTTAATCATATCTGCAAAGTTCTTTTTTGCCATAAAAGATCATATTCACAGACTGCAAGGATTGGAGCATGGATATCTTTAGGGCGACGTTATTCAACCTATCACAGTGATTATTAATATTTTGTTTATATCAAATACTACATAATTTTAAAGTTATAAAGCATCAAGAATTTATTAGAAGAACATACAGCATATGGCTAACAGTTGTTATCTCTTAGGAGTAGAAGGCTGGCAGAATTTCACTTTCATTCTTTTGAAGCGTTTTACTTGCTTAAAAAGCAGAGACATCACTTTGTAGACAAAGGTCCAGATAATCAAAGCTATGGTTTTCCCAGTAGTCATGTACAAATGTGAGAATTGGACCATAAAGAGGGCTGAGCACTGAAGATTTGATGCTTTTTAATTGTGGTGCTAGAGAAGACTCTTGAGAGTCCCTTGGACAGCAAGGAGATCAAACCAGTCAATCCTAAAGGAAATCAACCCTGAATATTCATTGGAAGGACTGTTGCTGAAGCTGAAACTCCAATACTTTGGCCACCTGATGCAAAGAGCCAACTCATTGTAAAAGACCCTGACACTGGGAAAGACTGAAGGCAAAAGGAGAAGACAGCGGCAGAGGATGAGATGGTTAGATAATATCATCAATTCCATGGACATGAGTTTGAGCAAACTCCAGGAAATGAAGGACCAGGGAGTCTGGCATGCTGCAGTCCCTGGGGCTGCAAAGAGTTGGACATGACTTAGAGACTGAACAACAACTCTTTTACAATGAGGCATGTGATGGACATGTTTGTGTTTAGGGATAAAACTGTAAGAATTAATATAGATGTTTTTTAGATGCTTTCAGCAATACTGAAGAAAGCAAACAATGCCACGGTCAGGTCCCTTTTCTCTGTATTTTATAGCACTTGTTTCCAGCACTCCCTTCCCCCATCCCCTGTGCAGCTGTTCTTGCTCTCATCCATGCCGTTCGGATTGAAAACACACTTAAGGCAATTACATCCAAGCTCGGATTTGCTTGGCTTCAAAGTCCCTGCTGTTTCCTCTGCTGCAGGCTGGCCATTTTTCCTAATTTCTTCCTTCAAAGACCAAAGAAGGGTGTTTCCAGAAGGAAGGGGACAAGGAGAAGAACTGGTAAAAATAGAGACTATTTTTTTTTTATATCTGTGTACTGAGATTGTTTTGGTTTTGGTTTTCTCTCAATAAGGGCTGCAGTGCCTCACTACTTAATTAGGACAGATCCACTCCTCCTTCGTGTCTAAATACCTAATATTTGTGGAATGGTGTTTGTTTTTCTATGCTGCCAACACTGAAGGAATGATACATACTTTCAACCGATATTCTTGGAGCAGCTGATAGTTCTCAACTGTAAACTGAGGTAGCTCAGAATACAGTTATGAATAAGAAAAAGGCCATGCTCTAAAAACTCATTTTTTCCACTTCTTCATCAGTCTTCTATCAAGGCCCCATGCATGTGCATACAGTTGACTGGTGCCTAATTTCTTCCATCTCTCTCTTCTCTAACATTTGATTTCTTTACAAAGGCCTCAAAGTCTGAAGAGTCCATGTGTCTGATAACCAAAAAAAAAAAGCATTTTGAATTAGATAAGAGTGCTGTTTCTCTCTAGAGAAGATTTCATTATTTTAAAGAACAAATTTGGAAATCCAGAACTTTTCTACAAATGTATTAATTAGAACGATTATTGTGTTTTGGGGCCATCTTAATAAAAGCATTTGCAGTTTCGTGCGACATAGGACATTTTTCATTGTTTTTGTGAAATAACCAACTGTTTTAACCTGTATATGTAATCAGGCATTTAATTAGATCAACTTGATTAATCACTAGGTGCATTTATTATACTGTCTACTCACAGAGGTAAACAGCTGGTATGCGCATGTGGTTGAAATACTCTGGAAAAAGGAGGTGGAAAATCTGTTAAAATCTGCCACTAATGTCTTCCTTTTTTCAATTTAAACATTGTAGAGAGGGGCTAATTTTATTGACAGTGAAGGCAGAAGCGGAATAGATATTTTTAAAAGAAAGTAGGAGAGAGCATCTAAGTATATGAATTGTGGAAAAAACGTACAGCCAAGCTTGTCAAACCTTGTGTGCTTAGGAATCACCTGGGGATTTTGTGAAAATGCAGATTCTGATGTAGGGGCGCTGAGGCCTAAGGTTCTGCATTGCTAACAGACCCCGAGGGGCTGCTGGTGCTGCTGCTGGGGTCGATCTTGTAGACTGGGAACACCAAGAGGGGTCAGTCAACCCAAGGCCACTGCTTTTGTGAAATCGAGAAAACAACCCATAGCTTGGCCCTGAGATGATGAAGTCTCATACCTTACCCTTTTCGGTGCCAAACAGTACTTTCCTTTTGGGAGACTTACAGGGACTCTAGTCCAGAGATGCCTGTCTGATATTGTAAACCTACAATAGATTTTCAGTTGCTTGGTTTAATCTGGATTTTTAAATTGTATGTACTTTTAAATTTTTATCTATTTTTGGCTCTGTTGGGTCTTCATTGCTAGGCAGGCTTTTCTCTGGTTGTGGCAAGCAGGGGCTAGCTACTCTAGTTGTGGTGTGCAGGTTTCTCATTGTAAGGGCTTCTCTTCTTGCAGAGCACTGGCTCCTGGATGTGTGGGCTTCCATAGTTGTGGCTCCCAGGTTCTAGAGCACAGACTCAATCCTTGTGGCACATGGGCTTAGCTGCTCCAAGGCAAGTGGGATCTTCCCAGACCAGGGATCAAATCAGTGTCCTCTGCATTGGCAGGTAGATTCTTTACCACTGAGCCACCAGGGAAGCCTAGTGTATGTATTTTAAATTCCCAAATGATACTGTAAACTCATTGAGAGCAGAAATAGGATCCTGATAATGGATGCATATTACATATTCATCAAATGTGTCTCTAATTGAATATTATGATGGCTCTGTTTCTACAAAACAGTTCCAGTTAGCTCAGTCTGTGAGCTGCTGATTTTGCCAATTAAACAACTGACCTTGCTTAGGAAGGCACTTAATCTTAAACTTTAAATGTTGATTGAGGAAGTTCCCAAGATGGCAGAGTAGAGAGACTCTGAGCTCACCTGCCCTCATGGGCACACCAGAATTACAGCTATTTACAGAACAACTGTTGATGAAAAGATGGGAAAAACCAGGAAAGATCTACATGTGGAATTTTAAAAATAAAGTAGTGAATATAGCAAAAAATAGACTCACAGATATAGAGAAAAATCTAATGGTTACCAGTGGGATGAGGAAGAGGGAGACTCACCATGGGGTAGGGAAATAAAAGGTACTAGGTATAGAATTAAATAAGCTTCAAGGATATATTGTGCAGCAAAGGAAATATAGCCAATATTTTACATTAACTATAAATGGAGTATAGTCTATAAAAGCTTTGAACCAACATGTTGTACACCTGAAACTAAATGTAATATTGTAAATCAACCATTACTCAACTGAAAAACACAAAATTTCTCACTCTGTTCCCACTCCATAAGTAAAGGATATTTTCATACTGAAAAAAGTTAACCCCAAATCTGCCATCAATCCCAGTTAAGGCTCTGTATTAGAATAAGAGATACCCTAAGATCATTGGAGGTGATGGAATTCCAGTTGAGCTATTTCAAATCCTGAAAGATGATGCTGTGAAAGTGCTGCACTCAATAAGCCAGCAAATTTGGAAAACTCAGCAGTGGCCACAGGACTGGAATAGGTCAGTTTTCATTCCATTCCCAAAGAAAGGCAATGCCAAAGAATGCTCAAACTACCACACAATTGCACTCATGTCGCACACTAGTAAAGTAATGTTTAAAATTCTCCAAGCCAGGCTTCAGCAATACGTGAACCGTGAATTTCCAGATGTTCAAGCTGGTTTTAGAAAAGGCAGAGGAACCAGAGATCAAATTGCAAACATCCCTTGGATCATTGAAAAAGCAAGAGAATTCCAAAAATATCTACTACTACTTTATTGACTATGCCAAAGGCTTTGACTGTGTGGGTCACAATAAACTGTGGAAAATTCTGAAACAGATGGGAATACCAGACCACCGACCTGCCTCTTGAGAAACCTGTATGCAGGTCAGGAAGCAAGAATTAGAACTGGACATGGAACAACAGACTGGTTCCAAATAGGAAAAGGAGTACGTCAAGGCTGTATATTGTCACCTTGCTTATTTAACTTATATTCAGAGTACATCATGAGAAACGCTGGGCTGGAGGAAGCACAGGCTGGAATCAAGATGGCCAGGAGAAATATCAATAACCTCAGATATGCAGATGACACCACTCTTATGGCAGAAAGTGAAGAAGAACTAAAGAGCCTCTTGATGAAATTGAAAGAGGAGAGTGAAAAAGTTGGCTTAAAGCTCAACATTCAGAAAACTAAGATCATGGCATCTGGTCCCATCACTTCATGGCAAATAGATGGGGAAACAGTGGAAACAGTGACTGACTTTATTTTTCTGGGCTCCCAAATCACTGCAAATGGTGATTTCAGCCATGAAATTAAAAGATGCTTACTCCTTGGAAGGAAAGTTATGACCAACCTAGATAGCATATTGAAAATCAGAGACATTACTTTGTCAACAAAGGTCCATCTAGTCAAGCCTATGGTTTTTCCAGTGGTCATGTATGGATGTGAGAGTTGGACTGTGAAGAAAGCTGAGTGCTGAAGAATTGAGCTTTTGAACTGTGGTGTTGGAGAAGACTCTTGAGAGTCCCTTGAACTGCAAGGAGATCCAACCAGTCCATCCTAAAGGAGATCAGTCCTGGGTGTTCATTGGTAGGACAGATGAAGCTGAAACTCCAATACTTTGGCCACCTGATGCAAAGACCTGACTCATTTGAAAAGACCCTGATGCTGGGAAAGATTGAGGGTAGGAGGTGAAGGGGACGACAGAGGATGAGATGGTTGGATGGCATCACCAACTCAATAGACATGGGTTTGGGTGGACTCTGGGAGTTGGTGATGGACAGGGAGGCCTGGCGTGCTGCGGTTCATGGGGTCTCAAACAGTTGGACACGACTTAGCCACTGAACTGAAGATCACTGGGGAGTTGTCAGCACCTGAACACAACCTTTTTTTTTCCCCCCTCCATCCTCACTATCAGTATTTTGTTCACTTTCCCTTCTGTTTTAGTATAGTCTGTATACACAACCCTCCACCCACGGTATCATCCTGTGCATCTTTAGACACGGTGAAGAGATCCATGGTCTATCTGTGTACCCCAGGACCTACCATGATATATAGATATAGACACACACACACACACACACACATACATAGTCTGCTTATTATACATGATTTATCGTGTATAATAAGCTGATGTGTTTATGGGCAGAATTCAAAATTCTGGATATTTTGAATATTTAATGACAGCCCCATTTCTAGGCAAAAACTTAGCTTTGAGATTTTAAAAATACTTTTGTAATTGAATCTGGCTGCTGCTGCTGCTAAGTCGCTTCAGTCATGTCCGACTCTGTGCAACCCCATAGACGGCAGCCCACCAGACTCCCCTGTCCCTGGGATTCTCCAGGCAAGAACACTGGAGTGGGTTGCCATTTCCTTCTCCAGTGCATGGAAGTGAAAAGTGAAAATGAAGTTGCTCAGTCGTGTCTGACTCTTAGCGACCCCATGGACTGCAGCCTACCAGGCTCCTCCATCCATGGGATTCTCCACGCAAGAGTACTGGAGTGGGTTGCCATTGCCTTCTCCGAATTGAATCTGGAGCTTGTGTAAAACCAACAGGATTAAAATTCATATGCGGCTGGCATTTAAAAATCAGAGCACCCGAATTACACCTTAGTTCTTGTGCTAAGAGAAAGGAGCAGAAAGTAAATAGAATTGAATGCAGTCATTAACTAGAAATACAAACAGAAGTTAATATAGAATATTAGTTTCCCATTAGCCAGTATACTATAAAATCAATCTTCTTTTCAAAATGAAGAAAAACTGAATGAAACCATTTGGAGACTGGGAAACACTTTAGAAATGCTCCTTATGTCAAATGGCTATGATGGAAACTGCAATTATAAATCTGGATGACTTAGAAACAATGGGTGAGCTATTCCCAGGCTGCCTATAAACTTCCCAGGGCACTTAATGTCTGTCTTCTTGTTACATAGAAGGTGTCTGTTAGTTCCACAAAGTTTAATTGCTAGAGCAGGGAAACACTTTTTCCCTTCTCTTTTTTTGAAAAACAGAGCCATGAGGACTAAATGACTTGTAAGAGTCCCCCATAAGAATCTGAAGTGAGGGAATGACCTGGCTAAGAATCAGCTGAAGATAAGCTACCTAATTAGCTTCTCTATTCAGACTTTATTCATTTGCCAAGACAAAACTTCAGATAATTATCTTTTGTCTATGGACTCACGTGCATGGCTGATCGCCATCCCTCCTCCTGCTATTACCCCGACAGAGCTGGCTGTCCACTGAGGGTGTGAATGTGTGTCTTCAAACTGGACAGTGGTGCCCTTGATGCTGCCAGACCCCCTCAGGATACAAGTTCGCAGCCCCATTTGCCCAGCTGACTGTTTCTCTCCACCTAAGTTGTGCCAAGGCCTCGTTAGGGAGCTCTGCTCCCACTATCTTCCTGTTGTGACCCTCGATCAACGCTGTCCCCCGTGGCTGAGTCATCTCCACCCAGGTTGCACTGGGTTTCACTTCTGTTCCAGCAGCTCCAGGGAGCCGCCCAAGTACACATATCAGTGTGGTTTGCTGCACATTTACCACGCCAAAGCACTGGCGGGATGCAGAGGCAGGGGAAAATGGAGGGGGAGAAAGCAAGAGAGACCCTCCTCTTCTGAGGGTCTGGGAATCTGGGATCCATAGCAATGAGGGTCAGCTTGGACTCTGAAGTATTGTATGGCTTTGTGAGTCTGTCCACCACTGTTTTTCCCTGGGGAAACCATGCTGCTGGAATGTTGACTGCTTTGCTACAAGACTGTCTTTCATTCAACTGCCACTTCCCTCAAACCATTCAATACTCACTGTCGACTGGTTCAGACACCGTCTCCCTTTCCCCTGAACCACCCCCACAGGATCTGACCTCCCTTTTTGAGAAATGACTTGAGAAAAATGTCTCCCTATCTCTCATGTATGTGTATGTGTGCACATGGGCACAGACACGTGTGCATGCACACACAAGTGTTTGTATACACACACACACATATTGGAGAAAGGGTTTGGATTCCCCCTCCCCTCACCCACTACAAACCTGGAGCCTTCTTAGGCTTGTGTCAATGAGCTGATGCAAACAGATATAAGAAGGAGACATGGTGCCCAGTTTCACAAACTGGATTAATCTGAGTGTGATCATCAGCCCAAACACAGCATCTGTTCTTATGTCCTGGGGCCCTGGAAAAGAGTGCTGGTACTTATAAATTTGTTTCAGATTTTCCATAGAGACCCTGATGAATCTGATAGTTTCTGTTATTTATCATGGATAGTCTGGGGTTTCTAACAAATTAGCATTTGAATTGCATATTGGTTAAGGGTTTTTTGTTTGTGAGTAACAGAAGCCAATTTTAGCTACTTTAAACCAAAATGGGAAATTTGTTGCAAGGATTCAGGCAGGGCTCAGGGGACTTCAGGGCAGGATCATGGACCTTTCTTTAAGAGCTCTGTGTTCATCTGATCTTTGTTTGCAGTCTCTGTATCATAGTTAAAATCCTAAATTGTAGGCAGAAAGAATTTGGTGTCTCTTCGGTCACATTCCAGCCAGTCAAGATCATGGATATAGATTCAGGTCATTCAAAGCAAATGTTTGGGGCTCAGCCCTGTAGACACAGTGGGGAGGTCTATGGACAAGACGCCAAAAGATGTCCATCATAGGGAGCATTCATTCATCATTTTATATTATTGAGACAACTATAATGATCAAATGATGATATCTCGTTAGTCCTTTGGACTTCCAGGAGCTCAAACTAGTCAATCCTGAAGGAAATCAACCCTGAATATTCATTGGGAGGACTGAAGCTGAAGCTTCAATACTTTGGTCACCTGATGCAAAGAGTCGACTCATTGGAAAAGAACTTCATGCTAGAAAAGATGGATGGCAAAAGGAGGAGGGGGTGACAGAGGATGAGATGGTTGGACGGCATCACTGAGTCAATGGACATGAATTTGAGCAAATTCTGGGAGATAGTGAAGGACAGGGAAGCTTGGTGTGCTTTAGTTTGATGGGGTCGCAAAGAGTTGGACACAACTTAGTGACTAAGCAACAACTTTAACTCCTAGGTCATATGAGACTATTTAAAATGCTTTTTCAGAAAGGAAAGGAATCAGTAAAGTAAACCCGGTGGTTCTGAACTTGGGTTCCCTGGACCTATAAACATACAGACAGGGCCTCTGGATGTTCCACAGCTCCAGTATTTACAAAGGCTTTCATTTATTTGCTATGATAAAGCTGCCCCAAATCATTAGGACCTTTAGTTTCTTTGTTCTTTGGCAAAAAAAAAAAAAAAATGGCATTAACATCATGTGGTAGTGTTTCTGGGTCTGCATGAGAATTATTTGTGATATAAAATATTCTTTTACTAAACAACGGAGAAATTATTTAATAAGCTGAATATAGTAGTGTGTGTGCATGCTAAGTCCCTTTAGTCATGTCCAACTCTCTGCAACCCTATGGACTGCAGCATGCCAGGCTCCGTTGTTCATGGGATTTTCCATCAAGAGTACTGAAGAGGGTTGCTGTATCCTTCTCCAGGGAATCTTCCCAACCCAGGGATCGAACCCACGTCTCTTATATCTCCTGCATTGGCTATGGAAGGCAGGTTCTTTACCACTAGCACCACCTGGGAAGCCCGCAATACAGTAGCACTTGTTAATAATAACAAGTACACTCATGCAAGGTTTTCTGTGTGCCTACACCCTCCAATGCATGGCAGATAT
This sequence comes from Cervus elaphus, assembly GCF_910594005.1. Taxonomy (NCBI): domain Eukaryota; kingdom Metazoa; phylum Chordata; class Mammalia; order Artiodactyla; family Cervidae; genus Cervus; species Cervus elaphus. Next base: position 35,121,570 of record NC_057835.1, on the reverse strand, counting down.
GATCTTTCCAAACCTAGAATTCAAGAAAGAGTGGGGAGAAGAGGCATTTAAGTCCCAAAGAAGATTGAGGGCCACTGAGCTAGGTCTCCAGTTACTGTTCAGCTTTGCGGGTAATTTTGATGCAGAAGTAAAAACATTCTGCTCTTAACAGAGAATTACAGTTCTTCCCAAGAAAAACTTCATAAATGAGCCTTCTCTTGCTCACCACCTCTGAATTTGATTCTAGCCACAGCTTCACACATTCCTAAGTTGAAGTTTTGATCTGTTTAAAACCTTCAAAGTTTTCTCATTTCTCTTGCTATGTATAGGGCATCTGAAGTTAAATGCAGTTTCGTGGAAGAAAATAATCACTAGACTATAAACACTTTCAGGAAACCATCATGAAGGGCTGTTGCACCCTTTGTTTTTTAAATGGAGTCTAGAAAAGTGGTACTGATGAACCTATTTGCAGGTCAGGAATAGAGACGAACAACAACAACAGAGATGGAGGCGTAGAGAAAGGACTTAACGCACACAGCAGGGGAAGGAGAGGGTAGGACAAATTGAGAGAGTAGCATTGAAATGTATACACTTGTTGTCTAGTTGCTAAATCATGTCCAACTCTTTTGTGACCCTGTGGACTGTAGCCCAGCAGGCTCCTCTGTTCATGGGACTTCCCAGGCAAGAATACTAGAGTGGGTTGCCATTCCCTTCTCCAGGGGATCTTTCCAATCCAGGGATCTAACCCACGATTCCTGCATTGGTAGGTGAGTTCTTTATCATTGAGTCACCAGGGAAACCCCAACCGTGTATAAAATAGATAGCTAACAGGAAGCTGCTCTATAACATGGGGAACTCACGTCATGCTCTGTGATGACCTAGAGGGCTGGGATGGGGAGGTGGGAGAGAGGCTCCAGAGGGAGGGGATATGTGTACACTTATGGCTGGTTCACACTGTTGTACAGCTTTACACACATTGTAAAGCAATTATTCTTCAATTAAAAATACATTTTTATTAAAATTGGAAAAAAAATAATGTGAAACATGTTCTCTGATCTGCCACAGTTTCACAGCCATGGTGTGTCTATCCCTTTGAAATTAAGTAACTATCTAATAATAAAGGGCTTCCCAAGTGGCTCTAGTGGTAAAGAATCTGCCTGCCAATGCAGGAGATGCAAGAGACTCAAGTTCAGTCCCTGGGTCAGGAAGGTCGCCAAGAGGAGGAAATGGCAACTCACTCCAGTATCCTGGCCTGGGAAATCCCATGGACAGAAGGGCCTGGTGGTCTATAATCCATGAGGTCACAAAGTCAGACACGACTGAGCATCTGAGCAAAGCACAGGATATCTAAGAATAATTCAGTTTTAAATATAACCTGTTTCTCAGATACTGAATCAGGTACATCTTCATATGTGCTCTTCACAACGCTCTGAGAAATGAGTGTTACTAATCCCCTTTTACAGATAAGGTAACTGAGGTCCAGCCAAGTAAATACAGAGGATGCGATTTTTGGATAGCATCATCGATTCAGTGGATGTGAGTTTGAGCAAACTCCGGGATATAGTGAAAGACAGGAAAGCCTGGCATGCTGCAGTCCATGGGGTCACAAAGAGTCGGACATGGCTTAGAGACTGACAACAACAAAGTAAATACTTGATTCTTAAGTTGTTGTTCAGTCACTAAGTCATGTTTGACTCTTTGCAACCCCATGAACTGCAGCACGCCAGGCTTCTCTGTCCATCACTGTCTCCCTGAGTTTGCTCAAACGCAAGCCCGTTGAGTCAGTGATGCCATCCGAACATCTCATCCTGTCACCCCCTTTTCCTCTTGCATCTGGGTTTTTCCCAGATGCATCAGTTTTTCCCAGCATCTGGGACTTTTCCAATGAGACAACTCTTTGTTCACATCAGGTTGCCAAGGTATTGGAGCTTCAGTTTTAGCATCAGTCCTACCAGTGAATATTCAGGGTTGATTTCCTTTAGGATGGACTGGTTTGATCTCCTTGCAGTCCAAGGGACTCTCAAGAGTCTTCTCCAGCACCACAGTTCAAAAGCATCAACTCCTCGGTGCTCAGCTCTCTTTATAGTCCAACTCTCACATCCATACATGACTGCTGGAAAAACCATAGCTTTGACTATACAGATCTTTGTTCACAAGTCGCATCCTCTGAATGGAAGCTATTATATTGTAGGCAGCAAGACTGTGTTCCTGTGTTTCCTGTTGTATTCTCTAGCACCAAATGGGCCCAGGAGGACTATGTGAGTAAGGGATAAATGAATGACTGACTGATTCAGTCTGTACACTCTCCACTGTACCATGTTCCCTCTGATGTTACCCTGGAATGTGCTCTGTGCCTGAGTGAAGAGAGAACTGTTTCCATAGGCACTAATTAATAAGTGTACAGCAGTCTACTGTCATAGAGTATATTTATATTCCCAGCTATTGGCTTGTCTTTAAGTGTTCCTGGCATAAAGAATGGTGGTTGGAGCATATGGAATTAAGTCATCACAAGTCTGTGATTCGTGGGGAGGGAGGGAGGATCAGAATCTTATGTTTGAATAATACCTGTTTTTACTGTTGTTGCTATTTAGTCTCTAAGTCATATCCAACTCTTTGTGACCCCCTGGACTATAGCCCACCAGGCTCCATGGGGTTCTCCAGGCAAGAATACAGGAGTAGGTTGCCATTTCCTTCCCCAGGGAATCTTCCTGATTCAGGAATCAAACCTACATTAGCAGGCAGATTCTTTACCATTGAGCTACCCGGGATAACCCACCTGTTTTCAGCAGAGCCACAAAAATTCAACTAATTCTGGAGTATTTTTCTTCCCCGATCATGATATATAAAATGCGACTTCCTTGAAGTCAAATTATTTTACATTTTCTCTTGTCAATACATTTAGTTTTTGATGTTTTACAGCATAAAAATATATTTACTATAAGCCCCAACATAAATCACTAGAAGGAAAGATGAAAGCAGAAGACCTAGGCTATAAATATCATCCTTGAAGTGAAGGGAAGTTGCTCAGTCATGTCTGACTCTTTGCAACCCTGTGGACTGTAACCTATCAGGTTCCTCCATCCATGGGATTTTCCAAGCAAGAGAAGGGAAACATTGTTTCAATTTATCCATACATTTTTTAAAATTTATTTTTAATTGGAGGAGAATTGCTTTATAGTGTTGTTTTGGTTTTTGCCATAGGACAGTGTGAATCAGCCATAAGTATACATACATTTGTTGACGATGCCACATTGTTTTAAACCTTGGAATTGTAGATCTAATGATTCCCTTGTCTCTAAAAAATACTGAAAAAATTACAATACCCATTGACTTGTAAGTCTTTTGCTCACCTAAGAACTTCAGGAGATGCATTGTCGGGGTGAAATGCCTCCCAACGATGGCTAGAGAAGATGGCTGTTGGTTGAGAATGATAATTTTTATTAGCTTGGCAACTACAGTTTGAGGTTAATTACCAGCAATAGTGGTTTTTCTTTCAGCATTTATATATTCCCCGATAGGTACAAAACTGAAAGAATGTGTGCTCTGCTACTTTGTAACCAAGATTATTCAGTGAGACTCTTTCAGTATACAAACATCTGGCTCCCAGAGATCAGCAAAGACATATAGACAAAGATCAGGTCTATAAATAGTGCCTCTCTATTAGAGCCACTGTATTAGAGTATTTGAAATGAACTTTTTAAAATGTCATCTAGAGAAACACATAAGAAAAACTCTGGTTTGGTAAGCCTCGTGGTTATATTAGCCAAAATAAAATCTTTATACCAGAGAGTGATAAACTCCTTTTGAGTTGTGAATTCTTTTTGATGAATTTTATATATCTGCTCCTCCACAGTGGAAATAGGTGGAAAATTTTACACATAGTTTTCAAGAATTCTCTAATCTCTGAAGCTCATCCATCTCAGTTAAAAATGTAAATATTGCTTCAATTCTTAGGCACAAGCCTACCTGGACTTAAAACAGTTAGTGAATTAGTCCCCTGGAGGAGGGAATGGCAATCCAATCCAGTATTCTTGCCTGGAGAATCGCTCAGACAGAGGAGCCTGGTGGGCTACAGTCCCTGGGGTCACAAAGAGTCGGACATACTGAGCAACTAACAGTACTACTGTTAGTGGATTAATTTCCTTGTCTGTTTTTCTGTGTGACCTCTTTATTACCTTGGAATGGCTATGCGTGCCCAGAAGCCATAATGATCTAGCATTTGGGAAAAGTTTACTCCAACAATGTGGGAGTTGATGCCATGCCATCCTTTCAGGTCTTTCTTTTTTTATTGTCAACTACATAATACCTTGCATTGCCTACCTTATGTGGAGTGGCCTGCCATGAGCTTCTGGTCTTTGAAATATATGGTTTTCTCTGGAAACTTATTTGAAGCCATATTCAGGAAAGAAAAAGCAACTAGACCTGGAATGTAGTAATGGAGCTTTTAGATGCTATTCTTGCTATTCACAACTAATGCCATTGTAGGATCATTTAGCTAAAACAGCCTGTGTATCAGCGCCCTTGCTTTCTTAGTATCAGTTATCATGTTGGCCTTGTGTAACACAAAGAACTTAAGAAATGCATATGCCTGTCTCAAGGATCTTTCAAGTTATAACGAGGAGATCTACACCTGAAACAGGGAGTAAAACAAGAAAATAGTTAATTCAGTGTTGACACAGAATAAGGAAACACTGATATGTGCTAACTGATTCTAACAGCAAGTATAAAAATACATCATTATAAACTTAATGAGTATTTCTCAGAGTGTGTTCTCAAACTTATTTGGCCATAAATCCTGCCTTATAACACCAGTTAATATCCTGAGAGCACACTTGGGAATCCTGAACTAGAATTATCATGAAAAATTATCCTAAGGGAGAAAGATCTTGAGAAATAGGTAGGATATCAGTTAAGTGTGGCCCAGAATAATCTGCACCAGAATCATCAATGGTTATTTTTTTAAACACTTATTACTGGGTCCTACCTTGGTCCTTGTTGTTCAGCTGCTAATTCATATCCAACTCTTTGTGACCCCATGCACGCCAGGCTCCTCTGTCCTTCTCTATCTACCGGAGTGTGCTCAAATTCATGTTCATTCAGTCAGTGATGCCATCCAACCATCTCATCCTCTGTTGCCCCGTTCTCCTCCTGCCCTCAATCTTTCCTACTGTCAGGGTCTTTTCCAAAGAGTCACCTGTTTGCATCAGGTGGCCAAAATATTGGAGCTTCAGTATCAGTCCTTCTAATGAATATTCAGGGTTGATTTCCTTTAGGACTGACTGGTTTGATCTCCTTGCTGTCCAAGGGACTCTCGAGAGTTCTCCTGCACCATAATTCAATAGTGTCAATTCTTTGGTGCTCAGTCTTCTTTACGGTCCAACTCTCACATCCATACATTACTACTGGAAAAACCATAGCTTTGACTATATGGACTCTTGTCATGGTTTCTCTCTGTAAAGAATACTTTTTAAAAGTAAACTGTATCCTTCTTCTGATTATTCAAGAGTGATTATTTTTTCATCTCAAGAGCGAAAAGGGAAGGGAATTTACTTTCATTGAGGGTCTACTAAGGGTCTGGTCTTTTTTGTTGTTTATCTCACTCAACACCTAAAACAACTTAATAAGGGAGGTATCATGTCTTATGAGATATTTGTATAGATTAAGGAATTAAAGTTGAAAGAAGTTGAATGGCTTGCTTAGGTCTTGACTGTTAAGTGGAAAAGCCAGAGTTTTAACCTCCTTTTGTGCCTCGTTTTCCCCATGAGAAAACACTGCCTCTGAGAAGAGCAGAATCTCTAGACACCTTGTGTCTAGCTCAGCACTCCCTCCTCACTCCTGGCCACAGACCATTTCTGTAGAGGGCAGCAGTCTGTAAGGCTTCAGCTCTGGTGAAAGTTTGCTGACCCTAGGAACTCCCACCAGCATCATGGTGTTCCAAGCAGCTCCCAGAGCCCAAACAAGCAGTGTGGAGAACTGATTGCCAACATGAGCTTAGATTTGATAATGACTAGCCACTTAACCAGAGAAGGCAATGGCACCCCACTCCAGTACTCTTGCCTGGAAAATCCCAAGGATGGGGGAGCCTGGTGGGCTGCCGTCTATGGAGTCGGACACAACTGAAGCGCCTTAGCAGCAGCAGTAGCAGCCACTTAACTTTAAGTAAATTAATTGCCCAGCCTCTGACACTGTTTTCTCAGTTTCACAATGGGAATAATGCCTGCTTATAGAATTGTGTGTGTTTCATTAACAGGTTTATTGAAGTATAATTTATATTCAATAAAATCATTCAAGTATACCATTCAGTGACCTTAGTAAAAGTCATTAGTGGGACAACTGCCACCAGAATCTAGTTTTAGAAAATTTCCATCAGCCCATAAAGTATCACAGGGCCTTTTTTTTTCCCCTTCAATTCCCAACCCTTACCCTTGGTTCTAGAAAACACTTATATGCTTTCTATAATAATAGTTTGCTTTTTCCAGAATACCATATAATTGGAATTATACACTATATAGTCTTTTATGTTTATTTTCTTTCACTTGATATGCTGTCTTGTGGTTCTTTCATTTTGCTTGTAGTTTTTATCAGCAGTTCATCCTTTTGATTGCTGAGTAGTATTCCATTGTATAGATAACCACATTTTTCATCTCATCAGTTGATAGATATTAGGATTGTTTCTACTTTTTGGCTATTATGAATAACACTGCTGTAAACAATAAGCATATAAATATTTCTGTAGACATACGTTTTTATTTCTCTTGAGTAGATACCCAGAAGTAGAACTGCTGGGCCATGTTATAAGTTATGTTTAATGTTATAATTTGCAGTCAAACTGCTCAGAGTATTTGTACCATCCTCATTTACAGGGCATAAGGGCTTCAGTTGCTTTACATCATCATCAGCACTTAGTGTTATCAGCCTTCAACATTAACTATTCTAGTAGGCTTGTGGTAGTTTCTCAGTATAGGTTTAATTTTCGTTTTCCTAATGCACAGTGGTACTGAGCTTCTTTGTGCTTTGTTGACAGTTCATTTCTGTTCTTCTGTGGATGTTCAGTCCAAATTACATATCCTCTTTTATGAAGTATTTATTCATAAAAGGATTTTTTAAGATATATATCTTCTTTTGCTTAAGCTCTATTTAGATATTTTGTTCAATCCAAAAAATTTCTTGTCACCTTACTGTGTGTTTTAAGAGTTCATTATCTATTTTGGAAACAAATCTATCATTATATATGTTTTGTAAATATTTTCTCCCAGTTGGTACCTTGGGTTTTTATTCCCTTGATAGTGTATCTCAAAAAGCTGGTCCTTAATTTTGATGACATCTTGTTTATCAATTTCTTTCTTCTATAACACAATCAGCACAACTCAGAAAAGAAAATGTTATTGGTGTCACATCTAAGAAAACCATGTTCATAAAAATTTTTTCTTAGGTTTTCTTTTATAGGAATATAGTTTAAAATTTTTCACTTTTATATTTATGACCCATTTTGACTTACTTTTTTTTGTATACTATAAGGGAAGAGTCAAGGTTCATTTCTTGCATGTGGATAGCCAATTATTCTAGCACAATTTATTGAAAATATTTCTTCACTATTAAATTATTTGGTGCTTTTGAAAAACTCATTGATTATATAAATGTGGGTCTCTTTTTAGATTCTCTAGTCTCTTCATTGATCTATACTTCTATTCCTGTGCCAATACCATGCTATTTGATTACATGATTTTCTGTTAAATCTTGAAGTCAGGAAGTATAAGTCATCTAACTTTGCTCCTCTTTTAAAAATGTTTTGGTATTCTAGATGTTGTCAGTTTCTCAAAAATGCACACTAGGATTTTGATTGGAATTGTACTGAACCCATACCTCAATTTGGGGAGAGTTGCTATCTTAAGTTTTCTATTCATGAACACAGTATCTAACTCCATTTGTTTATGTCCTAATTTCTCTGTGATACTTCACAGTTTTCTGTGAGGTTTTATACATAATTTTATTCCTGAGTCTGTCATGTTATGAATGGAATTATCTTTTATTTTTGAATTTTCATTGTTAGTATATAGAAATATAATTTTTATATTGCTCTCTGTGTCAGTTTTCTACTGATGCTATAACAAATCACACAAACTCAGTGGCTTACCACAACACAAACCTATTGTAAACAATTCTGGAAATCAGAAGTCAGAGTTTGGTTTCATTGGCTAAAGTCAAGGTGTCAGCCTGGCTGATTCCTTCTGAAGACTCTGAAGAAAAAACTTCTTTTGCCTTTTTCAGCTTTCAGTGGCCACCTGTCTTCCTTGGCTTATGGTCCTTCCTTCATCTTCAAACACTGCTTTCATCATCATGTCACCTTCTTCTCTTTTATAGTCAAATCTCTCTATGCGTCTCTCTTACGAAGACACCTATGATTCTAGTTAGGACCCACCCAGATAATCCAGAATAATCTTTCCATCTCCAGATCATTAACTTAATCATATCTACAATGTCTTTTGCCATAAAAGGTAAAAATCACAGGTTCCAAATATTAGAACCTGAATATCTTTGGGGGCCATTACTCAATGTACCTTATGGCCCTGCTAATTTACTTAGCAGTTCTAGTAGGTTTTATGTCCATTCATGTTGTCACAAATGGCAAAATTTCCTTCCTTTTTATGGCTAATTAGTATTCATGTGTGTGTGAAAGAGAAATCACATTTTCTTTGTCCATTCATCTATCAATGGATACTTAGGTTGTTTCTGTATCTTTGCTATAATAATAAATGCTGTAGTGAAAATGGGAGCATATGTATCTTTTTGAGTTAGTGTTTTTGTTTTCTTCAGATAAAACACTCAGAAGTGGAATCTCTGGATCATATGATAGGTCTACTTTTAGTTTTTTGAGGAAACTCCATCTTGTTTTACACGGTGACTGCACCAATTTACATTCCCACTAACAGTGCACAAGGGTTCCTTTATCTCCACATCCTTGCAAACACTATTATTTCTTTGTCTTTTTGATGATAGCCATTCTGACAGATATGAGGTGATATCTCATCAAGGTGTCAAATGGAATTTTCCTGATAACTAGTGATGTTGAGCACCTTTCCATACACCTCTTGGCCATCTGTATGTCTTCTTTGTAGAAGTACTATTCAGATCCTCTGCCATATTTAAATTGGATTATCTGAGGTTTTGTTATACGCATTCTTTATATATTTTGGATTCTAACCACTTACTAGATATATGATTTGCAAGTTTTTTCCCTTGCAATAGGGATTACTTTTTCATTGTGTTCATAGTTTTCTTTGCCATGCAGAAACTTTTTAGTTTGATGTAGTCTCGCTTGTTTATTTTTGCTTTTGTTGCCTTTGCCTCTGGTGTCAAATCAAGAAACCATTGCCAAGGCCAATGTCAAGAAACTTACTGCCTATTTTCTCCTAGGAATTTTATGGTTTCAGGTCTTACATTCGAGTTTTTATTCCATTTTTGAGTTTATACTTGTGTGTGATATAAGAGAGGGGTCCAATTTCATTCTTTTGCATGTAGCTGTCCAGCTTTCCCAACTCCATTTATTAAGAGACTGTCTTTCCCTGTTATATATTCTTGGTGCCTTTGTCATAAATTAATTGACCATATCAGTTCAGTTCAGTCGCTCAGTCATGTCCAACTCTGTGACCCCATGGATCTCAGCACACCAGGCCTCCCTGTCCATCACCAACTCCCGGAGTTTACTCAAACTCATGTCCATCGAGTCAGTGACGCCATCCAGCCATCTCATCCTCTGTCGTCCCTTCTCCTCCTGCCCCCAATCCTTCCCAGCATCAGCTTTTCCAATGAGTCAGCTCTTCGCATGAGGTGACCAAATTACTGGAGTTTCAGACATCAAACTGCCAACATCTGCTGGATCATCAAAAAAGCAAGAGAGTTCCAGAAAAACATCTATTTCTGCTTTATTGACTATGCCAAAGCCTTTGACTGTGTGGGTCACAATAAACTGTGGAAAATTCTGAAAGAGATGGGAATACCAGACCACCTGACCTGCCTCTTGAGAAACCTGTATGCAGGTCAGGAAGCAACAGTTAGAACTGGATGTGGAACAACAGACTGGTTCCAAATAGGAAAAGGAGTACGTCAAGCCTGTATATTGTCACCCTGCTTATTTAACTTATATTCAGAGTACATCATGAGAAACGCTGGGCTGGAGGAAGCACAGGCTGGAATCAAGATGGCCAGGAGAAATATCAATAACCTCAGATATGCAGATGACACCACCCTTATGGCAGAAAGTGAAGAAGAACTAAAGAGCCTCTTGATGAAAGTGAAAGAGGAGAGTGAAAAAGTTGGCTTAAAGATCAAAATTCAGGAAACTAAGATCATGGCATCTGGTCCCATCACTTCATGGTAAATAGATGGGGAAACAGTGGAAACAGTGTCAGTCTTTATTTTTTTGGGCTCCAAAATCACTGCAGATGGTGATTTCAGCCATGAAATTAAAAGACGCTTACTCCTTGGAAGGAAAGTTATGACCAACCTAGACAGCGTATTAAAAAGCAGAGACATTACTTTGCCAACAAAGGTCCATCTGGTCAAGGCTATGGTTTTTCCAGTGGTCATGTACGGATGTGAGAGTTGGGCCGTGGAGAAAGCTGAATGCCGAAAAAAAAAATTGACCATATAAGCATGGTTTATTTTCTGAGCTTTCTACCCTGTTCCTTGATCTATGTTTCTGCTTTTATAGCAATTCCACTCTATCTTGGTTACTTTAATTTGTAGTATAGTTTGAAGTCAGCCTTCAGCTTTGTGCTTCTTAAGATTGTTTTGGTTATTCGGAGTCATTTGTGGTCTCACAAGTTTTAGGATTGTTTGTCCTAGTTCTGTGAAAAATGCCATTGAAATTCTGATAGGGATTTGCATTGAATCTTAGGCTTGCCTTGAGTAGCATGGACATTTCAGCAATATTCTTCCAGTCCATGAGGAAAGAATATCTATCAACTTATTGGTGTCAGTTTCAACTTCTTTCCTCAACATCTTCTAGTTTCTAGTGTACAGAATTTTCACCACCTTGGTTAAATATATTCCTAAGTATTTTTAATGCAATTGTTAAGTGGGATTTTAAATTTCTATTTCTGCTAGTTCATCATTAGTGTAAAGAAATGCAACAAATTTTTGTATACTGATTTTCTATCATACAACTTTGCTGAATTTGTTTATTCTAAAATGTTTAATACAGTCCTTCAGTCAGTTCAGTCAATCAGGTGTGTCCAACCTTTTGCGACCCAATGGACTGCAGCACGTCAGGCTTCCCTGTCCATCACTACCGCCTGGAGCTTGCTCAAACTCATGTCCATCGAGTTGGTGATGCTATCCAACCAGCTCATCCTCTGTCGTCCCCTTCTCCTCCTGCCTTTAATCTTTCCCGGCATCAGGATCTTTTTCAGTGAGTCAGTTCTTCACATCAGGTGGCCAAAGTATTGGAGCTTCAGTTTTAGCATCAGTCCTTCCAATGAATATTCAGGACTGATTTCCTTTAGAATTGACTGGTTTGATTTTTTTGCAGCCCAAGGGACTCTCAAGAGTCTTCTCCAACACCACAGTTCAAAAGCATCAACTCCTCGATGCTCAGCTCTCTTTATAGTCCAACTCTCACATCCATACATGACTGCTGGAAAAACCATAGCTTTGACTAAATAGACCTTTGTTGGCAAAGTAATGTCTCTGCTTTTCAATATGCTGTCTAGGTTGGTCATAACTTTTCTTCCAAGAAGAAAGCGTCTTTTAATTTAATTTCATGGCAGTCGCCATATGCAGTGATTTTGGAGTGCCCCCAAAAATCAAGTCTTTCAATGTTTCATTGTTTCCTCATCTATTTGCCATGAAGTGATGGGACCAAATGCCATGATCTTGGTCTTTTGAATGGTTAGTTTTAAATCAATTTCTTCACTCTCCTCTTTCACTTTCATCAAGAGGCTCTTTAGTTCATCTTCGATTTCTGCCACAAGGGTGGTGTCATCTGCATATCTGAAGTTATTGGTATTTCTCCTGGCAATCTTGATTCCAGTTGTGCTTCCTCCAGCCCAGCGTTTCACATGATGTACTCTGCATATAAATTAAATAAGCAGGGTAACAATATACAGACTTGACATACTCCTTTACCAATTTGGAACCAGTCTGTTGTTCCATGTCCAGTTCTAACTGTTGCTTCTTGGCCTGCAAACAAATTTCACAAGAGGCAGGTAGGTTGGTCTTGTATTCCCATCTTTCAGTATTTCCCACAGTTTATTGTGATCCACACAGTCAAAGACTTTGGCATAGTCAATAAAGCAGAAGTAGATGTTTTTCTGGAACTCTTTTGCTTTATTGATGATCCAATGGATGTTGGTAATTTGATCTCTAATTCCTCTGCCTTTTCTAAATCCAGCTTGATCATCTGGATATTCACAGTTGATGTACTGCTGAAGCCTGGCTTGGAGAATTTTGAGCATTTCTTTGCTAGCATGAGAGATAAGTGCAACTGTGCAGTAGTTTGAGCATTCTTTGGCATTGCCTTTCTTAGGGATTAGAATGAAAAGTGATTTTTTCCAGTCCTGTGGCCACCACTGAGTTTTCCAAATTTGCTGGCATATTGAGTGCAGCACTTTCACAGAATCATCTTTTAGGATTTGAAATAGCTCAACTGGAATTCCATCACCTTCACTGGATTTGTTCATAGTGATGCTTCCTAAGGCCCACTTGACTTTGCATTCCAGGATGTCTAGCTCTAGGTGAGTGATCACACCATGGTGATTATCTGGGTCATGAAGATCTTGTTTGTATAGTTCTTCTGTGTATTCTTGCCACCTCTTCTTATATCTTCTGCTTCTGTAAGGTCCATACCATTTCTGTCCTTTATTTTGCCCATCTTTGCATGAAATATTCCCTTAGTATCTCTAATTTTCTTGAAGAGATCTCTAGTGTTTCCCATTCTATTGTTTTCCTCTATTTTGTTGCATTGATCACTGAGGAAGGCTTTCTTATTTCTCCTTGCTATTCTTTGGAACTCTGCTTTCAAATGGATGTATCTTTCCTTTTCTCCTTTGTCTTTAGCATCTCTTCTTTTCTCAGTAAGGCCTCCTCAGACAACCATTTTGCCTTTTTGCATTTCTTTTTCTTGGGGGTGGTATGGGTCACTGCCTACTGTACAATGTCACGAACCTCCATCCACAGTTCTTCAGGCACTCTATCAGATCTAATCCCTTGAATCTATTTGTCGCTTCCACTGTACACTTGTAAGGGATTTGATTTAGGTTATACCTGAATGGTCTAGTGGTTTTACCTACTTTCTTATATTTAAGTCTGAATTTGGCAATAAGGAGTTCATCATCTGAGTCACAGTCAGCTCCTGGTCTTGTTTTTCTGACTGTATAGATCTTTTCCATCCCTCCATCCACAGGAATCTCCAGGCAAGAATGATGGAGTGGGTTGCCATTACCTTCTCCAGGGGATCTTCCCGACCCAGGGTTCGAACCAAGGTCTCCCGCATTGTAGGCTTACGCTTTACCATCTGAGCCACCAGGGAAGACTTTCACTTTCTTTCATAGATCTTCTCCATCTTTGGCTACAAATAATATAATCGATCTGATTTCAGAATTGACCATCTGGTGATGCCCATGTGTAGAGTGTTCTCCTGTGTTGTTGGAAGAGGGTGTTTGCCTATGACCAGTGTGTTCTCTTGACAAAACTCTGTTACCCTTTGCCCTGCTTCATTTTGTACTCCAAGGTCAAACTTGCCCGTTACTCCAGGTATCTCTTAACTTCCTACTTTTGCATTCTAGTCCCCTATGATGAAAAAGACATCTTTTTTGCTGTTAGTTCTAGAAGGTCTTGTAAGTCATCATACAACCACAGTTCAACCTCAGCTTCTTCAGTACTACTTATTTGCGCTTCAACTTAGATTACTGTTGTATAGAATGGTTTGCCTTGGAAACAAACAGAGATCGTTCTGTCATTTTTGAGAGTCACCCAAGTACTGCATTTTGGACTCTCTTGTTGACTATGAGGACTATTCCATTTCTTCTTAGGGATTCTTGCCCACTGTAGTAAATTTAATGGTCATCTGAATTAAATTCACCCATTCCAGTCCACTTTAGTTCCCTGATTCCTGAAATGTCGATGTTCACTCTTGTCATCTTCTGTTTGACCACTTCCAGTTTGCCTTGATTCATGGACCTAACATTCCAGGTTCCTATGCAATATTGCTCTTTACAGCATCGGACTTTGCTTCCATCACCAGTCACATCCACAACTGGGTGTTGTTTTTGCTTTGGCTCCGTCTCTTCATTCTTTCTGGAGTTATTTCTCCACTGATCTCCAGTAGCATATTGGGCACCTACCAACCTGGGAAGTTCATCTTTCAGTGTCCTATCTTTTTGCCTTTTCATACTATACATGGGGTTCTCAAGACAAGAACACTGAAGTGGTTTGCCATTCCCTTCTCTAGTAGACCACATTTTGTCAGAACTCTCTACAATGACCCATCCGTCTTGGGTGTCCTTAGGGTTTTCCAGATATAATATCATGTTATCTGTAAATGGTGAATATTTTACTTCTTCCTTTCTACTTTTGATCACTTTCTCCTCCTTCTCTGATTGCTCTGGTTAGAGCTTCCAAAACTATGTTGAATAAGAGGATGATAGTGGGTATCTTGTCTTGCTCCTGATTTTAAACAAAATGTTTTCAGTGCTTCCCTGTTGAGTATGATGTTAGCTGTGGACTTGTCACAAATGGCCTTTATTATGTTGAAATACATTTCCTTTTTACCGACTTTGTTGAGAAGTTTGTTAAGTCACCAACAGACATTTATAGATGCTCTTTACAAGATTGAGTAATTCCCATCTATTACTAATTTGCTAAGATTTTTTAAAATCAGGAATGGATGTTAATTGTCAAATGAGTTTTCTCACCTATTATGTGGTCATATAACTTTTTTGCTTCATTAATATAATCTATTCCTTTCTTGATTTTTTCTTTTACTATTAAGACAACTTTTTAGTTGTAGAATAAACCCTATTTTGTCATGCATAATATCTTTTTCAAATGTTACTAGATTTGACTTGGTAAATATTTTTTAAAATATTTTAGCATGTGTATTTGGGAGAGATATTTGTCTATGTTTCTTTACTCTTTCATATTGTTGTCTGGTATTCATGTTCAATAATACTTTGTAAATGGAGAGTATCCGTTTCTGTTTTGTGATTTTATTTAATATTTGCAGTCTTCTTAAATATTTGTTTCAGTTCACAGTAATGTTATCTGTGCTTTGGTCTTTCTTTATAAGAAAGTTTTAAGTTACTGATTTAATTTCTTTATATAATAAAAGTATATTCAAATTTTTTGTTTCTTCTTGAGGCAGTTTTGGTAATTTTGATCTTCTGAGGTATTTTCCCTTTCCTCTGAATTGTCAAATTTGTTGGCACAAAGTTATTCATAATGTTCTTTTATTAGCCTCTTAATGTCTTTAGAATTTGCAGTGATATCCTGTTTTATTCCTGATGCTGGTAATGTATACATCTTTTTCTTGATTCGTTTATCATTTTCTATTTTATTGATTTTTTTAAGAAAGCAACTTTTTCTCATTGACTTTATCATTTATATCTTTCATTTTTCATTGATTTTTAATTTTTTTTCTTTTACTTACTTTGGATCAAATTTACTCTCGTTTATAAAGTTTCTTAAGGTAGTATCTTTGATCATTTGTCTTCAATCATTCTTCCTCCCCAATATAAACATTTCAAGTTATTCATATTCTTCCAAGCACTGTTTTAGGTTCATGTCACATGTTTTAATATATTATATCTTTTATTTCCATTCAGTTCCAGACTATTTATTAATTCTCCCTGTAATTTATTGTCTCTAATTTAATTCCATTGTGGCTGAAGAATAAATTCTGTATGCTTTCGGCTCTTTGAAATTTATGGAGGTTTTTATGGCCCAACATTTGGTTATCTGGTGAATATCTCATGTGTATTTTAAGAATGCTTATTTTGCTCTTGGATATAGGGAAGGTTCTATACATGGTCTTCCCTTGTGGCTCACCTGGTAAAGAATCCGCCTGCAGTATGGGAGACCTGGGTTCAATCCCTGGGTTGGGAAGATCCCCTGGAGAAGGGAAAGGCTGCCCACTCCACTATTCTGGCCTGGAGAATTCCATGGACTGTATAGACCATGGCGTCTCAAAGAGTCGGACACAACTGAGCGACTTTCACTTTCATACATGTCAGGGTTGTTACTGTGTTTTGGGTTTCTTTTATTCTTACTGACTCTTTTTTTCTATTTGTTCTGTCAGTTACTGAGGGGAGAGTGTTGATCTCTTGCAAGGGTTGATTTTGTATTCTCCTTTCATTCTGGCAGGTTTTGCTCCGTGTATTTTGGAGCTCTGTTGTTAGATACATATACATCTATAATCTTCCCTGCTGTGTTGACCTTTTGAAAAAAGGTGAAATGTATCTCTTGGTTTCTTTTCATTTTATTTGCCTTTAAGTCTATTTTATTTACTCCAGTTATCATATATATTGCTTGGTAGATTTCTTCCATCTTTTAACTTTCAATATATTCATGTTTTTTGCTTCAAAGTGTCTGTATCTTACTTTTTAAATCTCATCTAATGATTTCTGCCTATTGATTGGAGTATTTAATTCATAACTTTTGATATGATTGGATTTGGTTGTCCATTTTATTTTCCATTTCTCTCATGACTTTTTTATATATTCTTTCTATAAAATTAATATTTTTGTATGACATTTTAATTTCTCTATTAAAATTTGTAGCTCTATTTCTTTGCCACTACAATATGCCTTTTTTAACTTCTAACAACCCATTTCAAGTTAATATTGGGTTTTTTTTTTACATAAAATATGAGAACATGATATATATCTGTACATTCATTCTTTTTTACTATTATGTCATATACACTTCATGAATGTAAGTTTTAAACCCAATAACACCATTGAATTATTTTTGCTTTAAGAAGTCATATCTTTAAAAGAAGTTCAGAAAGCAAAGAAAAAATTGTAAGTAGAAATACATGTATGCATATGAGTAGGCCTATTTGTGCCTATATATACATATGTACACATACTTATACGCACATAAAGGCATACCACATATACTTATATCCCAGTGCTCTTAATTCCCTCCTTTGGATCTTAGTAACCTTTTGGTATCACTTCCCTTTAGTCTGAAAAACTTTTTAAAAGCATTTCTTGTAGTGTAGGTCCATTGGCAATTTGCTGAGTTTTCGTTTTACTTGAAAATAGTTTTATTTCACCCTCATTTTGAAAGAGTCATTTCCCTAGAAAGAGAATTCTTGACCAAAGTTCTCTTCTTTCAGCACTTTGAATATGTCTTTCCAACATCTGTGGTCTTCATTGTTTCTGATGAGAAGCTAGCCATTACTCATATCATGGTGACCCTCTATGTGCTGTGTCATTTTTATATTGCCTGCTTTCAAGATTTTCTCTTTACCTTTGACTTTCAAAAATTTGATTGATCAAGTTTTTGGTATTATTTTTTTTCACTTTAGTTAATACATTTTTTATCTCTAAAATGCTCATTTGGATCTTTTTATAGTTTTCTTCTCTTTTGTACTCACTATCTGTTTATATTCTTTAATTTCTTTAATTTTCTTTAATTTCTTGAACATAATTTAAGTTTTTTAGTATATTTATAATAACTTTGAAATCTTCATCTTAAATCCAACATCTGAGCCCACTCAAAGTCAGTTTCTTTTTTTTTTTTTTTCAAAGTCAGTTTCTAATGACTATCTTTTTTCTAAATATGAGGCATACTTTCCAGTTCCTTTTCACATCTCAATTTTCAGTTTAGAATTAGTAAATATTTGTAGATAATACCTGTAGTGACTCTGGAATGTGATTTCTCCTTTGGAGAGATTTTGGAGTTTTTATTATTAACATGTCTGGAGTTAAATTGAAATCCCCAGGTGCCATTTTTCTTTTTTTAAACCAGAGTCTCTTGAGGGGCTGTAGGGGAATTTCTCCCCTGCACCTTCAGTTTAGATGTCAGACAATAATTTGAGTAAAGATTAGGCTCTGATGGGGCTTCCTTGGTGGCTCAGATGGTAAGGAATCTCACCATTGTCTCCTGCAATGCAGGAGACACAGGTCCCATCCCTGAGTCAGGAATATCCCCTGGAGAAGGCAATGGCAACCCACTCCAGTATTCTTGCCTGGAGAATTCCATGGACAGAGGAACCTGGTGGGCCACAGTCCATGGGGTTGCAAGAGTAAGACACAACTGAGTGACTAACAGTATCAGAACTAGGCTCAGAGACTTCAAGGCAGTAGTTCTTTCCTCCTCTCCTGCTGTGGATGGCAGTACACATTCAGAGGTGCGGCATATTCACAAGCCCTCCTGCTTTTAATTTTTGTTACTTTCGCTGGAGTATCAGATGAGCACTCACAGTGTTTAGCAGTCAGCCAGGGAAGTTTATTATATCTGCTCTTCTATAGTTCTTTCATATCCAAAATCTCTCTTGAGTTTTTAACTGCTTTCCCACCAGCTCTTAATGGAGTCTGTCACCTCCAGCTGATAAATGTGTGGATTTTCAATGCCCACATTGGGTAGTTGGTGGAGGATAGGAATACTTCCAGGACCAATGCCCCCCTACCAAAAAAAATAACAGCTGCCAACCCATAGTTCTTATTCCATGCAATATCAGTTTCTCATAAATAAACATTTATCAACTTGCTGCCTATATTTGGTTGTTTTTCCAGTGCCCTGAAGAGACTGTTGTTAATAATTTAGTCTAGTGCATAGTCATTTTCTATGGAGAATAGTCATCTGACCTTCACATGCTGTCATCACCAGAAGTAGAGTCTATAGGATTATTTTGAGGATGAAAAGAAATAGTGTACATAATGCATTGGTTGGGCTTCTCTGGTAGATCAGACAATAAAGAATCTGTCTATAATATGAGAGACCTGGGTTCAATCCCTAGGTCAGGAAGATCTACTGGAGAAGGAAATACCAAGCCACTCCAGTATTCTTGCCTGGAGGATTCCGTGCACAGAGGAGCATGGCGGGCTACAGTCTATGAGGTCGCAAAGAATCAGATACTGCTGAGCACCTAACACACACACAATGCATTGGGTACAGTCGCTGGCACATGGTAAGTACTCAATAATAGCTATTTCTGTTATTGTTATTTTTACTTAAAAGATTCTAGACACCCCCCCCCCAACTAGGCCCCCAGCATGACTCATTCATTTTCTTCTCTGGAACCAAGCATCTAAACTATATGCAGGGAAATCCATCTTACCAACCCTGAGGTTGCCTATCATCTCCTCCTCATGCAGGAGTCCAAATTCCTCAGTTTACCCAAATATTTCATACAAATACTCTCATTGTCCACATGTGCTGTGACATGGAAAGGTTTAGAAAGCGCTACTCTTGAGGACAGCCCAGAGTCAGGGCCTGATTGGACTTTGTAAGTCAGCTTTCAAGCAGGTTTTTTGGGAACAAATCTTTTAAGGAATATTTTCAAAGTTCTCTAGAACAGGAGTTCATCTGCATATAAGACCATCCATTCAGCAAGTAATCTTGATGACTTGAAATGTGCCAGGCCCCTTTGCCCAACTTCCACTAATTCCGGAGTAAGGCAGAGGTCCTGACTCCCACCATGGTCCATGATATGTTCTACCTTCTATGAGTGTCCTGTTTCTCCGGATAGTTTATGCAGTGTGTGTGTGTGTGCTCAGTCATATCCGGCTCTCTGTGACCCCATGGACCCACCAGGCTCCTCTGTCCATGGGATTCTCCAGGCAAGAATACTGGAGTGGGTTGCTGTGCCCTCCTCCAAGGGATCTTCCCAACTCAGGGATCAAACCCATGTCTCTTGCATCTCCTGTACTGGCTCTTGACCACTGAGCCCCCTGGGAAGCTCAGTTTGTGCACCAGGGTAATTTAAAAGTCCCTAACTAAGTTTGTTGGCTTTACCAAAATCAAGTGGGTAGAGGGTGTATGTGCAGGGGGAGCTCTAATAATAGCTCTGAGTATCCTATCACTTGTTCCATATGTGTAGGGAGTGCCATCTTAGTTCTGTAGAATTTTAAAAAAGAAAGTTATCCTGGTCTACACAGTTTACAAATGCTGCATGGTAAACAAAGGAATTTTGTTCCACAGTTATTTTCCTGTTTGGGGCCAGTCTTTTCATAGTCATCTATACACTGATACCATAGCAGCCATCAGCCTCATTAACTAGAGATGGACATCATGGTGGGGCTCAGAGTCACTGGTGGAATTTTTATTCAGGTTTCTATTCCTGCTTGAACTGGCCCCTCAGTAGAGTTCTTTGAGTCCTAGGCTTAGGATTTGTGTCCTAGGCTTAGCTTAGCATTGTCTGTGCTATTTGGTAGGACTCTGTGAGTATATATTTATATTCATAGTTCTAGCATATTATCAGCCAATAAAGATTACATGTGAACTACTTTGGGTATTAATTTGTACTGATTATCTATGCCCAGTTTGAAGCAAAGAGGTCAACACATTTTAAGGAGACCTATGATGTAAAGGAGAAGTACACTCACTTCCCATTAATAGGGCCTGTTGCTACTTAATAAACCCATCAATTAAGGGTCAGCATTTCTGTGTGATACTAGGTTTAAAGAAAAATAGCCTAGCACGCCCACTCTAGAAATAATATAGCTAAGGAATGCATGATATGCACATAATAAGTTAGAGCAAGAAACTTCACTGTTAAAATTCTCCATAGTGTAAAAATGTTAACTTTTCATCATTAAAATGCTCTACAGAACAGTTTCAATAAAAATAGTACAGTGATGAAATGCGTTATGAGAGACTTATGAAGATAAATTATATTTCCAAGCAGCTGCCAGCACATAGTTCACACTTTAATAAGTGAAATATCCCTTAATCACACTCAGGTTTCTCTACTCTCTTGTCCTTAAAAAGTCTGTTTTTTGTCTCTGCACAGGCATCTGCTAGGACAAAAAGATGATGTGTCAATAAA
Source organism: Cervus elaphus (assembly GCF_910594005.1). NCBI lineage: Eukaryota > Metazoa > Chordata > Mammalia > Artiodactyla > Cervidae > Cervus > Cervus elaphus. Next base: position 35,100,596 of record NC_057835.1, on the reverse strand, counting down.
ACAACTCCAGATAGTTCATGAGGGAATTATTCTCTAGCAACCAAAAAGGTTTTTGGAGTTGATGCCAAAGATATGTTTGGAGTTTCATTTTAATTTATCAGTTCATGTTTTGGTCCCTGAAGGTAATATTTTCCTTCTAAAATGGACCTGTATTAGGTTATTTTCACTAAAAGCCAATTTCCTGACGTCTGTTCAGCATTTCAGGGTGCTATGGAGATAAACATTCAAAAAATTGAAAAATATAGGACTGTGAAGTAACTTGGTAAAGTGAAAGAGATATTTATATCTCAAGTTTAAATATCACAAACCATCATAGGCACAGAAATATATGAGGAGCACTCAAGATTTGTCGCTCTTGTCTAACTGAACATGAGATCTTTACTTTTTATTGTATAAAATTGTACCTTAATAAATATTATAGATTTGTATTAGAAAAAGAAAAAGAAGATTTGTTTGTTGCTCTTGACACAATGTGGGGGCCAGGGGTGCTCTCTCTCAGAGAGTTATTCGGAAGTCCAAGCTCTTTCCATCTTTCCTGCCATCTTCTCTGGCCCTAGGGTTTAGTCATGGACCCTCTGCACTCCTTCAGCAAATGGGGAAAGGGAGGTAGAAAGGATTTTAAGGGAGATTTCAGGGGTCAGACCTAAAAGAGGCACACATCATTTCTACGTACATGCCAACCAGACTGGTCACCCAAGGTCACATACATGTCAGCAGATGAAAAATACAGTCTGTGATGTGCCAAAGAGAGGGTGGGAAACAAAAATACTGAGCCCCACTAACCTCAGTCACGGAATTAGAGCTACGGGTTTATGTAAACCTGTAACAGGCACTCTGAACAGATGTATGAGGCCAACATGTCTTATTTCTAAAAAGAGACAAATAGTTGGTCGGTATGTGACTTTCCTGTCTTGTTTCCATAAGGTTCCCTTTTGTATTATTAAGTGAAAACAGTAAAGTGACAAACGCTTGCAATTATCAGACTGTAATTTTCAAGTTAATGTACAGTTTTATCCTTCAGGAAATAGGATTTAGTTAGATTAGTCACTCATCCTTAATTATTTTGTTTAGAAAAATGATTTGTACTATAAATATGTTCTAGATCAACTTGGATCATACTATGTGATATAGTTAAACTTGCCATCACAAGTTGGTATTCATTGGCATTTTGTTGTCTCTTGAAATATATCCCACATTTGAATATATAATGACGTTTTCCCTGCAATTTATCCGTAAGTTGAATGTATATTTAAGTTAATTTTTAAAAAGTCTCTGATTGACTGCAGTATTTTCTTACTCCTATTTTTAATAAGAATTTCCTTCTGTAGTTACCTTTTCTAATGTGTCCTATATCAACTTCTTCGGTTGATATGGCTGTTTATCTTGCTTCTGAGCATTTAATAGGACTCTTAATTTCAGAACTTGGACTCCTGAACACCAATATTGCTTCACATGCAGTTGTGGTTTAAAATAACATGCCTTTGAATAAGCACTGTGATCATTTGACTAAAAATATCACGTCTCCAATAGATTGCTAGAATCAAATTTATTCATATTTTAAATTTATTTGACAAGGATAATTATTCATACAGATTTTTAAATTCTAATCTTGGACAGTCGTTAATAATCATGTTACTTTAAGTTATTTATTTCTCTTATCTTTGACTACTTTAAATATATTAATCTCTGATATATTAGCCATTGATCTACCAAGACCAGTCAAGTCTTAACTACCAAATGAAATGTTATGGAATTTGATCAAGATTAATTGAGTACCTGTGAGATACAAAGATAAACAGCAATTCCCACCTGCGTGCTCAGTCAATCAGTCGTGTCCAACTCTGTGACCACATGGACTGTAGCCCAACAGGCTCCTCTGTCCATGGAGTTCTCCAGGCACGAATACTGGCGTGGGTTGCCATTCCCTCCTCCAGGGGATCTTCCCAACCCAGAGATTAAACCCAGGTCTCCTGTGTCTCCTGCATTGCAGGCAGATTCTTTACCCTCTGAGCCATCTGGGAAGCCCCTAACCCGTATTTATCGAATTTTGCAATAACCTTTTGAGACAGGGACAGCTGCTAGTTGCTGTAGTTGTCTTCACTTCACAGATAAGGAAACCAAGGCTTAGGGAAGTGAAGAGACTTGGCTGAGGTCACAGTGACAGATGACTATAGAGCCAGAACCCGAACCTTGACTTTAAAGCCCAAAGGTGATGATGAACTACCATGTACTGCAGCTTATTAAATATGTGGTTACTAAATACTGGGCCCAGCACCAAGACATTGCATGTCTCCATGTTTAATTTGTATCACCAACAGCACTATTAGAGAGGTAAGACAGTCAAGTGGTTTGCAAAAGGTCACAAGCCTAGAAAATGCAAAAAATGTGATCTGAGGGGAAAAAAAGAATGTCTGCCAGACCCTAAAGTCCCCCCATCCAGCCTAGGTCCTCTGACCCTGAGTCTATTGTGCTGCCCTTGGTACATCAGACAATGGCTTCACAAGACCCAGAAAACAGTCCTGGATCTTATCTGAGAACTCAGGGTTCATCATCCTACAAGTAGATACCTAAAAAATGACAACCATCCCAGTTTGCCCAGGATTAAGGGGTTTTCCTGGTGATGGCTATTTTAGAACTAAAACCAGAAAGTCCTGGATGAACCAGGATGCCTTGGTCACTGTAATTATCTGGTACTCTTCTGTCCATGAATGTGTCCCGTGGGAAATTCCTATTATTATCCCAGTTAATTTGCTATTCTGTTTCCTGGAAGAGCTAATTTATCAATTTGCTGTTAAGATATCACCTCTAAGAAGCAAGAAAGGAGGAATTTAAACCCTGACAGGTACAGATAACTTTGGGTAGACTGAGACTTTTGGACTCTGAAAACCCAGAGTAAAGACTATGTATGAGTGTCTATTGCTTCCTCGGTGGCTCATAGGGTAAAGAAGGTGCCTACCAATGCAGGAGACATGGGTTCGATTCCTGGGTCAGGAAGATCCCCTGGTGAAAGGAGTGGCTCCCCACTCCAGCATTCTTGCCTGGAGAATTCCAGGGACAAAGGAGCCTGGGGGGTCTCAAAAGAGTCAGACATGACTGAGCAACTAAATAGCAATGAGTATCCATTACATAGCAGTTTAGTTTAATTGAATTTTATTCGTGAAAATTCTTTTCTTGAACTCTCTCACACTGATCATGTAAAAGTCATTTCTCATTATAGTTTCCCATCCCCTAACCTCTTAAAAAATTATTTGTTTTTATATTTTTTGAGACACCACTCCCAAGTTCTCCCCTTTTGTAGTTAAGCAGTGTTCATAAATTTATTCCTTAGCTGACATGCCCTCTAAGAATAACCTCAGCATGTAAACTCTTCTTTCATACAGTTTGAAATTGCAAAATCCCCAGATCCCAGCTTGGAACCCAACCCAACCTCAAGCTCCTAACCATTTTGCTTGAGAGCCTACATACTAAAGCAAAAGCTCTGACAGTTTTCTTTTGCAATCGAAAGTGGGTTGTGGTCAGCCAAGATAGAACCCCTCAGTCCAGAAACTCATAATTCCTGCTCTCAGCGCTTGCCTTCCCCCAAGTTGTCGTTGTTCGGTAGCTCAGTGATGTCCAACTCTTTGTGACCCCCATGGACTTCCCCCAAGTTATACATACATAATTCTTACTTGCTTTTTGGCTTCTCCTATGTATATTCATATGATTAAGAGGTAATTTTTTAAAAATACTAGTGTGTGCCTGAACCAGGTCTTTTTTCTAAAATTGTGGTAGAACTGCTTCAGAATGTTGGGCCAGTTTCTGTTGCACAATGAAGTGAATCAGCTGTATGTATGCAAAAATCGCCTCCATCTTGGACCCCCATCCCTCCTCTCTAGGTCATCACAGAGCACCGAGCTGAGCTCCTTGTGCTCAGGTTTCCACTAGCTGTCTACTTTACACATGGTAGTGTATATGTGTCAAACCTAATCTCCCCATTCATCCCCCCCTCCCCTTCCCCACTGCATCCACATGTCCATTCTCTATGTCTGCATCTCTCTTCCTGTCCTGGAACAAGGTTCATCTGTACCATTATTTTAGTTCCACATACACAATATACAATATTTGTTTTCCTAACTTACGTCACTCTGTCTGACAGGCTTTAGGTCCCACCTACTATGGAGAAAAGTATGGAGGTTCCTTAAAAAACTAAGAATAGAACTACCATACGACCCAGAAATCCCACTACTGGGCATGTACCCTTAGAAAACCATCATTCAAAAAGATACATGGACCCCAATGTTCATTACAGTGCTATTTACAATAGGCAGGACATGGAAAGAGTCTAGATGTCCATAGACAGAAGAATGGTTAAAGAAGATGAAGTACATATGTACAATGCACAGTTACTCAGCCATGAGAAGGGACAAAGTTGCGTCATTTGTAGTGATCTGAACCAGGGTTTTATGAGAGTTGATTAATTAAATGACAGATGGTGGTAGCAGCCCTGGCTAAGGGGAGAATGTGACCCAAAAAAGATCCTAATGGCTTGATCTTCTGTCTTGGTGATCTCTCTCAAATAGACAGTTGAGCTGGGTCACTCCCATGATAACTACTCATGTGGGTACTACTTGATAAGAGAAGTCATGAAGGGGCTCATGTGATACTGTACTGGTACCAAAATGATTGTGTATTAAGCAGAACTTGAGAAAATTTTGCCTCAAGAGTCTAAATGAGATCCTGACCAAAGAAAAACATGTTCCAACCATTCACTGATTCTCACTCATTCAACAGATACTTTTCTGAGCATTTGCTATGTGCCAGGCTTCATTCTAGCCATGTAGGCCCCACGTATATTATGGTGGAGAAGCAACAGACAAATGTATCAAACAGATGTGTGTGCTATTATTGAGCAGTATAAGGTGATATAAAGTTAAGGATAGAGGGGGAGGGCTATTTTATTATTTTATTTTATTTTTATTGACCATACCACACTGCATGTGGGATCCCAGTTCCCCAACCAGGGATCAAACCCATGCTCCCTACCTGGAGTTTCAACCACTGGACCACCAGGGAAGTCCCAGGGAGGGCTACAGTAGCTACTGAGATTGGAGAAGTGTTCTCCAATGAAATGATTAGAACTTTGAATGAAGTGAGAAAGTAATCTATGCCTGTGTCTGAGGAAGGAATCGTCCAGGCAGAAAGAAAGTTAGAATATAGATCAGTATCTTTGGTCAACTCAAGGAGATAGTGATACACCCCACAGACTAGAAAGTGACTGTGAGAATGGCACCTGTGGGAGTTAATGACTCTGATCTTTAAATGTGTGCCATAGTACAAAAAGTAGCCAGAGGGCTAGTTACATCAGGAGGATGCTGAGAATATAAAAATAGAGATACAAAAAGAAATCCCTGTAAGGTACAGGGTCCTCTTTGACACAAGGCTTCTCAAGTGGTGTTAGTGGTAACCTGCCTGCCAATGCAAGAGACATGAGATGTGGGTTTGATCCCTAGGTTAGAAAGATCCCCTAGAGGAGGGCATGGGACCCACTCTGGTATTCTTGCCTGGAGAATCCCATGGACAGAGGGGCCTGACCACCTACAGTCCACAGAATCACAGAGTTGGACACAACTGAAGCAACTTCACACACAAGCAATCACTCTTTGGCACATCTGGATACAGAGCCAGAAAGGACCCTGCTCTTTGGATGTCCACTGCTCCTGAGAGAGAGTGGGAAAGTTCCTGCCTCTCTAGGGTTGATGTTGGCTGAGACCTGTACAAGTGCCTAGATTTCCCAGGCATCAGCTCAGTCTTGATCAGGGGAGAATCTGTGGTCTTTACACTAATTCATTGGTATTTGGTTGTTCCATTGGCATCCATCCACCTGTCATAAAAAATAATCCCATGTGGAAGGATACTGGTGATTTGTTCTTGACGGTCAGGGAGGTAAGAACTTAGAGTTCCAACAGCCCATCACCTTGAAGCTTTGTGGAACTGACAGATTATCAGGGATAGGAAACTTGTATTTGCATTTTCAGTGAGAGACTATAACAGGATGGAGAAGACCATGAAACATTTATTAAGCTCCTACGTGGATGACAGAGTATGAGATGGTTGGATGGCATTACTGGTTCAATGGACCTGAGTTTGAGCAAGCTCCGGGAGTTGGTGATGGACTGGGAGGCCTGGCGTGCTGCAGTCCATGGGATCGCAAAGGGTTGGACACGACTGAGCAACTGAACTGAACATGACACATGACAGTGATAAGCGTAAGCACTAGGGCAGTGATGTGTAAGACCAGCTTCTGATGTCAAGAACTCTCTCATCCAATGTAAAAAGAAATCAGAATTGCCTATCAAAAATTAATTAAGGATGACAAGTACCTGAACTTTTGAGCTTTGTTCTGAGAAGCTCTTAGATAACTTAGGAAAACTGTTACGTTACTTACAAACTTTCTGTCTTAGTAGGCAAGTCAATAATTCAGGCAATAAAAGCAAAAATATATACAGGAGCTTCATGGATTAGAGTCTTAAAGGATCCGTTAAGGAAATAGGACTTAAACCGCTTCTTGAAAATTGGTAGAACTTGAATAGGCTTAAAGGAGAGTGTTCCTCATGGGGGGAATATTATAACCAGGCAAAGAGACTATGATTCACAGGTAATGTTGGAAACCTGTTTAGTTCAGCCTGGCTGGAATAGTAAGAAGTAAGTTTGGAATGATCACTGGAGATCAGAAGGTGGAGGATCGTGTGTGCCAGACTAGGAATTTGAATTGCATCCTAAAGCCAAGGGAAGATGCCACTGGTTCTGAAGAAAGCCATGATATATAAAAATTTACTGAGACTGAGTTAGAGGGAATGCATGACAAATAACAGAGTCTAAGGCAAGAAGAGTTGTTAGAAAAATTACTGTAGTCAGTAGTTCAGGTGTCAGATGATGTGATGTTTCAAGTTGGGTGAGTTGGACAAAGATTGACCCAAGTGGTTGAACAGGGGACTGCAACTTCTACTTTTAACCAAGAGGGATTAGCAGAGATTGGCTCTAACTTCCTCCCTAAACAACTAAGAAAACAAAATGAAACAATGGTATTCAGATACTGAACATCAGACCTGACAATGATCAATGAGAAGAAACAAATAAGGTTAGTAGTCTGATTGCTCCAGCTTCCTTACTAGAGTCTCCAGGAAGCAGTTGGGGTAGGGGTCAGGGGAGGGCTGAGGCAGAGCCTAAAAGTCTCCCTGAGTTGAGGAGACAAAGTTGGGAGTGGAAGGTATAGCTTATGTGGAAAATACAGGAAACAAGAAAGTTCCAGAGATCTGCAGGGAGCTCCTCAAATCTTCCACTGAGTATTAATCAACAAATCAATGTGAAACTACTCAACCCTGGAGAAAGAACCAGCACAAAGATTAAAGAGAACCTGTATTCCAGGTAGGGCAGGAATGCAGGAATAGTTTATCTTCCCAAAGGATTGTTATTGTTGTTCAGTCACTCAGTTGTGTCCAACTCTTTGCCACCCTGTGGACTGCAGCACACCAGGCTTCCCTGTCCTTCACCATCTCCCAGAGTTTGCTCAAACTCACGTCCATTCAGTCAGTGATGCCATCCAACCATCTCATCCTCTGTCGTCCCCCTCTCCTCCTGCTTTCAATCTTTCCCAGCATCAGAGTCTTTTCTAATAAGTTGGCTCTTTGCATCAGGTGGCCAAAGTATTGAAGCTTCAACATCAATCCTTCCAATGAATATGCAGGATTGATTGCCCTTAGGATTGACAGGTTTGATCCTCCTTGTAGTCCAAGGGACATTCAAGAGTCTTCTCTAACACCACAGTTCAAAAGCATCAATTCTTTGGTGCTCAGCCTTCGTTATGGTCCAGCTCTCACATCTGTACATGACTACTGGAAAAACCATAGCTTTGACTATATGAACATTTGTATCCCAGAGGCTAGAGTAGAAAAATCCTCTTCATTCACAGGACCTCAGGGACAGAACTAAGAAGGATCTTCCTGTAGTAGTGGAACAAAAATGATCTGTAGAACAGAAGCTATTCTAATCCTGACTAGCAATGCTTCAAAGCAAGACAGGAGAATCAAATTGTGTCCAGGTACCTTAACTTCTAAGAACAGAACTTAAAAATATTAGAATACAAAGAGTGTCCAAGACCCCCAAGTTGGAGTTTTTTACCCAATGACTGGTGTTCCAATCAAGTATTACCAGGCATGCAAAAGAGTGTTCGATGCATGAGACAGGGTGCTCAGGGCTGGAGCACTGGGATGACCCTGGGGGATGGGATAGGGAGGGAGGTGGGAGGGGGGTTCAGGATGGGGAACACATGTACTCCCATGGCTGATTCATGTCAATGTATGGCAAAACCACTACAATATTGTAAAGTAATTAGCCTTCTTAAGAAAAAAAAAAGAGTAGAAAAAGATGAGCCATAAAGAGAAAAATTAATAGAAACAGACCTACACATGCCACCAATGATAGTACAGGTAGATAAGAATGTTGTAACAGTCATTATAACAGTATTCCATGTGTTCAATAAGGCAGACAAAAGATTAAGTGTGTAAGTAGCAACATGGAAAATATGAAAAAGACACACTGAAATTCTAGAGATGAAAATTATAATGGCTAAAATGAAAAAAGAAACACTGGATAGGATGAATAGCAAACTAGTTAAGGCTGAAGAAGAGATGAGTGAACTTGAAGAAGACATGACAATAGCAACCATTTTAAATGAAACAGAGATAAAAGTGCCAAAAAAAAAAATATGGCTCATTAGTAAACTATGAGAAAATATCAAGCAGCCTGATATACATGTAACCAAAGTCCCCAATGGCCAGGAAAAAGGAAATGGTAGGGAAGAGGAGAGAAAAAACACTTGAAGGGATAGTGGCCCCAAACGTGTACAAACTGGAAAAAATTTAACCATTTTGCCAAATAAGATACACAAATGGCCAAATTAGCCCAAGAAAAAAAGCATTCAACATAATTGGCTACGTCACAGATTAATTACAGCTACAATGACAGTTAAGTTGACTTCAAGTTTTGGACCTTGAATAACAGAAAGGTTAAATGGTATATATGACGGCTAAAGTAGGAAAGCCAATTAGGGCTGGAGGTGTAGGGTTGAATTTTAAATGTGTTCCTTTTGTGGTACAGAAACATTCAGGGTGGAAATATCTAACAGACAGATTGAAAAAAATAAGACTACAACTAAGAAGACAGGTGATGTCTGAATATATAATTGTTAAAAGTAGAAACAATTTAAAAAATCAATACTCTGGCAAAAACCACTACAATATTGTAAAGTAATTAACCTCCAACTAATAAAAATAAATAGAAAAAAAAATAATAATAAATAAATAGAAAATCCAAATACAAAATTCCAAAAAAAAACAAAAGCAAACAAAAATCAATACTCAAATGATTTCTTTCTGGATAATAGATGTTTCTATATATGTGTATGTGCGTGTTTCATGTATGCTCACATATATAGTCATGTGAAAGGCTTGTAAGTTTACCTAACTGCACTGAAAGTAGCAAACACTCATGTTAAATTAAATTACACTTCGTGTGAATGGAAACAGATGGCATTCTCAACTCATGTCTAATCTATTCTGTTCGGAGTGACATAAAGATGGGAATCCTGGGGAAAATGCATTTTAATACTAATCTTTAAGAAAAGGACAATGAATAGCTTTAAGTCCAGCCTGCACACAAGTTAGTTTTATGTGTGTGTCTTGTGCTCCATGGCTTCCATCAAAAGCAATGCATAATCCTCAGCACAGCCCGCCTCCAAGTCTATACTATGATTACCACCAACAATTGCAGCCAAGGAATAACAGGATGCACCACTTACTGAGGAAATGAGACAATTAAGCCCTAAGAGTCTTGGATCTAAGCCTAACAATAGATTGAACTATGTGAGGAAATGCTCTATAAGCAGTAAACAGCCATTCACATGAGAACAAACTAAAACCCGGTAGAACGCTCATTAATTTGGTGAGGGTGCTTTGGCTAAACAGTTCTTGATTGTGACTTCCTATCCATCAAAATCATGATAGCTATTGACACCCCTGGCTATTTTGCCATTTGATTACTTTATGTAGGTAAAGATATTTCCACTCTGGAATCCCAACTATCAAACTGATTAGCATAAGCATTTGTTGAACTTTTAGTAGTAAAAAGCATAGTATGCAGTACTCAAGTCAATGATACGAAATTGAGAATGTTTAGCTTAGCACATTATCAATAAAAAGACTTTCAGAGGCATTAAAATCCATTCAAAACAGATGCCTAGAAGCATTTTGTCTCAAGAGTGTTTTCTCTTCCAAATAGTAAGTAAGGTTTTTAACACACAGGCATATGTTTGAGCTGAGCAAAAATGTCCTTTCTATAAAAAAGCAGGGTAACACCGAGAACTGTTTAATCAATAAGCTCTTATGGATAGAATACATGTGGTATACTTTTGGTTTTTAGAATGTTTGAGGCTATTTTTTACTGTGAGCTTTTTATTGGTATATAGTATGCAAGTATAACGTCTGAAAAAGAAGTTTCATACACACAAACCATAGGTGTTCAGTTGAATGACTTTTCAGAAAATGACCAGATCCATGTAGTTGATAACTAGACCAAGACACAGAGTATTGCCAGCACCCTTCAGTCCCTGCCCCTCCCCTCAAGGATAACCAGCATCCTAATGTAACATCATTGCTTAGTTTTACCTGTGTCTGAACTTTATATTAAAGGAATCACACTCAGGATCTGGGCTTCCTTCTGTCAGCATTCAGGAAGGGTGTCCATGTCTGTGCACTGTCATTGTGTTTTATTTTTATCTAATAATATACCACTCCTGGGTTATTTCTAGCTTGGGGCCTAACAAATATTACTGCTATGAACATTCCTGTATGTGTCTTCTGCTGAACATATGAATGCATTCTGTCGGGGATATGGTAGGAATTGCTGAGTTACTGGGTAGCTTTAGTAGATACTACTATAAACAATTTCCCCAAATAGTTGCAACAATTTACACTTCTATCAGCAAGCATTATAGTTGCACAATTTGGCAAATTCTTGATATAATTTGCCTTTCATCTGAGCTATTCCTGTGAACATGTGGTAATATTGCACTGTGTTTTGGCTTGCATTTCTCTGATGACTAACAAAATGCCATTTTGTATGTTTATTGGCTATTTTGGATGTCTTCTTTCGTGAAGAACCTATTCAAATCCTTGCTTATATTTCTAATGGATTATTGTTTCCTGTTGAGCTCTGAGAGTCCTTTATATATTCTGGATGTATGGTTTTATTGGCTACATGTAGAGTAATTATAATAATTTTTTTAAGTCATTTAGTCATGTCAGAAATACGCGACCCCATGGACTGTAGCCCACCAGGCCCTTCTGTCCATGAGATTGTCTAGGCAAGAATACTGGAGTGGGTTGTATTCCCTTCTTCAGGGGAATCTTCCTGACCCAGAGATCCAACCTGGGTCTCCTGCATTGGCAGGTGGATTCTTTACCATCTGAGCCACCAGGGAAGCCCAATTGTAATAATGATTTGTAACAAATTCTACATGTCCTCTTGTATTTTATGTTGTCTTTTAAAAAAACGTATCTATTTATTGAAGTAAAGTTGATTTACAGTGTTGTGTTAGTTTCAGATATATAGCAAAGTGATTCAATTACGTATATATATGAGTACACACAGACACACACATACGCTCTTCTTCAGATTCTTTCTCCTTATAGGTTATAACAAAATATTGTGTATATTTCCCTATGCTATGCAGTAAGCCCTTCTATGGTGCCTTTTGATGAAGAGAACTTTTTTTGTTTTATTGTAGTCTAATTTATCAGATTTTTTTAGTTTTGGCATTTTCTCTGTTCCTTTTAATAAATCTTTGCCTACCCTGAGGCTTTGAAGATATTCTATTTTTTTCCGAAATCATTGTTTTCTCATTTAGAGCTACAATTGACGTGGAATTAATCTTTATGTACTGTGTGAAATAGGGTCAAGAGTTGTTTTTTTCTATATGGCTATCCATTGTTGCCTGGATATTTATCAGTCTGGGCATTTGATTATTTCTCTAGTGGAGCAAGAACAGTAACTTGCAATAACATATGTATGTGCAAATACATAGATATTTATATATACCCACATATGTGTGTACACATTTATACACACATATGTTGAGATGCAGATTGTGCTGCAAACATTCATTTGTGAGGCAATGTTTTTTTATGCTTCTCCATCCAATGTTATCAATGTTTAATTTCCAGGACAGCTTATAAAAGCCTCATTGGCACCCATTGTGCCAGTAAAGTGTAAGACGCAGTCAAATTCCAGTTCTGAACCACAGGACATCTTCCATTTCACTGGCAGCAAGATGAAATAGTGCTTTCAGAGTGAATAAAGGGATAGACTTCAACAGAAGTGTGTGAAAGAGTGAAGTAGGTGCCACTGAACAGTCGACTCATTAATAACTTCTGTATAGCAAAGTCTGACTCTTCCCAAGTGTTCTGAATTGAGAAATGCTATATTAAAAAGCAGAGACATTACTTTGCCAACAAAGGTCCGTCTAGTCAAGGCTATGGTTTTTCCAGTGGTCGTGTATGGATGTGAGAGTTGGACTATAAAGAAAACTGAGCGCCGAAAAATTGATGCTTTTGAACTGTGGTTTGGAGAAGACTCTTGAGAGTCCCTTGGACTGCAAGGAGATCCAACCAGTTCATCCTAGAGATCAGTCCTGGGTGTTCACTGGAAGGACTGATGTTAAAGCTGAAACTCCAATACTTTGGCCACCTGATGCGAAGAGTTGACTCATTTGAAAAGACCCTGATGCTGGTAAAGATTGAGGGCAGGAGGAGAAGGGGATGACAGAGGGTGAGATGGTTGGATGGCATCACTGACTCGATGGACATGGGTTTGGGAGTTGGTGATGGACAGGGAGGCCTGGCGTGCTATGGTTCATGGGGTCACAAAGAGTTGGACACAACTGAGCAACTGAACTGAACTGAACTGAAGTACCTCACATGGCAAGGCAAAAATTGTATTGGCAGATTCCAGGCCCTCCATGGTAAACTGTGAAGACTATGCTACACACCTCGTGGGAAGTGGGCAGACTTGAATGGTACCTATAGAGCTATGTAGTACAATTTAGGACAGTGGTCCTGCTGAGTTGGAAACAGATATATCTATGGAGATAGATATGCCATACAAATTTTTCAGGTATCAGGGTGAGTAGTTGCTAAAATTGAAATGTCAAAATTTGCAGACATAATATCCTTACTAATAGTTATAAGCTAGGATTTCAGCATTCAAAGGCTTTTATACTGGAAGCATTTAAAATAGCAATATACTTTTATAAAAGGATAGAGTTTATAATCCTCTATAACTCTTTAAGTGACACAAACTTCTTTTACTATTTCTGATGCTAAAGTTCAGGGCTCTAAAGGAATGTTCACTAGGCATGTAAAAGCCTGTTTAAGGAAAAGAATTCAAATGAACCAATTATAACTGGTACCAGTTATTTCTGTGCAATTAATCTATAAAAATTTTATAACATAGCTGAGTGTCCAAGTTGAAAACTAAATGGCAATGCAGTAAAATAGTGGCCTGACAGAAGCTATACCTTTGAAGTTTCTGCAGTTAACCATCGTTGGCTTAAAAACTAAAGTAATACCTGACATGTCCAAACAATCATAGAGAATAATTAAGACCAGCGGTTTAAAAGAAGCTGTAGGCTTGCCTAAGCTTCGTATTAGTAAATGTGATCTGATTTCTTTTAAGCCTTATTTGAATGAGTGGGGAACCTTATAAATGGAGACCCTATTGGATGTCATTCGATGAGAAGTGAAAGCACAGCCACCCCTCTGTATTTATGAGCTGTCCAAGAGAACTGTAACTGGGGAGATTAAATAATAATAAATGTTCTCACCTCCCCCTGCTTATGCTCCTGTAACCCTATTAAAAAAGCAAAAGACCAAAAAAACAAAAAATACTCTAATTATACAGTTGACATAGAAATAGAGTGTGTCTCACCATATGTGAAAGCACTGAGTTTAGGAATGTGGCTCAGCAGAAAAATAAGGTTTTTCTGGTCTTAAAATGAATAAGACCTTGATATTTGCCAAAGGAACAAATGTGTTTCAGAGCAAAGATGCCCTGCAGTGTAAGTGTTGTGGTAGCTCAGACGGTAAAGAATCCGCCTGCAAAGCAGGAGATCCAGGTTTGATCTCTGGGTCAGGAAGATCCCCTGGAGAAGGAAATGGCAACCCACTTCAGTATTCTTGCCTGGAGAATCCCATGGACAGAGGAGCCTGGCAGGCTACAGTCCATGGGATCACAAAGAGTCAGACATGACTTAGTGACTAAACAAGTATTATAAGTAGGTAAGGCATTTAGTGGTGTGATTTGAGGGTTCACACAAAGCCCCTCTTCCCCAGCCCCACAAATGGCTTTCACATCAAATCACCTTTGACTTTCACTGCAAAAAAAATGTCAGTTCAGTGGGTTGAGGGATTGCCTTCTTTTAAGACAAATGCCCAAGAAAAGGAAGCACTGAGTGAATTAAGTAATCAGATCCTCTCCAGTGAAAAGTAGTGGGTCAGATAGAGTCTGTTTTGTTGGAATAGGGGAGGGGTGAAAAACCAGGGTACCAGAGTGGTAAGAACTGAATGGGAAGAGTGTAACTGGAATAAAAATTGTGGGGGGAAATAGGATGAGTATAAAGGGAGACAAAACTATCTCCAACAGGTGCCATCATACCAGCATCAGTTCAGTTCAGTTGCTCAGTCATGTCCAACTCTTTGCAACCCCATGGATTGCAGCATGCCAGGCTTCCCTGTCCATCAACAACTCCCAGAGCTTGCTCAAATTCATGTCCATTGATTTCATCCAACTATCTCATCCTCTGTCATCCCCTTATCCTGCCTTCAATCTTTCCAGCATCAGGGTCTTTTCCAATGAGTTCTTTGCATCAGGCAGCCAAAGTATTGGACCTTCAGCTTCAGCATCAGTCCTTCCAATGAATATTCAGGATTGATTGCCTTTAGGATTGACTGGTTTGATCTCCTTGCTGTCCAAGGGACTCTCAAGAGTTTTCTCCAACACCACAGTTCAAAAGCGTCAGTTCTTCATGCTCAGCTTTCTTTATGAAAAAAGAGGTTTTTTTCCAACTCTCACATCCATACATGACTGCTGGAAAACCATAGCTTTGACTAGACAGACCTTTGTAGGCAAAGTAATGTCTCTGCTTTTCAATAGGCTGTCTACGTTGGTCATGGTTTTTCTTCCAAGGAGAAAGTGTCATTTAATTTCATGGCTGCAGTCACCATCTGCAGTGATTTGGGAGCTCAAGGAAATAGTCTGTCACTGTTTCCATTGTTTCCCCATCTATTTGCCATGAAGTGATGGGACTGGATGCAATGATCTTAGTTTTTTGAATGTCGAGTTTTAAGCCAGCTTCTTCACTCTCCTCTTTCACTTTCATCAAGAGGCTCTTTAGTTCTCCTTCACTGTCTGCCATAAGGGTGGTGTCATCTGCATATCTGAGGTTATTGGTATTTCTCCCAGCAATCTTGATTCCAGCTTGTGCTTCATCTAGCTCAGCGTTTTGCATGAGGTGCTCTGCATATAAGTTAAATAAGCAGGGTGACAATATGCATCCTTGATGAACTCCTTTCCCAATTTGGAACCAGTCCATTGTTCCACGTTCGGTTCTCATTGTTGCTTCTTGACCTGCATACAGATTTCTCAGGAGACAGGTAAGGTGGTCTGGTATTCTCATCTCTTAAAGAATTTTCCACAGTTCATTGTGATCCACAGAGTCAGAGGCTTTAGCATAGTCAATGAAGCAAAAATAGATGTTTTTTAAGCATATCTTTGAGAATTGAAGGAAGCCATCCCCCACTGCTGTGGAGAAAGGAAGGTTCAAGCAGGAGTGAGGTGGGCAACCAACCCAGCATTGGGACAGGATATGTCTGGTGGGAAAACAAACCCAGAGCCAGTTTCACTCTGGTGATACTGGCATCTTTATTTGGAAGCTTTCAATGATCAGTAAATCTGCAAAGAGAATCAGCCATACAGTCTACCCAGCATACCCAGAAGACTTCAAGTAGAGTCAGATATCCATATGATTCCAGCATTGTATGGGTAAGATGCTGGCCAACAATAGTTTTCAGTTAAGAGCCTTAAGAAGCAAAGATTTTACAACTATAGAATAGAGTTCACAGTTCCTACATCATAGCCTTGTTCTAAGAATTTAGAAAAATTGTACATAGAAAATAGTATGGAATATGTCACTAGCTATTATTATTATTATCTATCTGAATATTCTCCCTTTATTTACCTTTACCTCATAAAGCAAGTCTTCTAGAATGTTCTATATATACCAATTTTATGAAAAGCTTCTTGAGGGGAAAGGCCTTTGTATTTTTTGTCTCCATCTTGTATATCTTTGACCCACATCAGATGCTCAATGCCTCAAATAGTACCTCTTGCATAAGAGGCATTTAATACATCTTTGTTAAATGAATTTTGCTGAATTAAGTCTGTTCCACTCCCTGCAAGTGCTAAAATGTTATTTTCTGAGGGTAAAAAATATTAAAACTATTGAAAGAGACTACAAAATAAAAGCCAGAAACTATAAAACTCCTAGAGAAAAACATAGGCAAAACACTCTCTGACATATATCACAGCAAGATCCTCTATGACCCACCTCCCAGAACATTGGGAATAAAAGCAAAAATAAACAAATGGGACCTAATTAAACTTACAAGCTTTTGCACAACGAAGGAAACTATAAGCAAAGTGAAAAGACAGCCTTCAGAATGGGAGAAAATAATAGCAAATGAAGTAACTGACAAAGAATTAATCTTCAAAATATACAAGCAGCTCATGCAACTCAATACCAGAAAAATAAACAACCCAATTAAAAAAATGGGCCAAAGAACTAAACAGACATTTCTCCAAAGAAGACATACAGATGGCTAACAAACACATGAAAAGATGCTCAACATCATTCATTATCAGAGAAATGCAAATCAAAACCACAATGAGGTACCATCTCACGCCAGTCAGAATGGCTGCTATCCAAAAGTCTACAAACAATAAATGCTGGAGAGGGTGTGGAGAAAAGGGAACCCTTTTACACTTGGTGGGAATGCAAACTAGTACAGCCACTATG
Source organism: Cervus elaphus (assembly GCF_910594005.1). Lineage (NCBI taxonomy): Eukaryota > Metazoa > Chordata > Mammalia > Artiodactyla > Cervidae > Cervus > Cervus elaphus. The sequence continues at coordinate 35,083,432 of NC_057835.1, read as the reverse complement.
GAAAACAGTGTGGAGATTTCTTAAAAAACCAGAAATAGAACTGCCATATGACCCAGCAACCCCACTGCTGGGCATACACACCGAGGAAACCAGATCTGAAAGAGACACGTGTACCTCAATGTTCACTGCAGCACTGTTTATAATAGCCAGGACATGGAAGCAACCTGGATGCCCATCGGCAGACGAATGGATAAGAAAGCTGAGGTACATATACACAATGGAATATTACTCAGCTGTTAAAAAGAATGCATTTTAATCAGTTCTAATGAGGTGGATGAAACTGGAGCCTATTATACAGAGTGAAGTAAGTCAGAAAGAAAAACACCAATACAGTATGTTAACGCATATATATGGAATTTAGAAAGATAGTAACAATGACCCTATATGTGAGACAGCAAAAGAGACACAGAAGTAAAGAACAGACTTTTGGACTCTGTGGGAGAAGGTAAGGGTGGGATGATTTGAGAGAATAGCATTGAAACATGTATATTACCATATGTGAGATAGATGACCAGTCCAAGATTGATCCATGAAACAGGGCACTCAAAGCCAAAGCATTGGGACAACCCAGAAGGATGGGATGAGGAGGGAGGAGGGAAGGGGGTTCAGGATGGGGGACATGTGCGCACCCGTGACTGATTCATGTCAATGTATGGCAAAAACCACCACAATATTGTAAAGTAATTAACCTCCAATTAAAGTAAATAAATTAATTTTAAAAAATGAAAATAATACAACCTTGAATATTCAAATTTTAAACTGTTTTTAAATCTTACAATCAGAAAATTTTTACATCATTTATTCTGCCCCTTCAGGATCTGGTTTAATGCTGCCAGATAGAGTAAGAGAAGGGGATAGATGTAAGACAAACAGGACCAAAGAATTTATCTTTTTAAATTTTTTTTGTATTGAGACATAGCCAATTAACAACAATGCTGTGACAGCTTCAGGTGAACAGAGAAGGGACTCAGTCATACACATGCATGTATCCATTCTTCCCAAACTCCCCTCCCATCCCAGCTGCCGCATGACATTGAGCAGAGTTCCCTGTGCTATGTAGTAGGTCCTTGTTGGCTATCCATTTTAAATACAGCAGTGTGTACATGTCTATCCAAAGCTCCCTAACTACCTCATCCCCCTCTGTTTCCCCTGCCCCCGGCAACCATAGTTTGGTTCTCTAAGTCTCTGAGTCTGCTTCAGTTTTTTAAGTAAGTTCATTTGTATCATTTCTTTTTCGATTCCACATATAAGGGATGTCATACGATATTTCTCCTTCTCCATTTGACTTACTTCACTCAGTATGACACTCTCTAGGTCCCTCCATGTTACTGCAAATGGCATTATTTCATTCTTTTTAATGGCTGAGTAATACTCCATTATATAGATGTACCACAGCAGGACCAAAGAATATAGGCTTGATGTGACATTCCTGCTTCTTTTATTTGGCAGAAGTTTCTGTCTTTTTCCTTGTCCACAATTCATATTTTTATATTTCTCCCTGGGCTACATTTGATTAGCTGTCCAATATACCCACACCTACACATCACATCTAGTTGCCTTATTAGTTACTGTAGATTTGCTATTGTTCCCAACTCGCTATAATCTACCACTTTTGAAACTCACATTTTTATATAAAAATTTGATTTTTTTTAAACTTAGAGGAATAATGCCTTCCTTCTAGTGCCACAATCATCCTATAAGCTTAAAGAAAGCAAGGCAGTTAGGGCGTATTTGTTCAAAAGAGCCTCTGATTTGATATTTCATCAGCTTTAAAAGCAAAACCTCATTTTGGGGACTTAGAATAAAGCATCTTGATTGGGTTCTGAGCAGGACTTCAGACTGGTTGGTATCTAGGTTAATAGCATTTTCGCTATGATGCTTTATAAATGAAATATAAATTGCTCAGGATTTTGTCCCTACATGTTCATTCTGGACCTCAGCTCACTGACAAACCACCTCTTAGAAGTTCTGCAACCCCCTGGGGTGCTAGACGGACTCGGATGAATTAGCCTCTAGATACTGGAGGTGGGGGTGAAAAGGATTTGATGGATAGGATGAGTGAGGAAGACAAAAGAAAGGATGACTTTGAAGTTGCTGGCACGAGGACCTGCCTAAATAGTGATATCATTTACTGAGATGGGGAAAAAATAGAAAATCAACGGCTTTGGGTTGCATGGAACTATGAAAGGGTGATCTATATGATTTCCAGGTAACCAAAGAACATTTTTGGGCTTCCCAAGTGGTGCTAGTGGTAAAGAACAAGCCTGCCAACGCAGGAGACATAAGAGACGCAGGTTCGATCCCTGGGTAGGGAAGATACCCTGGAGGAGGGCACATCAACCCACTCCAGTATTCTTGCCTACAGAATCCCATGGAGGAGCCTAGTGTACTAAAGTCCATAAGGGCACAAAGAGTTGGACACGACTGAAGTGACTTAGCTTGCACACAAAGAAGAGTATTTTATAGTAGAATTGGAATTAAAATGAGTTCAAAGAGGGAAAAGAATATTAAATTTCCCATTGTTATATGACACTTGGATTCCTTTAGATACATTTTTAAATGTGATGTATTTTTTAAAGTGTCAGTATTTATGATACACTAAAACTATATCCATTGTAGCTATTTAAATTTGTGAAAATATTAGATGACAACTTTAAAACATGTGAGGAGATAGTTCTTCACGATTTTCTTGTGTGTAAGTAAGCAAAAACATTTGAAGACCACAACAGGAAAAAGCCAAGGTAATATTCGAGCCTATATGATGATCTGATGTCAAATTGTTTTCTTAACAATCAAAAAGGGAAAGCCTTTTCCAAAGCCTCCTGATTCTGCAGCAAAGTACACACTAGTGGGTTTCAGATTCAAGGACATCATGTTCTTTAGTGAGCTGGCAGAGCTGGTACCACATTTATATAAAATAAGGGGCCAGAATGAAGACATACAGGGAGACAGCAGTATTCTATCTTGTTTCATATATTTTTATACTTGAGGCATCTCAGCCTGAGTCTGAATCATTTCTATTAGCATCACCAATGAACCCTATGGAACACTGGCTGATGTGAAAAAGCCAAAACATAGTGTGTCTGCTAGTTTTGCACAGATGTGTACAGTAATATGACACCACTGAGAAGGGCCTTTGTGAACAGCATCTCCTGCTGAGTGAGCTACAGTGTTCAGGTGGGGAGTGGGGCCTAACGAGAGAAAATAAAATGTTGTCAGGGGGACCCAGAGCCCAGGATCAGGGAGAAGGTACAAGATTTACAGACAACTGAAAGATAAATGTACAGGCAGGACTTAATTCCAAAAAAATATTTAATGAGTACCTAATACGAGCTGAACACATCAACATAAAAAAAAATACTGTTTTCCCTCCCCAAATAAAACTGATATTTCCTGAGCCATCATCTTGGACTATAAAACAAAGATGGTGAAACATATGTGAGTTTGTGTTTATGTATACAGGAATAATCAACATATAACATTATATTAGTTTCAGGCATATAGCATAGTGATTTGCTATTTGTATATATTGTGAAATGATCAGAGTAAGTCTAGTTAAATTAACATCCATTACCACACAGTTAATAAATTTTTTCTTGTGATGAATGCTTGTTAAGTCTATTCTCTTCAGTTCAGTTCAGTCACTCAGTCGTGTCCGACTCTTTGTGACCCTGTGAACCGCAGCACTCCAGGCTTCCCTGTCCGTCACCAACTCCTGGAGTCCATCCAAACCCATGTCCGTTGAGTAGGTGATGCCATCCAGCCATCTCATCCTCTGTCGTCCCCTTCTCCTCTTTCCCCCAATCCTTCCCAGCATCAGGGTCTTTTCCAGTGAGTCAACTCTTTGCGTGAGGTGGCCAAAGTACTGGAGTTTCAGCTTCCGCATCAGGCCTTCCAATGAACACCCAGAACTGATCTCCTTTAGGATGGACTGGTTGGATCTCCTTGCAGTCCAAGGGACTCTCAAGAGTCTTCTCCAACACCACAGTTCAAAAGCATCAATTCTTCGGTCCTCAGCTTTCTTTATAGTCCAACTCTCACATCCATACATGACCACTGGAAAAACCATAGCTTTGACTAGATGGACCTTTGTTGACAAAGTAATGTCTCTGCTTTTTAATATGCTATCTAGGTTGGTCATAACTTTCCTTCCAAGGAGTAAGCATCCTTTAATTTCATGGCTGCAATCACCATCTGCAGTGATTTTGGAGCCCAGTTAGTGTTTACCTTTGGATAAATCCTCAGAAGTGGAATTGCTGGATCATATGGTAGTTCTACTTCTAGTTTTTTGAGGAAACTCCATACTGTTTTTCATAGTAGCTGTACCAATTTACACTCCCATCAACAGGATACAGGAGTTTCATTTTTTCTGCATCCTCACCAAAATTTATTTCTTGCTGTTTTGACAATAAACATCCTAACAGGTATGAAGTGATAGGTCATTGTGATCATGACTTGCATTTCCCTGATGATTACTGGCCAGTTGTCTCCTTTGGGAAAATGTCTATTCAGATCCTCTGCTTATTCTTTAATTGAATTACTTGTTTTTCTGCTATTGACTTACATGTATTTTTTTATCAATTTTAGATATGAATCCCTTATCAGATACGCAATTTGCAAATATTTTCTCCCATTCAGTAAGTTGCCTTTTCATTTTATTAATGGTTTCCTTTGCTGTGCCAAAGATTTTTTTAGTTTGATGTATTCCCACATGTTTATTTTTGCTTTTGTTGCCTTTGCTTTTGATGTCAAATCCAAAAAATATCATCGCTGAGGCCATTGTCAAGGAGTTTATCACTTATGTTTTCTTTAAGAATTTTAAGGTTTCAAGTCTTACATTCAAGTCTTTAATCCATGTTGTTTGTTTTTGTGTCCACTGTAAGACAGTGGCCTAGTTTCATTCTTTTGCATGCAGCTGTCCAGTTTTCCCTACATCATTTACTAAAGAGACTGTCTTTTCCTCGTTATATATTCTTGGCTCCTTTGTTGTAAGTTAATGTAATCATGTAATGCCTGACATGATGCTTCGCTCTCTCTGAAGACTGCTTTAGTTAGTGGGAGTCTTTTGTGGTTCCACACAAATTTTAGGATTGTCTGTAGATTGCTTTGGGTAGCATGAACATTTTAATACTAATTGTTTCAATCTATGGACATGGAATATGTGTCCATTTATTTGTGTCTTAAAGTTCTTTCATCAGTGTCTTACAGTTTTCAGTGTACAGGTCTTCCACCCCTTTGATTAAATTTATTCCTAGGTATTGTTTTTGATACAATTGTCAGTGGGATTGTTTTCCTAATTTTTCTTTCTGGTGGTTTGTTGTTAGTACATAGAAACACAACACATTTTTGCATATTGATTTTGTAACATGCATCTTTACTGATTTTTATTAATTCCAACAGTTTTAATATCATGTTATCTGTAAATAGTGAAATTTTTAACTCATTTCCTACTTGAATTTCTTTTTTAATTGTTTAATTAATTAATTTTGGCTAATTGCTCTGGCTAAGACTCCAGAAATGATGTTGAATCAGGGTAGCAGAGTGGGCCTCCCAGTTATTTTCCTGATCTTAGAGGAAAATATTTTTACTGTTGAGGATGAGATTAGCTATGAATTAATCATATATGGCCTTTATTGTGTTGAGGTATATTTCCTCCGTATCCACTTTGTTGAGAGTTCTTATCATAATAGATATTGAATTTTATCACATGCTCTTTCTGCATTTATTGAGATGAGCATATCATTTTTAATGCTTATTTTATAATAAGGATTATGTGGATATCACATTATCTCATTAATGTGGTATATCACATTGATTTGTGGATCTTAAAGCATCTTTGTATCTTTGAAATAAATCCTACTTTATCATGATGTACGTACGATTCTTTCAGTGTGTTGTTTGAATGTAGTTCACTAATACTTGGCTGAGTAATTTTGCATCTGTGTTCATCAGGGATGTTGTTTAGTCACTAAGTCATGTCTGACTCTTTTGCGCCCCTGTGGACTCTAGCCTACCAGGCTCCTCTATCCATGAGATTCTCCAGACAAGAATACTGGAGTGGGTTGCCATTCCCTTCTCCAGGGCATCTTCCTGACCCAGGAATCAAACCCGGGTCTCCTGCACTGCAGGCGGATTCGTTACCATCTGAGCCACCAGGAAGCCCAACAGCAGGGATATTGGCTTCTAATTTTCTCTTCCTGTGGCATCCTTTACTGGTTGTAGTGTCACAGTAATGCTGGCCTCTTGAAATGAGTTTGGAAATATTCCATCCTGTTCTATTTTTGGAGATGTTTTAGAATAGTTGGTATTAATTCTTCTTAAATGTTTGGTAGAATTCACCAGTGAAGCCATCTGTTTCTAGACTTTCATTTGTTGGAAAGTGTTTGATTACTTCCTTACTAGTAATGAATTTGTTCAGATCTTCTTTTTCTTCATGATTCAGTCTCAGTATGTGGTATGTTTCTGGGAGTTTATCCACTTCCAGGTTGTTCCATTTGTTGGCATTTAATTGTTCATTGTAGTTTGTTTTTCTGTAGAATCAACTGTATTGTCTCCTCATTGCTGACTTTGCATCTTTTCTCTCTTTTTATTGGTGAGTCTTGCTAAAGGTGTTTCAGTTTTATCTTTTCAAAAAAAAGACTGTCTTTCAATTTCATTGATCTTTTTACTGTCTTTTTAGTCTCTGTTTTATTTCCATTCTTTATTATGTCCTTTCATTACTAACTTTGGGCTTTACTTGTTCTTTTCTTTTTAGTTCTTTGTGGGTTTATTATTTCACCCAATGTGTGGGAGTCACTCAGTTTGAGGTTTTCTTTCATGAGAAATTTTTCCATATGTTGCTTATGATGGTATGTCTGTGGGGAAATGTGATCTCAGGGTCCTCTTATGTCATAATTGTGAACCAGAACTTGATGCATCATGAACATACAAGAGTTTCCTTTCTCAGAACATTCAGAATCATGTCGACAATATAGATTAAATATATTAAAATTGGTATTTGATGTTTTATTTGCAGTATCCCCTACTAAATTCCTCTGCAACTCTCCCTGCCTGTATTTCTGTCTCCATGCAGGACTCCTCTGAATTACTTTCCAGGTCACAGAACAGTTCAGGTAACCTGAAGAAAACAACGGACAAAGACATATACTTGGTGTTGATTGCTTCCCTGTAAATACACCAACACACACCTCTGTGTGTGTTCACACATCATGCTAGTAGACAAGATAATACTATGGCCCAGCTATTAATAGATACTGTTATTTGCATTGTTTTTTTTCTGGTAATAATGGAAAACTTGGGTCTCCTTTTACTCTCTTTGTAAAGTCCCTCTTGGACTTCCAGATCTGAGGAATTATTGTACATGGGAAGGGTGATGTTTGCTTAGACCAGTAGCTAATGACTTGCCAGGGATCTAATGTGTAATCAGTCTTTGAGTTAAAGAACATTATGTTTAACTTTGCTGAAAGGGGTGTATCTGGTGTCTTGGATGGGTAACTGGAGAGATTCCCCAGACCCCTTGAAAAATGCTATTCTGTATAGACTAGTATTAAAGGAGCTGGGAGCAACATAAACTTCAATGTTTTTACATTAACTATTCTAGCAGGAAATCATTCTAAACTATAACACATCCTAACTGAACAGAGGCTAATACTTGACCTTTTATAACCAAGATGGATTATAATCAGTGTCTCAGTTATCTGGAGGCATTGAAGTGCTGAGGTCTCTTGACTTCTATGTTACATAGCTCCCAGATGCTCTTTCTTGTCCTTATGTCGGTTTTTGGTATCTTATATCCTTTTTTTGCTCTTAGTTATATGTATTACAAGCAAGAAGCACCAAATGTCTATAGTAAACTCTTCACTCCCTTTTGAATGTCTGCTCTTCTGTTACTATACTAGCGTGGTGATAGGACATGATAGATACTCAATGAGGAAAAGAGGGAAGAAAGGAAGGAAAGGAGGAAATGAAGAGAAAAGGAGAGGGCAGGAAGGAAGTTATTAGCTAAGAAGTTAGATTACTAATCATTAGAATTATCTCTAAATTAAATGTAAATAAGTTCTTGAATTATGTTACCTCAGCACAGATTCTGTAATATTGCCCTTGGCAACTGGGAAATGATTTTGCTTGTTTCTTACTCCTGGGATGAGTTCTGGAAAGACCATATGTGTCTATAGAGATATATGTATAATTTGATTAAATTAACCATCTAACTGTTTTTTTTAAACTCACCTTTTCCTCTCTTTAGTCCGCATATGAAGAAAATTCTGAAACAATAATGAGTTGTTTCTTTACAGTTATATGATATTGCCACAGTTAGAACAATCCTCTTGTTGGGGACTACTTTCAGCCTCTAGTAATAAATTGCACTTATTTAAAATTGTGATAGTGTAAACAGCCAATTTGCAATTAGCACTGGAATAAATCAGGTCATAATTCAGAGCACCTTTCCTAGGTGATTTTCTAGATGACTTTGGCAATATATCTTTGTCTAATGGGGGAAGAAAGCTTACTGACATCTGCACTGGTTTTCCCTGGAGAAGGAAATGGCTACCCACTCCAGTATCCTGGAGAATTCCATGGACTGTATAGTCCAAGGGGTCACAAAGAGTCAGACACGACTGAGGGATTTTCACCTCACCTTCACCACAGTGGTTTTCCAGGACCCACCTCCAGTGCATCCTTCCACTAACATTGAAGTGCTCCTTCCTCCATGACCCCCCGAACCTATAGCTTCTCCTCACCACCTACCTACAAAGAACTGTGACCTGTTGTTCTAGCCTCAGCTCAAACACTGCCTCTTTTAAGAAACTTTCCTTTCAGGAAGATTTGGGTGCTCTTTTTTTAACCTTGCTCCCATGGTACTTCACTTCAACAAACATACCACCATGTCATTGTGTATTTGCATGTCAGTTTCCTCTCTAAATTATGTGCTTCATTGTTGCCTACTTAAAACATGTTGTATTGTTGGGTGCCAAGGAGGCATTTAGAAATGTTTTTTTGAATGACTGAATAATGGGAGATTTTGTAATCCTAAATCTCCAGAAGGACTTCTGAAGTAAGTCAATATCATACCTTCCAACAGGTATCCATTTCTCCTAATGAACATACCTTCAGTGGGATATGCTATTTTTCACTGAAATAAATTATTTTTAAACACCAAGTAACTAGAGAGGAGCTATTACTATACTGGGAAGAATGGTGGTAAGATGTTACAGAAAAACCTGAATGAACTTTAAGGCCAACCCAATAAAAATACAACCGACCCTTGAACAATAAATACAGGGGTGAAGGGCCCATCCAGTCAAGACTTTACATAAAACTTTACAGCTTGCCCTCTAGATTCCTGGTTCCACACCTATGGATTCAACCAAGCAATCACAGATGGTGTGGTACCTATTTATTGGAAAAAAAAAAATCTGCATAAAGTGGACTCAGTTCCAACTCGTGTTGTTCAAGGCCAACTGTAATTCCTGTTATAATTTAGAGACATTGTTTAACTCATTTTAATTGAAGCAGTTCTTTCACACTAGCAAAGCACTTTAGAATTGCCTGTGTGTGTGTAACTAATGGACAACAGATGAGGAACTGTGATGCCAAAGCCTTTTATTGGGTGTAAATTCATTTTTATGGCTCTAGGAACTGTTGTGAATAGAGAATATAGATTAATTCATTTGAGGCTATTGAAATTACTTTGAGAAACTATTTTACCAATATGTGGCAGCAAAAGCAGTTTCCTGTTCTTATATGTGTATGTGCTCAGTGGTGTCCGACTCTTTGCAGCCCCATGGACTGCAGTCCACCAGGCTTCTCTACCCTCCAGGCACCACTGTCCATGGGATTTCCCAGGCAAGAATACTGGAGTGGGTTGATATTTCCTATTCCAGTTCCACAGAATGAATAAATTCAAACTTTACAGGGGAGAAGCTTCTTAAATGACTTTTAAACTGGATTACCAATGTTAGTAATACATATACCCATTCAGTCTTCTGTAAGAAGTCTTCTCCTCTTTGGATGACTTTGATAATATGTGTATATGTGAAAAAAATCCGTGTGCATAGCCAGAAAATAGAAAGTGAAGTCGCTCAGTCGTGTCCAACTCTTTGTGACCCCATGGACTGTAACCTGCCAGGCTCCTCCATCCATGGGATTTTCCAGGCAAGAATACTGGAGTGGGTTGCCATTTCCTTCTCCAGGCGATCTTCCTGACCCAGGGATCGAATCCAGGTCTCCCACGCTGCAGGCAGACTCTTTACCATCTGAGCCATTAGGAAAACCCAAGTCAATTCAAATACTGCAGAACTTTCTGTATGTGTGCAGAATAGTGCAATGTCAATACTATGGAACAATTATCTTTTGGTCATAGCAAGGACTGGCTAGATAGGTTGTTACTTGAGAAGCTGGTGTCTTCCCAGCCACTTGGAAGGCTGGAATCAGCCTTGTTCTTCTTGCTATACTGGGTGCCTAGCATCCAAGGAGCACTTCCTAAGAGTGAACAGCCCATTATGGCAGCCATGGGGAGCTGGGCATTCAGTAATGGCCATGATCCCATCATGTAAAGCTGAGACATATCTTTAATTGGGAATAAACTAATTTCAGATTCATAAACCAAAAGAAATTGGATGGAGCGTGAGTTCACTTCAGTCGCTCAGTCATAGCCAACTATTTGTGACCCATGGACTGCAGCACGCCAGGCTTCCCTGTCCATCACCAACTCCCAGAGCTTGCTCAAACTCATGTCCATCAAGTCAATGATGCCATCCAACCATCTCATCCTCTTTCCTCCCCTTCTCCTCCTGCCTTCAATCTTTCCCAGCATCAGGGTCTTTTCCAGTGAGTCAGTTCTTCAAATTAGGTGGCCAAAGTATTGGATCTGCAGCTTCAGCATCAGTCCTTCCAATGAATATTCAGGACTGATTTCCTTTACAATTAACTGGTTTGATCTCCTTGCTATCCAAGGACTCTCAACAGTCTTCTCCAATACCACAGTTGAAAAGCATCAATTTGTTGGTGCTCAGTTTTCTTTAGGGTCCAACTCTCACATCCATACCTGACTACTGGAAAAATCATAGCTTTGACTAAATGAACCTTTGCTGGCAAAGTAATGTCTGCTTTTTAATATGCTGTCTAGGTGGGTCATAGCTTTTCTTTCAAGGAGCAAGTGTCTTTTAATTCCATGGCTACATTCACCATCTGCAGTGATTTTGGGGCCCAAGGAAATAAATTCTGTCACTGTATCCATTGTTTCCCCATCTATTTGCCATGAAGTGATGGGACCGGATGCAATGATCTTCATTTTCTGAATGTTGAGTTTTAAGCCAGCTTTTTCACTCTCCTCTTTCACTTTCATCAAGAGGCTCTTCAGTTCCTCTTTAGTTTCTGCCATAAGGGTGGCATCATCTGCATATCTGAGGTTATTGATATTTCTCCCGGCAATCTTGATTCCAGCTTGTGCATCATCCAGTCCAGCATTTCACATGATGTATTCTGCATATAAGTTAAATAAGAACAGTGACAATATACAGCCTTGACGTGCTCCGTTCCTGATTTGGAACCAGTCTGTTGTTCCATGTCCAGCTCTAACTGTTGCTTCTTGACCTGTATACAGATTTCTCAGGAGGCAGGTAAGGTGGTCTAGTATTCCCATCTCTTGAAGAATTTTCCACAGTTTGTGGTGATCCACACAGTCAAAGTCTTTGACATAGTCAATAAAGCAAAAGTAGATGTTTTTCTGGAACTCTCTTCCTTTTTCAATGATCCAATGGCTATTGGCAATTTGACCTCTGGTTCCTTTGCCTTTTCTAAATCCAGCATAAACATCTGGAAGTTCATGGTCCACATACTGTTGAAGCCTGGCTTGGAGAATTTTAAGCACTACTTTACCAGCGTGTGAGATGAGTGCAATTGTGCGGTAGTTTAAACATTCTTTGGCATTGCCTTTCTTTGAGAGTGGAATGAAGACTGATCTTTTCCAGTCCTGTGACCAAATTTGCTGGCATATTGAGTGTAGCACTTTCACAGCATCATCTTTCAGGATTTGAAATAGCTCAACTGGAATTCCATCACCTCCCCTAGCTTTGTTCATAGTGATGCTTCCTAAGGCCCACTTAACTTCACATTCCAGGATGTCTGGCTCTAGGTGAGTGATTACACCATCGTGGTTATCTGGGTCATGAAGATCTTTTTTGTATAGTTCCTCTGTGTATTTTTACCACCTTTTCTTAATATCTTCTGCTTCTGTTAGGTCCATATCATTTCTGTTCTTTATTGTGCCCATCTTTGCATGATGGGCAAATGTCCCTTGGTATCTCTAATTTTCTTGAAGAGATCTCTAGTCTTTCCCATTCTATTGTTTTCCTCTATTTCTTTGCACTGATCACTGAGGAAGGCTTTCTTATCTCTCCTTGCTATTCTTTGGAACTCTGCATTCAAATGGGTATATGTTTCTTTTTCTCCTTTGCCTTTCACTTCTTTTCCCAGAAATTTGTAAGGCCTCCTCAGACAACCATTTTGCCTTTTTGCATTTCTTTTTTCTCGGGGATGGTTTTGATCTCTGCCTCCTGTACAATGTCATGAACCTCCATCCACAGTTCTTCAGACACTCTGTCTATCAGATCTAATCCCTTGAATCTGTTTGTCACTTCCACTGTACAATTGTAAGGGATTTGACTTAGGTCATACCTGAATGGTCTAGTGGTTTTCCCTACTTTCTTCATTTTAAGTCTGAATTTGGCAATAAGGAGTTCATGATCTGAGCCACAGTCAGCCCCTGGTTTTGTTTTTTCTAACTGTATAGAGCTTCTCCATTTTTGGCTGCAAAGATTATAATCAATCTGATTTCGACATTGACGATATGGTGATGTCCATGTGTAGTCTTCTCTTGTGTTGTTGGAAGAGGGTGTTTGCTATGACCAGTGTGTTCTCTTGGCAAAACTCTGTTAGCCTCTGCCCTGCTTCATTCTGTACTCCAAGGCCAAACTTGCCTGTTACTCCAGGTATCTCTTGACTTCCTACTTTTGCTTTCCAGTCCCCTATGATGAAAAGGACATCTTTTTTGGTGTTAGTTCTAGAAGGTCTTGTAGATCTTCATTGAACCATTCAATTTCAGCTTCTTTGGCATTACTGGTTGGGATGTAGACTTGGATTACTGTGATATTGAATGGTTTGCCATGAAAATGAACAGAGATCATTCTGTCATTTTTGAGATTGCATCCAAGTACTGCATTTCAGATACTTCTGTTGACTATGAGGGCTACTCCATTTCTTCTAAGGAATTCTTGCCCACAGTAGTAGATATAATTGTCATCTGAATTAAATTCACCCATTCCAGTCCATTTTAGTTCACTGATTCCTAAAATGTCAGTTTTCACTCTTGCCATCTCGTTTGACCATTTCCAGTTTACCTTGATTCAGGGATCTCACTTTCCAAGTTCCGGTGCAGTATTGTTCTTTACAGCATCAGACTTTACTTCCATCACCCGTCACATCCACAACAGGGCATTGTTTTCACTTTGGCTCCGTCTCTTCATTCAGAGCAGACATCGCATCCCACTTTTACTCCTAACTCTGAAGTTCTCCATCAGATGGGTCACCTACCTCCCTGAACCTGCCTTTTAAAATCTGTAAAATGAAAGGAAGTGTGAAGATGGACCCAGAATCTTACAGAGCTTTAAAATTTTATCTATAGTTGTTTGTGCAGAAATTAGAGAGTTGGGTGATGTTGGCATGAGATTTCTTTCCCACAGCCTGGAAGTTAGGACACCTTGGTCCTGATTCTAGCTCTGATACTAATTAGTTTGGGGACACTGGCCTGTTTTTGGAAGACTTGGGTACTGAGGGGTTCAACTAGGTGAGTACTGAGTTCCTTCCCTGATCTAAGTATAAAGAGCCAAGCCCTAAGCCACCTGTGACATCACTGAATATGAAGCCTTCATTCCTGATCTGAAATGGTGCTGGGTGCCACTGGGTACGTTCCTCAGTACACTGAACCAGTGTTTCCTTTCTCAGAGGTTGTTAAAGAAGAAATGGGAATCCACCATCATATTTTAAGATGCCTAGTCAAAAACTATAGAAATTAAAGTTTTAAATTCTTCTTTTGGCTGTTAAGTGTGATAATCGACTAACTCGTGGTGCATCTTGATTTTCTCATGGTAAATGGCTGGTTTCTTCTCTTTAAAACATTTAGTTGGCAGTTAAACAGATCTAACAGGAAACAGGTTGCTAATAATTACAGTCTGGTAGACCAAATTTGCAAAATATGATTTCCTTGAAGGAGATCTTTAGTAGTGAAAAATTGATAACCACTAGGCTATATCATGTTGGAATAACTGTTATTAAGTTCAATGAATCCAGAGCCTCTCTATGTAACAGATGATAGGTTTTTCTGATTCCAGATAGTTAAATGTCTAATTGAACATGTTGTGTAGACCATGCTCTGCTCGGCACTGTTGACAGTAATAACCACGTGTCTAAGTTCAAGGAGCCCACAGTCTGAAAGGAAAGGGAAAACAGACATGGAACCATATAATTTATAATATCGTGTGCAGCAGGTACTTCCTCAGGCTCTGCCATTCTGGATTAACAATAAGTAATACCTCTCAGACCTAAGGTTCCCACCGGTGAAATGTTTGGGGGACTCTCCAGAACAATCAAGGTTCAACCATTCTTCTCGAGCCATAGATCGACATGAACCTGAACTTGGCCTTTCCCTTTCTGCCAATGCTCCCAGTAGCAGGGCTTCACCCAGGGCCACTGTGTCATAAGTGACAAGCCTCACAGTCCTATCACCAGCAGCCCATATCCCTGGTCAGAGTAGCACAGAGACCCCCCAGCACCAGCCCAACCATGCTGCTATTCTGGGCTCTGAAGTAACAAGCTTTTCAAAGACTTGCCTCTCTTTGGACCACTGACCCCAAATGCTTCCTTCTTCTAATCACCAATAAGAAGGAGGAGCCAGGGGGGCTTTCTGTCCAGGTATTAAGGCTGTAGGGCCCCAAGTCATGTCTCCCTCTGCAGTTTTACTGACCATTTCCAGGGCCCTCCACTGGCAAGAGTGACCCTCTGTTTTGTTTTTTTTTTTTAATTTTTATATTAAAGCATAGTTGATTAACAATGGTGTATTAGTTTTAGATGTACAGCAAAGTGATTCAGTTTTATATATATATATATATATTCTTTTTCAAATCCTTTTACCTTATGGATTATTAAAGACTACTGAGCAGAATTCCCTGTGCTATACAGTAAGTCCTCATTGATTATCTTTTTTAAATACAGCAGTGTGTACATGTCAATCCTAAATTCCCAATCTATCCGTCTCTCCTGCCCTTCCCCGCTGGTAACCTTAAATTCATTCTCTAAGTCTATGAATCTGTTTCTGTTTTGTAAGTAAGTTCATTTCTATCAATTTTTTTAGATTCTTCACGTAAGTGATATCATATGATAACCTGTCTGTCTCTGTCTGACTCACTTCACTTAGTATGATGATCTCCAGGTCCATCCATATTGCTTCACATGGCATTCTTTCAGTCTTTTTAATGGCTGAGTAAAATTGCATTGTATATATGTACCACACCTACTTTATCCATTCCTCTGTCGATGGACATATAGGTCAATTCCATGTCTTGGCTATTGTAAATAGTGCTCTGATGAACGTTGGAGTGCATGTGTATTTTTGAAACATGTTTTTCCCCAGATATATGCCCAGGAGTGGGATTGCTAGGTCACATGGTTGCTCTAGTTTTAGCATTTTAAAGAGCCTCCAAACTGTTCTCCACAGTGGATCTACCAACTTACGTTCCCACCAGCAGTGTAGGAGGGTTCCCTTTTCTCCACACCCTATCCAGCATTTGTCGTTTGTAGATTTTTGACTATGGCCATTCTCACTGGTGTTAGGTCATATCACATTGTAGTTTTGATTTGTATTTCTCTAATTAAGGATGTTAAGCATCTTTTCACATGCTTTTTGGCCAACTATATGTCTTTTTTAGATAAACATCTATTTAGATCTTCCACCCATGTTTTGATTGGGTTTTTGTTATTTTGATAGGGAGCCACATGAACTGTTTGTAAATTTTGGAAGCTAATCCCTTGTCAGTCTCATCATTTGCGATTATTTTCTCCCATTCTGTGGGTTGTCTTTTTACTTATGATTTCCTTGGCTGTGCTGAAGTTTTTGAGTTTAATTAGGTCCCAGTTGCTTAATTTACATTAAAAAAAAAGTTTCCATTATTCTAGGAGACAGCTCAGAAAAGATATTGTTGCTATTTATGTCAGAATGTTCTGCCTATGTTTTCATCTACTAATTTTATAGTGCCCAGCCTTACATTTAGGTCTTTAATCCACTTTGAGTTCATTTTTGTGCATGATGTTAAAGAACATTCTAATTTCATTTTTTCACAAGTATCTGTCCAGTTTTCCCAATACTCTTATTGAAGAGACAGTCTTTCCCCCATTGTAGGGAGTGACCGTCTTTTCCCTCTGTCACCAATCCCCCAGGTCTCCTTGGACCTGTTTTTCTGAGGGAATGGGTAACACCTTACTTTGGAGAACTTTCTGGAAATGTTTTGCTTACTTCCGTGACTCTCCTCACCAAGCAAGGACTTATATAATTCTCTATACTGAGAAAGTGTAGCAGGAAAGTATATATGGAACTAGCACTGCGGAGGGAACTGTCACTTGTGCCTGGGCAAAGGGGAGAACTCCTGAAGAGGTCGTGTTCCCGCCTGGGAAGAGCATGAACCTGCCATCCAATACAGAAGGCACTCTATAGCATGTTTGCAAAACTCAAAGTAGTTCAGTGGTTCTGTAATGTAAGCTCTAAGACTGGAAACAGCAAGAGATGAGTCTCTAGGGATAGTGGAGGACCACAAAGCCTTAAAGGGCACATATAGTTTATTAATTACCTGTGAAAAGGTTCATATTTTCCAGGCATTGCCATGAGAATTTATTCATTCTTATGGCCTTGCCTGTATTAATTCATCTAATATCTACTGCAATCTGATAAGATAGGCACTCTTACTCCCATTTTACAGATGAGGAAACTAGAGACTAGAAAAGTTAAGTAACTTGTCTAGTTACTTAACTTTAGTAACTTTAGTAAAGTTAAGTAACTAGAATCAGCCTGTCAGTGGAATAACTGGAACTCAAGCCCAGGTCTTTCTGGAATCTAAAGCTTGTACTCAAGCTTTATTGTCTGTGTCCTTGAAAATCATTGCTGTAGCAAATGGGGCCCCACTGACGATTCTCAAACAAGAATGATAAATAAAAACAGAACCATAGAAAAAAGTGTGCATGCAAGGCTATAAAGAAGCAAGAAGAGCCAAATGATAAAAATGTTAATGAATTTGGACTCATTATTTAGGCAGTGAGAAACCATGGTTATGTATGATTAACTTTAAAAGATTTCTTGTTAATTTTAAAAATATTTTCAAAACAGCTTTGTACAAACTGTATTTTCCATCTTTTCAGTCCCAACATTTGGAGATACTTATCCTGCTTCTTGAGAGATCTGTTCCTGTGTCATTTTTTTCATTCTTTTGGTGTCATACTATTCATTTTCAGCAGTGGAAATTGAGGTCAGAAAATAGGAAATTACAACTGCATGTAGAGAATCAGTCATGTAAGGTCTTGAAGATCTTAGTTGCACACAGATATGCCTATTAAGGAGCCCAGAAGGGGAAAGTAATGGAATAAACCTTAGCACACTTTCAAGCTGAATTGTGTCCTGGTGTTGTGTTTTGTTTTCCTGAGAAGAAATAAAAATCTTGTAGAACAAAGCCACAAAATTGGTACTGACAGTCTACGTGACCTTTAAAAGTAAAACCTTTGCTGATATTTTTGGGAGAAGAATAAGCAGTTTTTACTTCAGAAGTAAGAAAATAAATTGTTTAGGATTTATTGTGTTACAGTAACCATTTTATTTTCACCTTTCCTGGACAGCACCTAGGTAATGTTGATCTCTTTTGGTTTAGGATACAGTAAACCAAGCGTTTATGTATATATGTTCCTTTTCTAGCATTTGACGTGTTCAACTAGCTTTGCAATCAGATGAGCCATAATTACCCAACTGCAACCAAAGTAATACTATTTCCTGATATTACAGCTAATATTACATCCAACTAGCTAGGTGAGAGGATCCTCTGCCCTGGGTGTCTTGCTCTGGCTCTCCTCCAACTGTATCTCCATCCTCCTCAAAGTGTACCCTTTCCATGGACTGTTTTGGGAATCCAGAGCCTTGGAGTCCATGCCCAAACAGCCTCCTTCCCACCTCCAAGGCCCACATAAGACTTGCCAGCTCCAGACCCAGGTGGTAAGAGAGGCAGATACTTGTGCAGGCTGCTTTGGAGCATGGATATGCAGACCTGGGTATCCACAAGCCAGGAATAGGAGAAGGCTGCATATTAGCAGCCAACACTCTCTGTGCTCCTACGTCTGGGCCCAGTACCCCGTGGAATCTAATTTGTAAATTTCAATCTGGATTTCCAGACTGTTAGGAAGGTATGCCTCTCATCCTGGGAGGATAGTACATTTTATTATCTTATCATCTTGATTTACATCTTTTAGTATTTACTTATTTGGCGCAGGGTCTCCTTTAGACTCTTAGCTGAGACCCATCAAAAGTTAAGGGTCTGGGTTGACACCTGACTCAAAACCATTGAATGTGATTCTCTCACCTGGGGTGTGGAGTGGGGTATGACCATCTTAGTTTCTACAGACCACTTAAGCTGAGAACATGCTGATGTAGGAACTGAGTGCTATCAATGGTAGGACCAACAAGCATAGTCTACAGACTTTTGGAATGAGACCCTTTCCCAGAGGAGAGCCTTTTGATGGTGCCAGTTCTTTTTCCTCTAATTGAGAATGTCAAGAAACTGATTTTTTGGAGGATATATGGAGGAGAGGAGAGATGTGCTTCTGTATTACTGACACAAAATAACTCTCCAAGGTGCCAGCTGTGGAGCATTGTGTTCCCTTGAGACACATATTAAACTAACACAACAAAGTACTTCATCATAAGGACCAAATCAGCAATAAATTATTAGGTGCAGGAGTAATATTCACTCCTTTCGAGTAGCTGTATAGTCACAATCTCATATTTTTAGAGCTGGATCATGAGTAGTAACTTTGTTCCACAAAACCCAAGGATGAATGCTGGTACCTGAGATGGAGACAGAATTGGGATGGACTGCCCACAGCAAGTTGTTGGCTTGCAAGCTCCTCTTGTGTTATATGTAGATTAAATTCCTCCTCATCTTACAAAGTTGGGTTTCCTGTATGGCACAGTGGTAAAGGATCTGCCTGGCAATGCAGGAGATGCGGGTTCGATCCCTGGGTCAGGAAGATTCCCTAGAGAAGGCAATGGCAACCCACTCCAGTGTTCTTAGCTGGGAAAGCTCATGGACAAAGGAGCCTGGTGGGCTACAGTTCAAGGGGTCACAAAAGAGCTGGACATGACTCAGCAGCTAAACAACAACAACATCCTACAAGAGGAAATAGAAGCCATCAAGAGCTCCCATTCTCACATGCTACCGTCCTAAAGTTGCCCACAATCCCAGCCATCCTCTCAAAAGAAAGAATGGAACTCCTCTGCCTTGACTCCAACTAACTACTTCCTCCAAGTCCCACCCCCAAAATTATTGCCTGAGGAAGTTGTAGTGACCCATAGGGATGACATCCAAGATGGTGATGCAGTGCTGAAGGATATATCCATGTGTGTGTGCGTGCTAAGTCACTTCTGTGAGACACTACAGACTGTAGCCCACCAGGCTCCTCTGTCCATGGGATTCTCCAGACAAGAATACTGGAGTGGGTTGCCATGCCCTCCTCCAGGGGATCTTCCCAACCCAGGGATCGAACTCACGTCTCTTATATCTCCTGCACTGGCAGACAGCTTCTTTACCACCAGCACAACCTGGAAAGCCAACTATACCCACACAGTGGAATATTTTATTCAGCCATAAAAAGGAATGAAATTCTGGCACATGCTACAAAATGGGTGAAACTTGAATACATTTCACTGAGTAAAATGTCAGACATAAAAAGATAGTATCATATGATTCCTCTCACATGAGATTCCCAGAGTAATCAGATTCGGAGACAGAAGTAGAATGGTGGTTGCCAGGGGCTGGGGAGGTGGGAGACATGGGGAGCTGGTGTTCGTTCTCTCTACCCCTGTGTGCTCTGTTTCAGGTTTCCCATTTCTCAGAAATTTTTAGAATATCCTCCCTGAGCTGTGTAATCGACACCTGTAGCATTCACCCCAGATTGTCCTGTGCTGTAACAGAGGCGTCTTCATGTTGGGATGGGTCATAGGTTATGTGACATTTACATGGAGCCCAAGGTTTATCAGATGCTTGAGCTTTGAGGGGGCCAGTTAGGGGACCAAGCCTCTCCCACGGTGGGCTATAGAAACTGTAGGGGCAAGATGCTTCCTGCTGCATGAAAAGGGTAACGTTAAAAAAAACATTCCCCTACTGCACTCGGATCAGACCATTCCTCTGCTTAAAACTCTCTGATGACCATCTCTGGCTCAGATTAGAAGCCAAAATCTTTACAATGGCCTTCAAGTCCTTGCCTCTCAGATGCCTCCTTCTGGTCCCCACTGCTCACTTCTGCCAGTCACACCAGGCTCCTCCTAACTCCTTAATCCCCAAGCATGCTTCCAGGCCTTGGTCTTTGCATTTGGCCTCCCTTTGCCTGGAACATTCCTTCCATAGGAATCCACATGGCTTTCTTGCTAGTGTTGTCTCCTCAAATACACCTTCCTTAACCACCATACTTTTTAAATATTTATTTATTCATATAGGCTGCTTTGGGTCTCAGCTGCCTCATGCAGAATCTTTCCTTGCAGTGCACAGGCTCTCTAGTCACGGCACATGGGCTTAGTTGCACTGCAGCAGGTGGAATCTTAGTTCCCCACCTAGGGATTGAACCTGCGCCCCCTGCCTTGCAAGGCAGATTCTTAACCACTGGACCACCAGGCAAATCCCTGACTGTCATATGTAAAATTCAACAACCCTCCTCTGGCACTTGGTAGAACTCTTCCCTGCCTTCTGGTCTCCATAGTGACCCTCACCATCCACAGACTGTATGGGTTACTTATGTATTAAGTATGAATGGTTCCTCCCCAATGGAGGTCAGAGATTTTTGAATTTTTGACCATTTTTGTTTCCTCTTTGCTTTAAAACAGTGTGTGGTGTGTTGTACACACTCAGTGAATATTTGAATAAATTACTAAATAAAAGAATGAACTAGTGTTTACTCCCTAGAATGGTCAGAAATCATATTGCTGCACAAAAAGCTCTCTCTTTAGAATGGAATTATAAATGGAATCTGAACAGGTCCACAGTGATTCCAGAATTCTGTGACAACCAGGGTATGTTAATCCAGATTACTGCCAAAATCATTAGGCCTTCAAGTGAACCATAATACAAAAGAAACCCAGCTTTCCCAGGAAACCCACATGCTCTGGGAAATTAATGGAATCAAGTCTCCTTATTAACTGCAACTTTCCAATGATACAAACTCTGAAGTTTGGCATTTTCCTTTGCGAGTAAGTAAGGTCAGGAGAGGATGGAAAACTTTGCACCATTACAAGTCATTGAAACTGCAGTTTTTAACCCTTGTCACCTGCCCAACTCTACACCGGCAGTAAGATCATTTATGCCTCCCCAGTGGGGCCTTCCCTGGTGGCCCAGTGGTAAAGAAGTCACCTGCTAATGCAGGAGACTTGGGAAATAAGGGTTTGATCTCTGGGGACAGAAAGATCCCCTGGAGAAGGAAATGGCAACCCACTCCAGTATTCTTACCTGGGAAATACCATGGACAGAGGAACCTGACTACAGTTCATGGGGGTCACAAAAGAGTCAGACACAACTGAGCGACCAAACAACAAACCCCAGTAGTAGGTGGAATATTCTTCAGAGAAACCTGAGGCTCAGAAGTCAGCTTCCCAAATTTATTCTGCCATGTGATTCAAACTTAGGTTTTCTGAATCTACCATCCAAAGCCTTCCCATCATAGTACAGTGCCTCCAAAGATAATAAAATCATACCATTGGGGATTTGTTTTTGCTGACCCTGAACTAGATTTGAAATGACCAAGCCTCAACAACAACTTTCTACCTGGATTATTAAAACACTGACTACGGCGATGAAACTTTTCCACAGCAGAAGGAAATGATATTTTAAAGGCTCTTATCTTTTCCAATTCATGTTTTGAAGATCATCTTGGCTTATCACTGGGGGAAATCTCTAAGTAATAAAAGAAATGCAATGAAAAAGAAAGGCTATGTATCATAAAACGTGCTTTGCATCTTGATAGCAATGTGATTTATTTATTACTGATGATATATGTGAAAATAAATTGTTTTTGTGGAATTCATGAATAAGACAGTTTTGGTAATGTGAAGTCTTGCTTCTAGCATTCAGACAGTTGAATACTTTGTTGAAAAGTACAGTAAGGACCTTGGGGCAGTTTTGCAAATATAATTAGGTTTGCAGCTTATTAAAGTGTAGATTCAAAATTCCCCAATATATAATATATTTTGAATAATAATACAGATGCCAGGAGACTCTCTGAATGAGACTGGGAAAAAGGTGATAATCTTTTTTTTAGTGTGCATCAGAGGAGAAAAAATTATCTATCTTAGAACAGCCATTGTAACTTAATCTATTCCATTTTTTTCCCCAAAAAAAACTATATCCAAAATGAGCCCAGTTACTTCTAACTGAAATAAATAGGTTGGCATATTCCTATGCCAGTTATACATATATATCACATTGTTTTGTATCTTAATTAACAATATCCTTAGTTTGAGTGATGACTGGCAGCCATAATTTAATTAGGAGGATCTCAGCATCCCCTGATAACTGATATATCTGAATTTGAACTCTATTATATGTCTGCTTCCATTTGGTACGGAGATTCCTGGCCAATTAAGAGCAAAAAGTAAAATCTGTATATGTGTGTGTGTGTGTATGTGTGTGTGCATGCACGCTAAATTGTTTCACTTGTGTCCAACTCTTTGCGACCCCATGGACTATAGCCCGCCAAGCTCCTCTATCCATGGAATTTTCCAGGCAGGAATACTGGAGTGGATTGCCATGCTCTCCTCTAGGGGATCTTCCCAATCCAGGGATCGAATTCTTATGTCTACTGCATTGGCAGCCTGGTTCTTTACTACCAGCACCACCTGGGAAGCCCAAAGCCTATATATTTGAAGCATACAAAGTGAGCATGTAAGGAGGGCAAGAAAGGAGAGGAAGGTAGAGACTTATTGGGATAGTGTTTTGCAGATTATGCTAATATTTTCTTAGAAGAATTTTCTCTTTTTGTGAGTGGAAAGGTACTGAAGAGTTTTAAACAAGTAAGGATGGGATGCTATTTGCATTTTCCTTTAAATTGGTTTACCTGCCTTGTGGGGAAGCAGGGGAGCAAGATGGTAGCAGAGACCCCAGTCATGAGGCTGGGAAAGTGGGCCACACAGGAGAGAGGAGGAAGGGAAAAGCAGTGGAGGTGAAGAAAGCAAGAAAGAATCAAGATCTGTATGAGAAGTGGAATGAACTAGATGTGGTAATGGGTTGAATGTTGGGTTAAAGAAGAAGGTAGTTTAAAAGACAAGGTCATGGCTCCTGACTTTGTCTTGGTGCCTCGACTTAGAGCAGGGAGTGGATGTTTTATTTAACAAATAGAATAAGTGGATTTGAGGGAAAGATTAACTTTGCTGTTGGATACTATATTTTAGATGTCTGGGAAACACCCAGGAAGAGATAATAAGTTAGATCTACAGTCAGAGAAGTGAGTAGGAACTGGGAAGGAAGGTTTGATGCAGAGATTAATTGTGCGGGGGGGTGGGGGCAGGGAGCAGTTATCAACAGAGAAGGGAACAGCTACCCACTCCTGTGTTCTTGCCTGGAGAATCTCATGGACAGAGGAGCCTGGCGGGCTGCAGTCCCTGGGTTGCAGAGTCAGACATGATTGAACGACCAATACTTTCACTTCACTTCTCAATATACAGATGCTTCAGGGTCATAGGATTAGGTGAGATTGCCAGGGGAAAGAGTCTTAGGGTGAAAAGGGAATGAGACCCTGAGAAAGGATGTTTAGAGGCCGGTACAGGAGGAGGATCCACAGGGAAAGCTGATCTCCTAAGTTACACCTTTGCTGCGATTCTCTGAGCAGATGTGTATTCCATCCCTCCCTAGGTGCTGGGCACGCCAGCATGCACTAGAACTAATGCCTGACCTCAGGAGGTTGGCACTGCAGCCAGGGAGATGGCCAGGGAAGGAAAGCGCTACAATCCAATGCTGTATATGTAATGACATGTGTGCAATACACAAATGTAACACACAAGCATGTGCAGGCAGAGCTGTAGCACTCAGGATACGCAAGGTACAAAGGTGTCGTCATTCTGGGTAGGGTAGGAAAAGCAGTCAGAGAGGCCTTTACAGAAAAGCTCCGTAGCTGGGTATTACAGGATGAATAGGAGTTCTTCAGACCAACAAGGCAGGGAAGGGTTTTCACTGCAGAGGGAACAGCAAAATCAGGAAAGGGATGAGTCAGCACTGCTCTCAGGCAGTGAGAAGGGCTCTGGTGCGGCTGAAAAGCCAGCCATTGAGATGGAGGATGAAGCCAGGAGAGGAGCCTGGTTACCGCGCAGTTCCACATGTGATGGAAAGTTGTTCAAGGGGATCTTTAGCATCTGAATAGTTGCTAGCAGGACACAGGAAGTCAGTAAATGTTGATTTAATGAACCCGTGATCAGATTTACATTTCACAAAACCCCACTTGTGGTGGCAGAGAGAGAGCACATGGGCCTAAGGAGACAGGGGAGCAAGAAGGACAGCAGAGCCAGCTGAGCCCTTGCTTGGAGCAATGACAGGCAGGAAGATGGACAGAGGGACAGGGAGAGGGGACAGGGCTGTGGAAGAGCCATAGGCAGCCCGAGTGCTATCATTATCCCACCTAAAGACAAAAGAAAACCAAAACCTTTAGAACCTCCAAGAGTTAAAGAAACTTTGATTCACCAAATGTTTGCTGAAGACATACCACAAACCAGGGACAGGACTTGTTGGGGGATACCAGTGAACACAACGCATCAGATGTGCCTGGAGCTTCCCTATAGCAAAGAAGTAGAACCAATTGTCTTTGCTGGGCTTCCTGGGTGGCTCAGTGGTGAATCCACCTGCCAGTGCAGGAGCTATAATAGACTCAGGCTTGATTTCTGGGTCAGGAAGATTCACTGGAGAAGGAAATGGCAAACCACTACAGTATTCTTGCCTGGGAAATCCCATGGACAGAGCAGCTTGGTGGGCTACAGTCCATGGGATTGCAAAATAACCGGACATGACTTAGCAACTAAATAACAACATACCTAGTGGTAAGAGGTGGAGAGATGCGAGGTAGGTGTAGAAGGTGGGGTTCAGTTCAGTTGCTCAGTCATGTCCGGCTCTTTGCGACCCCATGAATCACAGCACACCAGGCCTCCCTGTCCATCACCAACTCCAAGAGTCCACCCAAACCCATGTCCATCGAGTTGGTGATGCCATCCAACCATCTCATCCTCTGTCGTCTCCTCCTCCTGCCCCCAGTCCTTCCCAGCATTATGGTCTTTTCCAGTGAGTCAACTCTTTGCATGAGGTGGCCAAAGTATTGGAGTTTCAGCTTCAACATCAGTCCTTCCAATGAACACCCAGGACTGATCTCCTTTAGGATGAACTGGTTGGATCTTCTTGCAGTCCAAGGGACTCTCAAGAGTCTTCTCCAACACTGAAGGTGGGGTACTATTCTTTATTTTCTTGGTTTTATATTTGAGAGGAAAGGACAAAATAGCATCACATTGCCTCAGTTTCCCCAACTCAATCCTCAAGACCAAACTGCTTGGAGATACTTTGCATGAATCCAGAGATCCAGGCACAGGAACCTGTCTATTTGGTTCTGGCACTCTGTTCTTGACCATCAAGGAAAAGTCCCAAATTAAAAAAGACCATCTTTAAAATCCCAAGGGCTGTTATAGGACGTGTGGCTGCTTTACAAAAGCCTCCTTTCTGTTCTCATTCAGCCCTCCCGAGACTCTGTTACTTAGTGAGATGATCAGGTGTTGGGGAAGTGAAGCAGCTGGGCCAAGCCTTGAATCCATCTTGATGACTTGGACTCAAGGGCTCTTGTCACCTCCACATGGGTAAGGTCAGGTTTACAACTGGGCGTCAGTTGTCAATTGTGATCACATCACCTCCTGGTTCTACATCCTCCTCTGAGTTCTTTGTCATGATATGTGTTCCACAAGTATTTATAAATCACATAGATTTGCGGTTAATCAGTCATCACTGTATCGATCCATGTTTCCTGCTCCCTGGCAGTTGTGGGGATATTGGGAGGCAAAAGAATGGGGTACTGAAAATAGAAATGTCTCAGACAGAGACCACTTCAAACCAACAGTGTTTATTTAGAGTTACAGGTTTCATGGGAAGGTAGAGCGGTGTCCGAAGTCAGGGTTGGGGGTGGGAAGCAGCTGCAGCTTTGGTTGATCTGGACTAAGTAAGCAAGGATATCCAGCCAGCCCTTTCACCTCCAGAGTTCTTTTCTCACCCAACTCCATGCATAGGCCAGCAGAGGAGGCAAAAATAAATCGCAGTAATAATAATTCCTCCAATTGCCTGCCTCATGTGCTTCTCTGTTTCCATAGACACTCAAAGGAGTTGGCTTCCAACACACACCAAAACCCATAAGCCTATGGTAATATGAAGACCAAGTGTTTTACATCCAGGAAGGGAGATGGACAAGAAATAACCTCAGGGAAAGCAGAGCTAAGGATGAACTCAGGGAAGGATTCTGTACAAAAATATATTGTATTTAAAAAAGAAATTCAGGTACTTCTGTCTTTGCCACCATCCCTCCTCAGGGCTGTGTCTTCTGACTCACACAGTGTGACTGCTCTAAAGTCAAGGATTGCAGGGATTAAACGTAGCTTTTTACTGATGCCATTACAGTCACACACGCCCAGCTGAGCTCGTCCTGCTCTTTCTTTTGAACGGGCATCAGAGTCAGACTATGTGATCCCCCTTAAGTTGGAAATAGAGAAGTTGGTTCACTTTCTTTTCTTCAGGAATCCTGATTACGCAAAACAGAAGATTGCAGCAGAATAAAATGTTACATTTAAGCAGTTCAGAGTAAGGAAGGACTTGAAATGTTTTTTTGTGGCCAACCATAATGAGGCTTTAGATTACTCTCAAAGGGGACATATATCCTCATATCCTTTTATCAAAATGCATGTCTCCTGACTCCTGTTACATATTTCACAGTAGGCATCCTTTCTGTCCATCTCATTAGAGCCAGTGAAATCGCAGAAACCGTGCTACTGCTAGAGCCGGAACCTGGTTATCAGAGGTTTGACTGCTATTCTACTTAGATAATAACAGCCCAAAGACTTGCATATGCCTTTTTCTCCTGTATCTAATTTTATAAAGTAGAAGCATCTTAGTGCTTTGCTTTTTAGAATGAGCAAATTGTATCACTGCAATGAGAATTCCCATCACAACAAAGAAACCCTCAGGCACATTGAAAGACTGCAGGGTTGAAACACTGCAGACCATTGCTGGTGTTTGAGAGATTAAATAATAACTCTCTCCCATTGTATAACTTGACAATTTGCAGAGAATGCCTTCATGCTCCTTAATTTGATCCTACTGGCGGTGCTGCAATGTAGGGCAACATTAACCATGTCTTATAGGAAGATCACAGAGGTGAAGTCATTTGCCTCGAGTCTCACAGCTAGTGATGGGAAAGCAAGGACTAGAATTTAAAGTGCAGAAGCGGAAGATGAGGTGTATCTGGCCTCCTATTGCTGTGAGCCTTCCAGGCCTGGGGTAATGACAGCATAGACATGTCAGAATAATATGATTCCCGCAGAGCTGATTCTAGACCTACTCAGAGAAGGATATCGTCACAAAGATTACGTAGATTGGCACCCACCCTGTACCAAACCCACTTCATCAACTGTCCTCAATCCTCTTCCAACCCATATCATATTACAAAAGGTAGAGGCGTGTGACTTGGGGCAGGAGGGAAGCCAGTAGAAGGGCTGAGGTCTCTGATGTTTGTCCATCAGGGGCCCTACCCTCCTTCATATTCTGTGCTGCAGAATACAAATAAAGCCATTTGAATCCCAGAAATTCCCCACTATTCCAGACTTCCAGAATCCAATAACATTTTATATCTGTTTCTTCCCAAGATCTGGCCATTCATAAAGCAAAAAGCCTACATCATATAGATTTTATCCATCGAATGGGGAAAGTTAAGTACCTAGTAAGAAGACACTAAAACTGCAGCCTGAACAGGTGGTACTGCAGAGTCAAGGCCTTTATAGAATCATAAAGCCATTAAGCTTCACGTAAATTCCTTTTGGGGAGACAAAAGAAACACAGTTTAGTTTTTGCCTTTGAAAGAGCTGACAATTCTTTGATTCTTCAGCTTCTGTGTGGTTAATTTTAGACTGCTAATATTAACATCCCCTCACTGATTATTCTTAATTAAACTTACTCCTGAGTCACTGTTAAATGCCAAAATGTCTGTATCCTCAGAATATTCTTCCAGAAGGCTTTGGCTTGGAGGAGCCTGTAAAAATATTCTCCATTCCCACTCCTACAGTTTGTGCCTCGTGTATATGGACATTAAAACCTACCAAATCAGCACTGCCACCCACCCTCCACCCCCTGGGCATCCCACTAATCCTGGGTGCAATCTAGGAAAGACAGCTGTCAAGAGATTGGAAAGAAAGTGCACGTGGGATTGTGTCTTGGTTTATACACACAAACATTGTTTGTTTCCTCATTGTGAAATAGTCATGTGTTTTTATGGTACCTCCAGCACCATCACCACCATCTTCCCATCATCATCTGCAGGAGTGAGCCTAGATAACATGAAGAATACATTCTTCTTCTACCATGATTGCTTCAAAGATGAGCTTGGCATCTTATTGATCTAAATCTGTAGGACTCTTTCCTTTCAGTAGTTGAGAAGGAAAAGTAAGCCCTTCTTGTTGACAATGCGGTATATGGATGTGAGACCTGGGCCTGCTGCAAAACATTTTGTGACCGTGAGTAACGTGGGCTTGAGTGAACAAAGTTAAGAGAATTGTGGAGAAATCAAGCTGGAGCCCTGACCAAACTCCGCTGACTTATTGCTAGACTTTTCATTGATAAGCAAATAATTTCCCATATGATTTAGTTTATTGTAAGACGGGCTGTCTGTTACTTGAAACCAAAAGCATCTTAACTGAGGTGTTAATTACACAACCATATTTCTTAACCCCTGACTTAAGTGTTTCAGAATTGGTTACATTTATAGAGCCAGATAGTCCAAAAAAGAAAAGTACAGTTGGTTGACCCTTACCAAGGTGGGTTTGCTATGCCAGGGTCCACTTATGCATGAATATTTTTCCATAGTAAATATTACAGTACTATATGGTCCTTGATGGGTTGAATCATGGATGTAGAGGAATCTCAGATACTGGTGGGCCAATGATAAATTATGTGTGGATTAACCCCCGAGTTATTCAAGGGTGATCTGTAAATTCAGAATTTCCTCCAGGAAAGGAACTCAAAGACCTAAACCACCCAACATCATACAGAGAGTCACCACATTCATTAAATAGAGGAAATAAGGAAGGAAAAAAGGCAGATCCAGAGTTTGGGGCCTTTGCAGGCTCTTGGATCCCACAGGGGCAATGACAAAGGCCAGCTGCCTTTCTCTCTACAAGTCTCCTCATTTCCCTCCCACTCCTGCTGTTCCTTCTCCACAGGCTGGTTGTCGTCCTGCCAGTTTTCCTTAAGTCTTCACAGTATCAGCCACCACTGCCATGCAAGGAGCTTTGTATCAGGCCAAGCTTACCTCAAAGTTCTTTTTTTTTATTTTTCATTTATTTTTATTAGTTGGAGGCTAATTACTTTACAATATTGTAGTGGTTTTTGCCATACATTGACATGAATCAGCCATGGATTTACATGTGTTCCCCATCCCAATCCCTCCTCCCGCCTCCCTCCCCATCCCATCCCTCTGGGTCTTCCCAGTGCACCAGCCCTCAGCACTTGTCTCATGCATCCAACCTGGGCTGGTGATCTGTTTCACCCTTGATAGTATACTTGTTTCAATGCTGTTCTCTCAGAACATCCCGCCCTCACCTTCTCCCACCGAGTCCAAAAGTCTGTTCTGTACATCTGTGTCTCTTTTTCTGTTTTGCATATAGGGTTAGCGTTACCATCTTTTTCATTCCATATATATGCGCTAGTATACTGTATTGGTCTTTATCTTTCTGGCTTACTTCACTCTGTATAATGGGCTCCAGTTTCATCCATCTCATTAGAACTGATTCAAATGAATTCTTTTTAATGGCTGAGTAATATTCCATTGTGTATATGTACCATAGCTTCCTTATCCATTCGTCTGCTGATGGGCATCTAGGTTGCTTCCATGTCCTGGATATTATAAACAGTGCTGCGATGAACATTGGGGTGCACGTGTCTCTTTCAGATCTGGTTTCCTCGGTGTGTATGCCCAGGAGTGGGATTGCTGGGTCATATGGCAGTTCTATTTCCAGTTTTTTAGGGAATCTCCACACTGTTCTCCATAGTGGCTGTACTAGTTTACCTCAAAGTTCTTGTTCCTTAGAAATTTTCAGATTCAATAGAACAAATCACAAATGATGATAGCTATACAGTTCTGATGTCATACATTGCTCATAGACACAATAAACAAGTCAGGACAATTACTGACAAAGTAATCCTTCTAAGACATTGAATAACCCTTGACAAAATTCAACCCTAACTCTATGCTCTTGTATATACAGATAATCATTGCCTTTATCATTTCTTCAAGTCCTTAAAGGATAGAAATAATCAAATATACTACCTTAAAACTGAGCAAATACTAAATCATTAAAGGATCAAAAATATCAAAAAATGATCAAATGAGATAAAATATATAAAACACCCAGAACAAGATTGATAATAAGAACTCAAAAACTATTAGGTATCATTGTAATTTATTGTTTGGATTAAAAATAAACATGTTAAACATTGCAATTGAAAAAGTTCTCTGCAGACTATTCAACTTGGGCAATTATTGTAAGCCTAATTATTTTTCATAAAAGACAATTCCATATTCACACTGTATTCAGATAGCTCCAGTATGATTTTAAATAAGTTCTAGACATCTTTGTCAACATCCCCTGAAAATTTAGGCAGAGAAGATATAGGAATGTATGGGTAGTCTTTTACAGCTACCTTAGTCTCTGCATGAAAAAATTTAAGACTTGCACTTTTGATGTTCTTCTAACTTTGTTGAGATATAATTGACATGTTAAATTTGTGTAAGTTTAAGGTATAATATGATAATGTGAAATGTTTACTACGATAGAGCTGATTAAACACATCCCTTACCTCATAAATTACAATTTTGTTGTTGTTATGGGAAGGACATTAAAGTTCTGTTCTCTCAGTAACTTCCAAGTATACAGTACAATATTATTAACTATAGTCACCTAGTGCTATGCACTAAATTCCCAGAACTCACTCATCTTAAACTGAAAGCTTGTACACTTTGTCCTGCATCTCCCATGCCCCTCACCCCTCAGCCCTTGGCAACCACAATTCTACTTGCTATGAGTTTGGCTTTTTTTAGTTTCCATTCACAAGTAAGGTCATATAGTACTTGTCTTTCCCTGTCTGGCTTATTTCACTTAGCGTGATGTTCTCTGGGTCAATTCACGTTGTGGCAAATGGCAAGATTTCCTTCTTTCTTAGGGCTGAATACTATTCCGTTGCATCTTCATACTACATTTTCTTTGTCCATTCATCCAGCACTGGACATTTGGGTTATTTCCACATCTTGGCTATTGTGAATGATGCTGCAATGAACTTAGGAGTTTGCCCTCTCAATCCCATGTTCTGTATTAATTGTATATCCACAAAGCAGTAAACACAGTCACCTCCAAAGATATAAAGACCAACCCCTTTCCACAATATGAGAATGTTTCCCAGTTAAAAAATGTCCCCAAACAAAATTAACATCATAAAAAGACCAAAAAAACAAAAACTCCAAATTTCCAAACTGAGGAATACATTTGGCAAGAATGTAAACAGAGCCTGCTTTGTTTTTCCCGTTTCATTGGCTATTTCCCCCGGTTCGGTTCCCAGTAATTTCAATCAATTCTTGTT
Source organism: Cervus elaphus (assembly GCF_910594005.1). Classification (NCBI taxonomy): domain Eukaryota; kingdom Metazoa; phylum Chordata; class Mammalia; order Artiodactyla; family Cervidae; genus Cervus; species Cervus elaphus. Next base: position 35,051,225 of record NC_057835.1, on the reverse strand, counting down.
TTTGATTAACAAATTAAAGGCTAATTTAGAAAACTGGCTCATAGCTTCCAAGGGAAATTTTCCACAGCTTTCTGTAACTGCTTCATCCCTGTAGTGCACCAGAAGGAAAAAATACTTCTGCATGTCAGATTTCCAATAAGTGTTCTTTAAATCTCCTGTAGAATTAAAACCTCATTAAAAGCCAGTGCCCGTGTTTTGCTTATCAGGGGGGTGGACACTAGATTGGCTCTCTCAGCACCTACTGCAGCCTCTGCTTGTGTGTCTTTCTGGCCAGGAAAGGCTACAAAAACCTAAGCTCCCTTGGTTCCAGATGTGATTTAGGTTGCATTTGACCCTGACTCAGATTTAGAGCAGAGGTGTGTGGAGAGAGACATTGTGATAACAAAGCAGCATTGTATGTATGAGGTATGTCTTGTGGCATGGCAGCAGGGCTGTTCTCTCCCCAGCTCTCTTGCCTCATATGATTTCTACTGAACTCTCAAATCCTAAGTTTACAAACAGAATGAAGGAATAACTAGGAAAAGAGAAAGTCTGGCCAACAACTTCTGGGAAATCCAAATCCTATTTACAACATCTTACTATTCTCTAAACACTCTTTGCCCTAGTTAGGAGAAATGAGTATCAGGGTTTTAAATACTAACCATATGTTGTGTGCGTGCATGTGTGTGCACATGCCTGTGCTCAGTTGTGTCTGACTTTTTGTGACTGCGTAGACTATAGTCAGGCTCCTCTGTCCACAGGATTTTTCAGGCAAGAATACTGGAGCAAGTTGCCATTTCCTACCACAGAGGATCTTCCCAATCCAGAGATCGAACCTGCATCTCTTGTGCCTCCTGCATTGACAGGTCTATTCTTTAGTATTGAGCCACCTGGGAAGCACCAACCACATGTTAATGTCTCCTAAATTTGTGTATCTGACCTCAGCTTCCTGCCAAGCCCCAAATTCATATAATCCAACTGACTCATCACCTTATCCAAGGCCTGATAGGATCTCAAATATAGCATGTCCAGAAAGAAAAAGGAGCTTGATCTTTCCACCAAACCTGCCTCCGGTCTTCTCTGTCTCAGCTAATGGCCAAAATGTAGTAGTGGTCGTCTGTGGTTTTTCTCTAACTCTGCTTTGGTTATATATAAACTCAGCAGTGAATTCTATGGTCTCTACCTCTAGTCAAACCTGGATCTAGCCTCTCCCTCCCCCTTCGTAAGTCAATTCTGTCCTTCTTGTTTAGTCACTAAGTCGTGTCTGACTCTTTGCGACCCCATGGACTGCAGTACACCAGGTTTTCCTGTCCTTCACCGTCTCCTCGAGCTTGCTCAAACTCATATCCATTGAGTCGGTGATGCCATTCAACCATCACATCCTCTGTCACCCCCTTCTCCTCCTGCCTTCAATCTTTCTTAGCATCAGGGTCTTTTCCAAGGAGTTGGCTTTTTGCATCAGGTGGTCAAAGTATTGGAGCTTCAGCTTCAGCATCAGTCCTTCCAATGAGTATTCAGGTTTGCATTCCTTTAGGGTGGACTGGCTTGATCTCCTTGCTGTCTAAGGGGACTCTCAAGAGTCTTTTTCAGCACCACAGTTCAAAAGAATCAGTATTCTTTGGTGCGCAGCCTTCTTTATGATGCAACCCTTTCATCTGTACATGACTAGTGGAAAAACCATTGCTTTGACTATACAGACCTTGTCTACAAAATGATGTCTCTGATTTTTAATACACAAAGTTTGTCATAGCTTTTTTTACAAGAAGCAGTCATCTTTTAATTTCCTGGCTACAGCCACCTTGGGACTTACATGGGTAGATACCTGTTGAATGAATGGTTTGTTCTCTGTTGTGGTAACAGTTTTCTCTGATTGAGTCCTATTCTTCAATATCACAAGAAGGCGTTGTCAAACAATTATTTGACAATAATATACAAAAAGTCTTTGAGACATAATAAAGATAATATTTTACTGTAAGAAAAAAAGAACTTCATGGTAGGGTTGCATTTCATTGCTTTTTCCCTCTCTGACCTGTGCCAATAAGAGAATAGGGAATTTTTAAGCTGCACAATGGAAGCCAATTTCAGAAATTTGAAAGCAGTTTACAAAAAGCCAATTTCAATTCAGCAAATATTTCTTGATCAGTCATTACATATGAGATGTCAGAGTAGGCATTCAACCTCTTGAGAAATTGTCTGCTATAAAGTGAAGTACAAGAGTGAGGCTTTTGAAGACTATGTTTTTCTTTTCTCTCTTGTGAAAATAACTGTAGCAACAACAACAAAAAGAAGGTCATCACTTCTGCCTAATGTTGATCCAAGAGTGAAGTCTAAATCTTCATGTTCTAGGCAAATTGCCACAGGGAGCTTCTTCATGTTCTGAGTACTTTATATTGCAACTATAAACTATGACCAAAGAAGGGAGACTCCATTTAGCTCTCTTGAGTATTCTCTGCCAAGTTGCTTCTTATTTATTGCTTTTTAATGAAATTTTTCATCTGCATCAAAACACAATCTTTCAACAAGGGAAATACAGCTCTGAAACCTCTATAATATAGACTACATGTGAACATTAATTTTTCTAGATGGGATTACTTAATAGATTTCTTTGTGCTTGGGCATTAAGGTTTTTTTGTTGTTGTTGTTCAGTAAGTGAACATCCTATTATTCATTCTTCCTTAAGATACAAGATTTCAGAAAATTCAGCAAATATTTTAAACTGTCCTATTTTTCTTACAAATGCAAGATGAGTCTTAGCTATTGAGTAAATCTCCCCTTTTGAAAGCACACACAGTTTTTTTAAGCTGCCATCAAAATTAAAGGGGTGTTTTAGAGAATGGTATTCAGGGAGGAAAGCAAGAATATCAATATGTTTTTTCCCACATGTGAAGTATGTTGTTTACTATTGTATGCATGCTAAGTCACTTCAGTTGTGTCTGAGTCTATGTGACTCTCTCTACTGTAGCCCACCAGGCTCCTCTGTTCATGGGGATTCTCCAGGCAAGAATACTGGAGTGGGTTGCCATGCCCTCCTCCAGGGGATGTTCCCAACCCAGGGATTAAACCCAAGTCTCAGTCTCCTGCATTGGCAGATGGGTTCTTTACCACTAGCGCCACCTACTTACGGTTCAGTTTGGTTCAGTTGCTCAGTCGTGTCCGACTCTTTGTGATCCCATGGACTGTAGCACACCAGGTCTCCCTGTCCATCACCAACCCCGGAGCCTAGTCAAATTCATGCCCATCGCATCAGTGACGCCATCCAACCATCTCATCCTCTGTCGTCCCCTTCTTCTCCTGCCTTCAATCTTCCCCAGCATCAGGGTCTTTTCTAGTGAGTCAGTTCTTCACATCAGGTAGCCAATGTATTGGAGTTTCAGCTTGAGCATCAGTCCTTCCAATGAATATTCAGGACTGATTTCCTTTAGGATGGACTGGTTGGATCTCCTTGCAGCCCAAGGGACTCTCAAGAGTCTTCTCCAACACCACAGTTCAAAAGCATCAGTTCTTCAGCGCTCAGCTTTCTTTACAGTCCAACTCTCACATCCATACATGACTACATAGCTTTGACTAGATGGACCTTTCTTGGTAAAGTCTCTGCTTTTTAATATCCTGTCTAGGTTGGTCATAGCTTCTTCCAAGGAGCAAGCGTCTTTTAATTTTATGGGTGCAGTCACAATCTGCAGTGATTTTGGAGCCCCAAAAAATAAAGTCTGTCACTATATCCATTGTTTCCCCATCTATTTGCCATGAAGTGATGGGACCAGATACCATGATCTTAGTTTTCTAAATGTTGAGCTTTAAGCCAACTTTTTCACTCTCCTCTTTCACTTTCATCAAGAGACTCTTTAGTTCTTCTTCACTTTCTGCCATAAGGGTGGTGTCATCTGCATATCTGAGGTTATTGATATTTCTCCTGGCCATCTTGATTCCAGCCTGTGCTTCCTCCAGTCCAGTGTTTCTCATGATGTACTCTGCACAGAAGTTAAATAAGCAGGGTGACAATATACAGCCTTGACATACTCCTTTTCCTATTTGGAACCAGTCTGTTGTTCCATGTCCAGTTCTAACTGTTGCTTCCTGACCTGCATACAGGTTTCTCAAGAGGCAGGTCAGGTGGTCTGGTATTCCCATCTGTTTCAGAATTTTCCACAGTTTGTGGTAATCCACACAGTCAAAGGCTTTGGCATATTCAATAAAGGAAAAGTAGGTATTTTTCTGGAGCTCTCTTGCTTTTTTGATGATCCAACAGATGTTGGCAATTTGATCTCTGGTTCCTCTGCCTTTTCTAAATCCAGCCTGACCATCTGGAAGTTCATGGTTCACATACTGTTGAAGCCTAGCTTGGAGAATTGGAAATAGCATTACTTTGCTAGCGTGTGAGATGAGTGTTTGCTGTTAAATAACATTAAATTTATTATATTGGTTTTCCTTATGTTATTCTTAAAAACATCCAAAATAAGTAAAATCACGTTATTGTGCAGCATGCTTTTGGTTATAAGCAGATGACTCAAACTGGCCTACAGAATAAAGAAAAATGTTACACTATAAATTTTACACTATATAACAGGAAGTTCAGAGACAGGACAAGCTTGAAAACTGGTTGATTCTGTAAGATCATTAAAGACCTGGGTTCTTTCTGTCTCTCCATCCAATGGTCCAAAGAATCTGCTTCACCCCAAAGTTCACTCTCTCCTTTATTATACTGCCATGGCAAGCAGGGTTACACATTGTTTCTATTCAACAACAGAGTGGATCTTATTTTTCCTTAAACCTTGGAATATCAATCCTTCTCTTAAACCTAGTTGAGTCCATTTATAGCACGTGGCCATCTTCAGACCTCCAGACTAACAAAAGCTGCCAGGGATATCCCAGCTCTAATTGACTGACAAGACTTATTCCAGATATGGGGATGGGGTGTTTATCTGAGCGAGTCAGCTCTGTTAGGGTTTAAGGAGGGGAAATAGATTTAGGAGGTGCAGTCAAAAGCATCCACTACACTCATCTTATCTAATGCCTTGTGAAGTGCAACATTAGAAACCCTTTTCCACATCTGATAAATTGTCTTTATTAAAAAACTGAACATGGGTAGCTTGTACCAACAAAGAAGCCATTACTATAAGACTATCTATGAAATTTTCCCTTTATTTTATATAAATCATGGTTGTAGAAAATAATAGATTATCCATATGTATGTTTCAGATGCCAAAGAGCTACATGAGAAGAGAGGAAACAGTCCCAGAGAACCTGATCAATGATTAGATTCAAATATATGTGAAAATGTTAAGAAATAAAAACACTACCAATAACCAAAGAAAGTTAAAAATATCCACGACTAAATCATGGGTTGCTTCTGATATTTACAGTGAAACACACTTGGAAAAGCAACTGATTTCAGCTCTTTAAGTTTTTTAAAGGGTGAGAAAAATATTTTTCTGTAGAGGTAATAATAGTAGCTACTATGCACTGAAGGCTGTGTAAGTTAGGTGTTTCTCAGACAGGTGTTTCTCACCAGGGCTACGAGTATCAGCCCATCATGATAGGAACTATTGTATCCATAGCACCCACCACTGTGCCTGGCATATAACATAACTTTAAAAAAGTGTGGTCAAGTGATTTCACAACCACAGCTGTAAAAGATACATGTATCCCAGTGTCATGGCAGCACTATTTACAATAGCCAGGACATGGAAGCAACCTAGATGTCCATCAACAGATGAGTGGATAAAGAAGTTGTGGTATATATATACAATGGAATATTACTCCGCCATAAACAGAAATGAATTTGAGTCAGTTCTGTTGAGGTGGATGAACACAGAATCTGTTATACAAAGTGAAGTAAGTCAAAAAGAGAAAAACAAATGTCATATATCAATACATATATATGGAAGCTAGAAAAATGGTACTGATGAACATATTTGCAGATCAGCAAAGGAGATGCAGACATAAGAGAACAGACTTGTAGACATAGTGTGGGAAGGAGAGGGTGGGATGAATTAAGAAAGTAACATTGAAACATATACCTTACCACGTATCTTTGAAATGGACAGCCAGTGGGAATTCGCAGTATAACACAGGGAGCTCAGCCTGGTATTCTGTGGAAACCTAGAGGGGTGGGAGGGAGGTTCAAGAGGGAGGGGACATATGTACACCTATGGCTGATTCATGCTGATGTAAGGCAGAAACCAACACAACATTGTAAAGCAATTATCCTCCAATTAAAAATAAATAAATTTTTTAAAAAGAAAAATTCTCACAAAAACCTCATGTGACAATATTTTAGTGTTTCCCCAATTAAGGATCAGGTATTGTTGGCTCTACATGTTTGTACAGATTGGTCAAGTGGAGCAGCCCAGATTGGAATCCAACCTTATTCTTTTTTCTTTCCTGAATGAGAGGGAACTGGATCAGAGAAGATAATTTCAGTGACTTCGAGACAGGAATGAAAAACTGAAGTACTAGAATTTGTGTTCTTAATACCAGTGCATTTGTTAGGTTTAGAAAAGACATGTTCCAGATACATCAGATAGAAGTTTATCATGCTTGCTAAGTCACTTTAATCATGCCCAACTCTTTGCAACCCTATGGACTATAGCCCGCCAGGCTCCTCTGTCCATGGGATTCTCCAGGCAAGAAACTGGAGTGGGTGGCCCTGCCATCCTCCAGAGGATCTTCCCGACCAGGGATCGAACCTGTGTCTCTTATGTCTCCTGCACTGGCAGGCGGGTTCTTGACCACTAGTGCCATCTGGGAAGCCCAGAAGTTTATCAGGAAACACAGAAGAAGGGGGACTATTTCTAACACAGGTCCTGAAACCAAATAATCATCACGAAGGGCTGTGCATCCAGCGCTTGTGCTTCCTGCTTGAGGACTTTGCCTCTGGGGTCACTCAGCAGTTCTGAGCCCAGTGCTGCTGCTCCAGACCCTGCAAACTAACTGATCTTTTGTTCTCTATGTCTCAAGTGCAAGCTCCCCATGACAGGATCTGACTGCGTCGGCTGTTGGCCGCCAGCCGTAGAGGGAGCCTAGCTGGGCAGGACTCACTTGTCATGCCACCCTACCATCCACAGACTGTCTTTAGGTTAGGTGTCAAGTTAGGTATGGTCCCCAGGGAAGCAGTTATATGATACCAAGAAAAAGACAGCTGGAAGGGAGAGTGCAGACAGGTCACACATTCTGAGGCCCCCTGAAGGTCTGCTTCAAGCCAGTTCTTCTTGAGAATCTTATTCATTCTTCCACTCAACAGATTAGAACAGGAGAGAATATGAAGGAAGGATGTGTCAGGAACTCTCAAAGTATTAATACCAGATCAAATGGGAAAATGCCAAAATGTAATAATAATATCAAACATCTATAATATCTGACTATATGTCAGGTATTACTCTAAGCACTTGACTTGAATGCTCCTTACACCCTCACTCATTGAATAGCCCATGAATTAAGTTCAATTCTCCCCAATCCACTAAGAGAAGGACTGAGACACAGAGAGGTTAAGAACCTTGCCTAAGGCCACACAGACGATGTTGGCAACTTGCCTTCAGAGTGCATGATGCTACTGCCCTGTCATTTGTTTTAGTGGATAACTGAGCTTTGGAGAAAGAAAAAAAGAGAAAACTTACAGGTGCCAAACATTTGAGGGAAAAGAAAAACCAAAGCTGAAGTGGAAAGAAAAACGGATGCATTGTGGTCTGGGAGTCAGGACTTTGAAATGGGGCCCTCAAGCTGAGGATGGGGTTCCAATGCCCAGCAGTGGGACAGGAATGGGGTTCTAGAAGCAAGTCTGTATAAAGCAGAGAACCTCAAAGCATCTAGAAAAACTTCCCACTCAGCTGGAAGAAATTGAGGAAGGTTTTGGTCTCCTAGGGATGTGGGTGTGGGAGGTACCTCTGTAATATTTCGATTTTTATAAACATGGATTCATATACTAGCTCTAACTTACAAGGAAATGTAGAGTTTGATGATAGCATTAATTGTGAAAGGTCATGCCAGGAACCAGAGGAAAAATCTGGAGCTTCACATCTGTGTGTTTCAAAAAGAGGCTGAGGAAAAGGACTCTCAAAGTGCCCATTTGTTGTTGTTTAGTCGCTAAGTCATGTCTGACTCTTTTGTGATGCTATGAAATGTAGCCCACCAGGCTCCTCTGTCCATGGGATTCTCCAGGCAAGAATACTGGAGGGGGTTGCCATTTTCTTCTCCAGGGGATCTTCCTGACCCAGGGATTAAAACCTGCATCTCCTGCATTGTCAGGCAGATTCTTTACACTGAGCCACCTGGGAAGTCCCAAGTTGACATAAATGGATGTTCTTCCATAGTTGTGGTGTGGTCAAGGCATAGCAATGACTACAGCAGGCACTGAACTCAAACGATATAGTCTTTGTTGTTTTGCTTTGTGACAAAAGTCAGAGAAAGACAAATGCTACATGTTTTCACTTTATGTGCCTGTGCGCCTAGTCACCCAGTCTTGTCTGACTCTTTGCGACCCGTGGATTGAAGCCCACCAGGCTCCTCTGTCTATGGGGATTCTCCTGGCAAGAACACTGGAATGAGTTGCCATCCCCTCTCTCCAGGGGAGCTTCCTGACCCAGGGATCAAACCTGGGCCTCCTGCATTGCAACTTGCAGGAGACTTATATGTGTGACTTAAAACAACAAGACCAATGAACAAATAAAACAGAAATAGACTCATAGATACAGAGAACAAGCTAGTGCTTACAACTGAGAGAGGTGGGGCAGAGGGGAAAAATAAGTGAAGGGGTTTAAAAGAAACTACTAGTTATAAATGGGTCACAGAGATATACAACACAGGGAAGATAGTCAATATTCTGTAACTTTGGTGTGTTATCTATAAAAAAAATTGAATCGCGATGTTGTGCACCTGAAAATAATATAATGTTGTAAGTCAACCATACTTCAAAAAATTTTAGATGTATATATAGTTAAACTTAATTTTAAAATATAATGAAAAGGCAACTGGGTGTTCTTTCCCCCACTTCTGCAACAAGGACGCTGAGACTCAGATTGATGGTAACAAGTTTAAGATGGCACTCTCTTGCTGAATTCTCTTCTCTAAGATTATATTCTCACTAGACATTTTTTAATTTTTTTATTAAAATATAGTTGATTTACAATACTGTATTCATTTCAAGTGTACAGTGAGTGATTTAGTTATGCACATACATGCATTTTTTATATTCTCTTCCATAAAGGTTACTGCAAGATATTGAGTGAAAGTGAAAGTCACTCAGTGTTGTCTGACTCTTTGCGACCCCATGGACTATACAGTCCATGGAATTCTCCAGGCCAGAATACTGGAGTGGGTAGCCTATCCCTTCTCCAGGGGATCTTCCGAACCTAGGGATCGAACCCAGGTCTCCCACATTGCAGGTGGATTCTTAACCAGCTGAGTCACAAGGGAAGTCCAAGACATTGAGTACCTTGTGTTTTATAGTAGGTCCTTGTTGGTTATCTATTTTACATATTATAGTGTGTAGATGTTAACCCCAAACTTCTAATTTATCCCACCCTTTCCCCTTTGGTAATCATAAATCTGTTCTTTGTGTCTGTGAGTCTATTTCTGTTTTGTAAATTAGTTCATTTGTATCCTATTTTTGGATTCTGCATATAAGCAGTATATTTGTCTTTCTGTCTGGCTTCACTTAGTATCTTATTAAACATTCAGTAATAGTTTCTTTTTAATTAATTTTTGATCAAAAGATAATTGCTTTACAATGTTGTATGGGTTTCTGTCATACATCAACATGAATCAGCCATTGTCAGACATATGTCCCCTCCCTCTTGAGCCTTCCTCCCATCTCCCAACCCATCCCAGCCCTCTAGGTTATAATAGTTTTTAAATCAATTAAATTTATTTACTCTTATTCATGTGGTTGCTATGGTGCATAAGGGCTTCCTAGGTGGTGCTAGTGGTAAAGAACCTGTCTGCCAATGCAGGAGACATAAGAGATGCAGGTTCAATCTCTGGGGTCAGGAAGATCCCTTGGAGGAGGGCATAGCAATACATTCCAGTATTCTTGCCTGGAGAATCCCATGAACTGAGGAACCTGGCAGGCTACAGTCCACAGGGTTGTGAAGAGTTGGACACAACTGAAGCAACTTAGCATGCACACATGGTACATAAGAATTAGTCATCAGATTTACAACCAGACCTGATGCTAACATTACAACAAAACCTCATTTGTCCTGTAAGACAAAGGGACAAAACATCAGTATAGCATTAGTGAAAGCATATTAATAAATACTGGGAGATTACTTACCTGTTGTCTATACTACATCCTTAAACTGTAATTTAAAACATCTGTGCAATCTGTCTGGCAACTTTATGTAGGCTGAGTTAGAAATCTCTGACTTACAAATGCCCATACGTGTGAGCAGAGCAGCTGGTTGCCCACCCATGCCCCTAACCTTAACCTGCGTTCAGACCTTTGAGTTGCTTCTTCTAATCCCAAAGGGCCTTAAAATGATGTTGCCACCTAGCGGTTGAAGAAAACTGATACATTATAAAGGATTGGGAAAATCTGGAGAAGGGAAGGGCGACCTACTCCAGTATTCTTGCCTGGAGAATCCCAGGGATAGAGGAGCCTGGCAGCTACAGTCCATGGGGTCGAAAAGTCAGACTTGACTGAGAGACTGACACTTTCACTATGAAGGAAGCCTCAGTTCATCTTCTTTGATAGTTGTGCACGGCTAGTTTTCCTAAGTTTCAGTAGCTACTTGACTTCCTGAAACTCTCCTGTTTGCGGTCCTGAATTTTTGTTTTGCTGGTTTTGTTTAGCTGCTAAGTCATGTCTGAGTCTTTGCAACCCCATGGACTGCAGGACACACAGGCTCTCCTGCCCTTCACTATCTCCCAGAGTTTGCTCAAACTCATGTCTGTTGAGTTGGTGATGCTATCTAACCATCTCATCCTCTGCCACTCCCTTCTTTTTTTGCCTTCAGTCTTTCCCAGCATCAGGGTCTTTTCCAATGAGAAGCTCTTTGCATCAGATGGCCAGAGTATTGGAACTTCAGCTTCAGCATCTGTCCTTCCAATGAGTATTCATGGTTGATTTCCTTTAGGATTGACTGGTTTGATCTCCTTGCAGTCCAAGAATTATTGTTTACCACTTTGAAAAAGACTAGCTAATGGATCTAGGGAGAATAAGTTTTCTGTTTGGTAAAACAAATGGGGCACTTGGGAGGCACTGGTCTTACATGCTGAATAAAGAGCTCTTGGGTTTTGGTTACTGGCTAGTTACCAATATAATTTATGAGCTTACAAAAAAGTATGACATTTCATGGGCTTTGTGAAATAGCTTTCCTTATTCTCTGTTCTTTGATAAGTAATCAAACGATAATAAACACATTTCTCAAGTCACACCTGAAAATTTCTACAAGCTGAGATGAAGTGGACTTCTTGTGATAAAAATGACAAAACTGGGGTTGAACAATCACTTTCAGGGTTAATAATCCCCAGGGTGGTCCCCTTTTATCCTGTGCTCACAGAGGAGGAACCAATTGCCAGGTTGAATTATCCATCATCTTAAAAAAAAAAAAACTTCCCATAGCTGTAAAACAGCTACAGATTGCTTTCTTTGCACTCTTGAGGAGCTGACAGGGCCCCAGATGGAGGTGTTTTTCAGCAAGCTGTCAAGCGATCCATCCCTCAAAAAACAACCAGATCATCCATTGGAATTGTTCTTTTCTGAGAATTATATTGGGTCAGGTGGGAGAGGCCAGGATATTATGAATCTGGAAAACACAAAGGTCAGAGAAATGTGTAATAGAAATGAAAAAAAAGAATAGAAGAAGAGGTGTAATTGCATTTAAATTTAAATTTAAAGTCATATTTGAAGTGTTTTTTTTTTACAGTGACTTGATTTTTTTTTTTCCTTTCCTTCTACTTTTTTATTCTTTCCAGGAAAATGGACTTTATGACACAGGTAGCAAGAGGTTGTTTGGTCTGATGTTTTTGAGGAATACAAAAGCCAAAGCTACAAAGCCATATTGAGTAGGAGTGCGTACAACATACTAAATTATCATTCAGCATTCCAGGGGTCTTTTAACTCGTAGGCCTAAGGAAGGTATAACAGGGTCATTTGAAAGCAGAAAGCAAAAATTATGGGAAATGGGCACACAGCCCTAAAGAATGACTGTCCAACAAATCCAAAGTCTCCCTTGGGCTCTGATGTCCTCCATATCAATCTTAACCTAGTCTTTGAGACTGCAATTCATCTAAATGGTAAAACCATGGAAAAGCTCATAAATTCCATCCTTATTCTGGTACAACTTTGAGGCTGGAGAGAGAAGCTGTGGCTGAACTGCTAGAGTCTTTGTTTTGTGCTTTATATATGTGGTATTGATAACATTCTATTTTGCTGCAGTCATTGTAAAATGCCATTGAAGATAATGGAAAATACTCGTTCCTCTTATACTTCATTTTTCCTTACATTTCCTTTGGAAGCCAATTATTCTCAATGATCTCCTTTATACCAATCTGCTAATAAATATTTAGTAAGTTTCTACTCCATGAAAAACTCATTGAACAGCTGTGGGGTTTTTTACTATGATAAATTAATTTTTTTATTGAAGTGCAGTTGATTTACGGTGTGTTAGTTTCAGGCATACAGCACAGTCATTCAGTTATACATATATAGTTGTGATTATTATATACTAGAGTTGTGCTTCTCAAGCTCATCATGACAAAATTAGAAAGTGATAATATGTGTCTGGCACACCTGGGGGAAAAGTACCACTGCAGAGAACTCTCTGGTGGAAAGCATGACACCTCTAGTCTTCTTAGGCAATTCAGAATCTGTAGACTGCTCAGATGTAATTTTAACTGTGAAAAATTTTTAATGGCTGTAAAAATTGATTTTAAGTTTTTATCACTTTCAAAATGTTGTATAACAAACCATCATGGAAAATAATATGAAAAAGAAAAAATATATACATATATATATACATATATAACTGAATGAAAGGTGTACACCAGAAACCAACACATTGTAAATCAATTATATTTCAATAAAAATAAATTTAAAAAATAAAAATTAAATAACAAAAATTTTATAGTCATCGGTATTTAATGGCACACCCACAAACAATGGGGGCAGGGGGTTCCCTCCAGTTTGGTCTCACATACCGGTTGGTAAGCTGTGTACTCAAGAAATAAGATGTCTCTTAGAGATGGGCTTATCTTTATGTTCTCAATGTGGGAAGAATCCAAACCAGAAATGTTCCACTGTATATGGATGTCATGGGTCCTCTTATCAAAAGTCACGTTCCCTTTCAGCATAAAGTTAAAATTTTTAAGTAGGCTTTTTTTTTTTTTTCCCTGTCATCGGGAATTTTCCTTCTCAGTATCTGCCCTGAGATATCATGGAAGTTCTTATCCTGTTGCCACTGTTAGGTTTTTTTTTTACCTTTCTCTGCTTGAGTGTGAATTTGTAATCTTCAAAAACTGATGGAAAAAATGAATAGTTTTAAGACAGAGGGAAAAAAAGATCAAAACTATCATAGAGTACCAAGAATGCAATAAAATTCCTACTGGCCAGTCTAAAATTTTTCTGATTTTTCTAAATGCAAAGGCAGTTTTTTTAAAATATAGAAATGGCTGTATCTTTATTTTTGAAAGGTATACCTCACCATTTTTTTTCCTTTTATTGTAGTGATAAGGTGATAAGATTTATTCCCAATACAGAAGAGGAAGCATTTGTACTGAAGAAAATATGCCACCAGCTGAAGGTAAGCAAGTGTCCACTCACTTGTCATTATGCTCATAATGTGTTTACAAGGCTCTGCTGACTGAGGCTGAATCACTGAACTTCAGTAGCCATGGGAAGAAAACAATAAGAGATAACCTGGAAGTGCGTTGAAGGTATAGTTAAGGTTACTCCCAGATTTTATGTATCTGACCAGTTTTCTATTTACTAGTCTATTTTCCATCTCCCTTAGAATGTAAGCTTCATGAGAGAGCTTTTCTATTTTTGTTTGTTGCTCTGTTCTCAATGAGTGTCTTGAACATCAGAAGCTCAGTAATGTTTTCTTAACGAATGAGTGAATTTAGTTAGTAATTTTCCAGAGCTTCACTTCTCCTCCTTGAAATCTTCCTGCTGATCATCTAGACACTTTCCTTCTAATTAAAACTTCAAGCAGACACGAGCGGAGGAAAATAAAGCTAGAAATTCAAGTTAATTAATTTTGCTATGTTTCAGTGAGTCTGATAAGAGAATTTTGTTGGCAAAGGTTGAATGACTTTGATTATTCAATCTTTGATGAATTCTATGGATTTTAGAATTAGAGGATTTCTCATCTCCCTATTACTATATATAATTGAGTGTTAACTTTAGCTAAAAGGTTATGATGAGAAGTGGGGTTGATAGTCTCTTTTCCGTGCCTACCAAGCACAGAAGCATCCCATAAAGTTTGTGGTGCTCTAGCTTCATTTTAATGGAAAGGAAAGCAGATTTACCAGGGGGTCTCATTAACCTCAGTGTGGGATAGACAAACAAGTGTCCTAGGACTGGCATACAGTTCTACCTGGAGATGGTGTTAGGGGGATGACAGAGGAAGGATAAATTCGGTAGCTTCTGGAGATACGTATAATTATCAGATTTTTGGTCTTTTATTTTTGGTTTGATGTTTCTCTTTGATGTCTTCCCTTCAGATACTGACTTTACTTGCAAAGGAAGATTATTTGAACTTTTGTTGATTGCTTTCTTCCTCCTCATCCATGGTTCCTACATAGGCAGTGCCAATTTAAGTTGGGGTCTCATGACAGGGGCTCATGAATGAGGATGCAGGAGTTTATTCCAAACTCCTATGATTTTCTCCAATACCAGTGAGGCTGAGCTCACCAGGCATGTCCTAAGTCCCGTCTCCCCTTCAAAGGAATCTCTGATTCTGGGTACTGACATTGAGCTACATCTGGTCACATATGATCATCAACCCCATTATAGATTTTTTAGCAGCAATACCTGAACACTCTCTGAAAAGTACCCCAGGGACTCAAAAGTTGCAGTGAAACAAAGCAAGGTTCAAATAGAAGCTTCTGTCTCCACTGACATTGTGTGGTAGACATATCACTGGAAAAGTAAAAGAGCCCCCTTTCATTTTAGTGTGCAGAATTTCAGGGAACAAATATTCTGAACCAAATATTGGGGAAAAAATTGTTCATCAAAGGACTTTTTCTCCATTTTGTGAATATGTTTACCTGGTAGACCTTAAAGAGTTATGAAAATGAAATTGCCTAGTTCTATATATGATAATCACTTACCATTATGAAAAGCAATAACATTATATCAGTGGGAACTGTGGGAATTCCTTATAAACTCAATTCAGTCATTGTAGATGAAACCAAAAGATGCTAAGCGTAGACAAGATGGTAGACCCTGATAACAGCACATTTCCATTGTGACTTTTGGTACTTAAGAAAAACACAAAATCGTATACAGAAAAAATGTGTACAGAAAAATGCGTTCCTGTATATTGTTTTCATTTGGTCCTTAAGGAAAGGGAATAAACCAGAGAAGGAAATGATTTGGATGTGAAGGAACTTAGAAGACAACTGAGAGAAGGGGAAGGGACTGGTGAGGAAAGAGGGGAGCAGAGTGAAGGGGAGGGAGTTGGAGTTAATATTTCAAGTGGTGATGACACTCTGAGTCCACGCCACAGACAGTTACATCCAGTCCCTCACAGTCACCATGTGATGGTCACAGTGCTAAGTACTTTCCAGAACTGCCTCATTTCAACAACACAATGAATTGGGTATTGTTATTACTGCTGTGTTATGACCAACCTAGACAGTATATTAAAAAGCAGAGACACTACTTTGCCAACAAAGGTCTGTCTAGTCAAAGCTTTGGTTTTTCCAGTAGTCATGTATGGATGTGAGAGCTGGACCATAAAGAAGACTAAGCACTGAAGAATTGATGCTTTTGAACTGTGATGTTGCAGAAGACTCTGGAGAGTCCCTTGGACTGCAAGGATATCAAACGAGTCCATCCTAAAGGAAATCAATCCTGAATATTCATTGGAAGAACTAATGATGAAGCTGAAACTCCAATACTTTGTCCACCTGATGCGAAGAACTGACTCACTGGAAAAGACCCTGATGCTTGGAAAGATTGAAGGCAGGAGGAGAAGGGGACGACAGAGGATGAGATGGTTGGATGGCATCACCGACTCGATGGACATGAGTTTGAGGAGGCTCTGGGAGTTGGTGATGGACAGGGAAGCCTGCCATGCTGCAGTCTGTGGGGTCGCAAAGAGTCGGAATGACTGAGCAACTGAACTGAACAGACAGAGAAACTGGGAGAGACAGATAGAGGTTGAGGAACTTCCCAGGTCACAGTGCAGAACTGGAATACACATCTAGGCAGTCCAAACCTTCTAGAACCCAAGTCAGTCCACCTCCTGACTCTAGTCTGTGTTCTCTGACCCTAGTCATAATGGAGAGGGTTAAAGCTGAGTTTGCAGGGCAGTGGAGCCTGGTCTCAGAATGTGATCAATATTGTGCTCTTATCTACTTTATTCCTTGAGTCAGGGGGTCACCAAGACCACCTCCAGTTTCAGTGATTGCTGGAGGACTCTTAGGGCTCAGCCTATAAGTTATTTTATTGGGTTGAAGTTTGAGGCCCAGAGCTTAAATAAATTTCTATCCAAAAGCGTCATGTTAACTTGATGTCATTTTTAAATTCATGTGATTTCATCCCGTGATGCTCTTGCACTGCTGAAAATGGCAGTTTTGGCCAGGCAGAGAAAGCAGCCTGCAGAGAAGAAAGAATGTGACAGTCTGCCATCCGATGCCCTGTGGAGCTGGCGGGACAGAACTGGGGCCATTGTTAACAGCTCTTCAGCACACCCCGTGCACGGCCTCCACGGAGAGACAGGAGAGTTTGCCAGAGGCTTTCAGTTGCCTTCTTTCCCTGCAGCATACTGTGGCAGGCAGAATCCTAAGGTGGCCCCACAATTTCTACCCCATGGTGTACACATCCTGCATAATCCCTCCTCTGAGTGTGTGTGGAGGTCTGGGTGGCGGGCTGTTGCTATAAGATAGTCATTCTCTTAATATATAATGTATTATGTGGCAGAAGGGAGATTACCAGGGTGGGCCTGACCTAGTCAGGCAAGCCTCTTAAAAGCAGAGCGTTTTCTCCAGCTGTTCACAGACGAAGTCAGAGAAGTGCTCCCACTGGCCTAGAATCAAGCTGCTGTGTTGTGAACCGAACATGGGAGCCCCGTGATAAGGAGAGTGGCCACGAGGACATAAGAGCCATCCCCAGTGATAGGCAGCAAGGAGATGGAGATGTCAGTCCTACAACCATTAAGAATTCTGCCACAAGCATACAAGCTTGGAAAATGACCCTGAAGTCCAGATGAAATTCCAGCCCAGCTTCTACCTTGATCTTTGCTTGGTGAAATCGTGAAGAAAAAATCCAGCCAGCTGCATCTGGACTTCCAACCTATAGAATTGTAAGATGATAAATGGGGATTGTTTTAAGCTGAGCTTGTGGTCATTTGTTCTGCAGCAATAAAAACGATTAAGCACAGTAAGATAACATTTCTACATCTTGGGCTCTGATGGCTCTTGGTTTAACATCATATATAAATGCTTTAGGACTTCCAAGGTGGGACTTGTGGTACAGAACCCACCTGCCAATGCAGGAGATGTTAAGAGATGCAAGTTCAATCCCTGAGTCGGGAAGATCCCCTGGAGAAGGGCATGGCAACCCACTCCAGTATCCTTGCCTGAGAGATCCCACGGACAGAGGAGCCTGGCGGGCTATGGTTCATAGGGTTGCTCAGAGTCAGACACGACTGAAGTGACTTAGCACATGAACATATGAACGCTCTAAGTTACTTTTTCTGTTTTCACTGGCTGTAACCAAGCATTTATGGAAAAATGAAAAACAATTGGAATATGTGCTTAGGCTAAATTCACAAGCCTTATTTAAAACCTGAACAAATGCAAAGTGTGTGTGCAATGCTGAATGGAATCTGAGAAGGTACTGTCAGAGCGTAGCTAATTAGACAGAGAACTGCTGTTACAAAGCTGGTTACTTTCCTAATTAAATTTTATGGTTTGGCTGAAGAATTAAAACAAGAAAGTTAAACAGAAAACCATGCCTCCAGAGAACTGGATTGAGAAAGCACTAACCAATTAAATTGTTAATTAAGAGCATAACCATGATTTAAATAAAATTATGATGGAAAGGGGACAGTTTGCAGGTGAGTAAAATTAAAGTCTGAATACCATGTTCTGCCTACATTTCTTTGCAAATTCGTTGTGCTCTGAAGAAACAAAAATGGCTTTATGTAAGATCACAAAGTTTCTCTAAGAGAATTGACACAGCCTTGGTGAAAGAAAAACTAATGATGTTTATTTCCAATTTTCTCTCCAGAGGTCTGTAGGATAAAAAACTGCCCTGTGTCCAAAAGTTTATCATTTTTTCAAACTAAGACATGTCCTCGAAAATATTAGTTTTCTTGGTATCTTTGAGTGACATATCTAGAGTCATAAATTTCCATGGGGAAAAGCTGCACTTCATATGAGGCAGGCTTTATCCTTTCTCTTTGCTTAGTTGTGAACTTGGCTGCTTCCTTGCCCAGGTGTGACCTCCCTCCTCAGCATTGTGCTCTAGTTGACTGCTTTCTTCTTTAATCCTCCTTGGTACCCGCCCAAGTCATGCAGCTGGACCCACAGGAGTCCAGAACACCTGTGGTCCCAAGGAGCTCACAAGTTCAAACATCCAACTGGATGGTTTAATGGATTAGGAAACTTGTAAGAAAGAAAATGGATGATAGAATTCTTGCTGCAGGAGTTACTTGTTCTGAGTTTCATTAGAAACTGATTGTGCCATTAGAGTATCTCTTACGCATTGCTATGAAAGACAGAAATCTAAGATGAGCTTTAAGATTTTTAGCCCTGGTATATACATACTTTCTCCCAGCTATTCCATTAAACACTAATCTAGGCGCTGCTTTTAAAGGATTTTGCAAATGTAAGTAGGGTACCAAATGAGTTGATCTTAAAGTAGGGAGATAGCTCAGGTGGGCCTGACCTAATCAGGTGAACACTTTAAAATCAGAGTGCTTTCCCCCACATGATTGCAAAAAGCAGAAATCAGAAAGATAGACTGCTGCTGGCCTGGAGGAAATCAAACATCTAGACTGAGAGCTGCCACATAGCAAGAAACTGCAGGAGGTCTCTAGTTTTTGACAGTTGACTAGAAGGAAAACAGGGACCTCAGTTCTACAACCACAATGAAGTAAATTTTACCATCAACCAGTGAGAATGTAAGAGGATCCTGAGTCCCAGATGAGACTGCATTTTAGGCTGACACCTTAATTGCAGCCCTGTGACACCCTAAGCAGAAAACCAAGCCACTTCTGACCTACAGAAATGGTAAAAAACTGAGCCACTAAATTTATGGTAACTTAGCAACAAAAATCTAATAGAATAACCTCAAACAGCCAGTGGCTCAGTAAGTTAGCTGATGATACACACAGCATTTTGAATGATATTGAAAGATAAATGTGAAGAAGAGACCAAAACTTTAATCTGTCAAAATGTTCCAGGCAGGAAATAGCATTTACATTTTTCTGTTAAAGGCTTTGTAAAGTAATGAAGCAACTTTGCTTTTGCTTTCTCTGGCATGATTTTTGAAAGAAAGCCTCTTATAACCCAGGCAAGATGTTCAAATGCAGTTATGGATTACATTTCAGGAATACAAACTTCAGAGGTGGTATACAGTTTTTTCTCCCTTTGTGTGGCTATTGGTAATTAGTAAACTCAATAACAGAAACACTAAGAGAAATAATACAATCTGTGGGAAAGACAGGAATGCATTGGAAACATTCTTTCAAAAGTAAAAAAAAGAAAAAAGAAAAATCCTACAGTATTCTTATTCTGATTACCCTGATCCTTCACTTCAGGTTGACAACATGACCGTGGACTAATGCCACTGTATTTTTAAATTTATTTTTAATTGGATGACATTTGCTTTACAATGTTGTGTTGGTTTCCATTGTACAACAACGTGAATCAGTTGTAAGTGTGTGTGTGTGTATCCCCTCTCTCTTGAACCTCCTTCCTGCCCCATCCCCATCCCACCTCTCTAGGTTGTCACAGATCACTGGGTTGAGCTCCCTGTGTTATGGAGTAACTTTCCATTAGTTTTCTATATTACACATGGTAATGTATCTGTTTCAAAGCTACTATCTCAACTGAACCCACCCTTTCCCTCCCAAACTGTGTCTACAAGTCTGTTCTCTATGTCTGCATCTCTATTGCTGCCCTGCAAACAGGTTCATAAATACCATTTTTCTAGATTCCATATAAATGCATTAATATATGATATTTGTTTTTCTTTCTGACTTACTTCACTGGGTATAGCAGGCTCTAGATTCATCCAACTCAGTTCAACTGACTCAAATTCATTCCTTTTTATGGCTGAGTAATATTCCATTTATATATGTACCATATCTTCTTTATCCATTCATCCATTGATGGACATCTAGGTAGTTTCCACATCCTGGCTGTTTTAAGTAGTGCTGCAATGAACATTGGAGCACATGTGTCTTTTTCAACTCGGTTTCCTCAAGGTATAGGCCCAGTAGTGGGATTGCTAAGTCATATGATAGTTTTATTCCTAGTTTTTAAAGGAATCTCCATACTGTTCTCCATAGTGGCTGTATCGATTTACATTCCCACCAATGATGCACGAGGATTATGTTTTCTCCACATCCTCTCCAGGGCTTATTCTTTGTAGATTTTTTGATGATGGCCATTCTGACTGGTGTGAGATGATACTTCATTGTAGTTTTGATTTTCATTTTTCTAACAATGAATGATGTTGAGCATCTTTTCATGTGTTTGTTAGCCATCTGTAAGTCTTCTTGGAGAAATGTCTGTTTAGGTCTTCTGTCTCTTTTTTGATTGGGTTGTTTTTCTGATATTGAACTGCATGAATGGCTTGTATATTTTGGAAATTAATCCTTTATCACTTGCTTCATATGCAATTATTTTCTCCCTTTCTGAAGATCATCTTTTCATCTTGTTTATAGTTTCCTTTGCTCTGCAAAAGATTTTAAGTTTAATTAAGTTCTATTTTTTAATTTTTATTTCCGTTACTTTAGAAGGTGGAATACCACTGTATATTTTGTTTACCATGTTTCTTTTCTGTTTGCAAGACTTCTTAGTTTTGATCTTTAAACAACCTGTTTTGAGATGAGTTTTTAAACTTTAAAAGTAGTTGCTCTTAGTGGATGATAGTAATTGTTATTCCTAAAGTGCTTGAAATTGGACAGTTTGAGAGGCCAGATCCAGCGCAGTCTCCCATAACAGGTGATCTCCACTGGGCTCATTCATCTACCTACCATCACTCTCATGGCTAGGGACTGGCTGTGGGCTGGAATAGCAGGACATCTGGACCTCGTGTCTCTTACATCTAGGTAGCTAGTCCGGGTGTCTGAAAGCAAACTTACAAATCTTCTTAAATCCAAGTTCAAAACTCAGGACTTCTTCCACATTCCATCAGCCAAAGGAAGTCAAATGGCCAACCCAGACTCAAGGTAAACAGACTCCAGTTCTTGATTAGATGATTGCAAGGTGTGAACTGTGGGCTTTCGGATGGCACTAGTGGTAAAGAACCTGTCTGCCAGTGCAGGAGACATATGAGACTCAGGTTAAATCCCTGGGTTGGGAAGATTCCCTGGAGAAAGGGAATGGCAACGCACTCTAGTATTCTTGGCTGGAGAATCCCATGAACAGAGGAGCCTGGTGGGTTACAGTTCATGGGATCACAAAGAGTCAGACATGACTGAAGTGACTCTGCATGTCTGTATGCATGCTAGGTATGAATACAGACATGAAGAAAATGTGTGGCCATTTTTATAAGCAACTTCAAACCCCACACATACATATCCTTTCCAGTCTGCACCAAATATGAAGTGAAAGATGACAGCCGCTATCTTATCTGTAGTCTCGCTGCCACCACCTTGATTCTGGCCTTATGGTCTCCAGCCTGGTTTTCACTCATCTCCCAAACTGCCTTCCCATCACTCACATATGACTTCTATTTTTTCCCCATATTGTAGTCAAGGTGATCTTTCTGAAGTGAAAACTGACCACGTCATATCTCTACTTAAAGCTTTTGAAGTGTTCCCCATTGTCAAAACTGGAAAAGACCCTGATGCTGGGAAAGATTGAGAGCAGGAGGAGAACGGGGTGACAGAGGATGAGGTGGTTAGACGGCATCACCGACTCAATGGACATGAGTCTGAGCAAACTCGGAGTTGGTGATGAACAGGGAAGTCTGGCGTGCTGCAGTTCATGGGGTTGCAAAGAGTCGGACATGACTGAGCAACTGAACAACAACTCATTGTCGGTAGCAGTATTTCTAGTCCAGTCTGTACACTGAGTCTTCTTGGAAGCTGATATCCGGCCCCCACACCTGTCAGAGTTCAGATTCAATTCTGATAACCAAGGCTCAAATTCCAGATGACCCTTGGTTATTAGAGTGTTTTTAAAAGCTCCTTAGGTGCCTTCACAGGTAGTAAGGAGAATCAAGCACTGGCCGAGGGTATAAACTTCAAACTCTTTGGCATGACACACAGATCCCTTGAAAGCCCCACCCGGCCTGCCTCTTTAGCATTTCTCATCATCCATTATGTCCTTGGCTCAGTGCTCAGAACCCTTGCTCTTCTGACCTGACTGTCGTTTCTCTCCGAGGGGCCTTTTCTAAGCTATTCCTCTCGTCTGGAATGCTCTTCTCCTCTTTGCCCTACTCGTAAACATCACTCACCTTTGAAGATTAGGCTAACACTTAGGGTTCTCCTTGAATTCTGACCCTCTACAGACAGTATATCTGGGCATCTATGTCACTTTGTACTTAACCAACATCTTCCCTCCCCCAGTCCATCCCAATGGAATGAGTTGCTTACAGATCTGCAACTTAGTAGATGCCTGAATTTCAGCCAGTGCATTTAACTCCTGGGTTGGGAAGATCCCCAACCAGGAGAAGGAAATGGCAACCACTCCAGTATTCTTACCTGGAAATCCCATGGACAGAGGAGCCTGGCAAGCTACAGTCTGGGGGGGGTCACAGGAGTCGGGCACGACTGAGCATCTAAGCCCACACACACAGGGAGGCATTGATGGGAAAGAAATGAGTGAGTCTTCCATTGGTGCTAAAGAAGTGCATAACCAGGCACGCACTCCTAGGAATGCGGCCCAGCCAAAACATACAAGAGACCGTTACTCCTTCCAGACCCACCCTTTGGGCTTCACTTTTTTTTTTCCTGTCCTTTGTAAATCACCCTTTGTATTTGTTCTTATAATTTCACCCAAAAAATAAGAAGAATTGAAGGGCGTGACTTTTGCTTTGTCAAATGTGAATCTATTTCTGCTTTTAAAGGACATGAACATGGGATCAAGGATGTGGGAATAGATGAAGTTCTTGTTCAAGGGCAGAGATGAAGCTTTTTAGTGACTGAGAGGTTTCCGATCAAATGTATAGGCTATACTTTGGTGCCATTTCCTAGACCCATGAACTTACAATAGCCTATTCATCAGCCACAGTTACAAAGACTTGGTTTGGTTTTAGGAGTTTCCTGTTTTCTACTATATTTTTTTCTCTAGTTACATAAATGTGGAGTGATTTCCCCTGCCTTACATGGTTTTAGAGATCATTTTTGGTGAGAAAGATTGAACCTCATTTTAAAGAAAAGGGCACCAGCATATAAATGAGTACCAGTGACTCAAAGGGGTGGAACATCATCATCCAAACACATGTATTAAATATTTAACCATGTGAGGTCTTATACACGTCAGTTGGGAAAAGCAGTTAGCATGGTGATGAATGAGAGTATAACCCTTGGAGATAGACTTCCTGGGTTCATATCCAGGCTCTTTCATGTTGTATGTGTGCGTACTCAGTCATGTCCGACTCTTTGCGACCCCATGGACTGTAGCCCACCCAGCTCCTCTGTCCATGAGGTTTTCCAGGCAAGAATACTGGAGTAGGTTGCCATTTCCTTCTCCAGGGGATCTTCCCGACCCAGGGATTGAACACACATCTCCTGTATCACCAGGCAGATTCTTTACCACTGAGCCATCTGGGAAGCCCTTTCATGTTGTATGTGTCAGCAAATTACCTGATTTATCTGTGCCCCTACTTCCTAATCTGTAATGTAGGAAAATTCAGAAAGAGTGATTATTCCCACACTTGGGTTACCCTATAGCTGACACATATATTAATATATATGTATACTGCGGTTATTTTTGGCATGCTATGTCTCCCTCAGTAGACTGAGAACCTTCTGAGAGCAGAGAATACTTGCCATTCTTCTTTGGGTGGAATCAATGTCTGATGTTCCCTAGTATTTGAATGTAAACATTCAACAAACCTTGCAGGAATAAGCAGATGTCATTCATTCATCTACTTGCCTATCATTATAATGCAAGCAATTCTAACTTGGATTCTAATCAAGAACATATGTATGACTGAATATATTTTAAACAGGATCAAAAAGATGATCACCATAGATCATCTTTTGGATTGAATGATGGGTTAAAGGGAGTATCAAGAAATAGGCAAAGGTGTAAGGCAGAGGAAATTATCTGTCTCTTCAATTACAAAGGAAGTTTGATGAGGGAAGTAGGATCTCTCTAAAAGCTTGATGTAAGTTTCTTGAGAGAATCATCATTAAGTTCTGCCACATTCTGCTAGAGGCTCAGGTCACTTTAGAATTTTGCCTTCAGGTGTTGACTAACTCAATGACTACAGTAATGGTAATAGCCAGAAATATTTCAATTTGAAAATCAGATTTCAGGTGTTCTTGGAGTCTATTTGTTCTGTTTAATCAAAAATGTCTGTACCTCTTTAAGGTGCTGACATCCTTGATGAGCTTGATGAACAAATCCATGCCTCTCTTATAACCTAAAAACAGTTATTAGGGATGGCTATGTGGCAGTTCTCTGTGCCCTAAAAAAATTCAGAGCAGCTTCTGCATATTCATCAGCCACCACCACAAAGACTTGACTTGATTAAAGACATTTCCTGTTTTCTACCATTTTGTTTTCATAGCTGTGTAACTGTGGAGTGATTGAAATTCCCATGGTCCCACAGATACATCTCTTAGATCTTTTCCTGATAATTGCATTTGCTTTGAGCCTATCTGATCATGAGTGTTCTGTTCTCTCACATTTTAGTCACATTTTGAAAGTGGACTCTGATCTGGGCTGAGACTCAGCCTCAGATTTTTGAGAAAGAAGAAAGGAGACGGTCTGGAGGGCACAATCATGATCTCACAGGGAGAAGATATTGACCCCGTGCAGGGATCAATGATCTTTAAGAAGTCACATGTCTTGTTTTTTCACTCCCTTAGAGAGAGAACATTGGGATAGTAGGCAAAAGACATCCCTGTATTTGTGGACACGTCTGAGCCTGGCGGCGATCCGATGAGGGAGCAAGCCCTGCGTTCTCAGGAAGGAGTGACTAGATGGGAGGATAAACAGTGGAAGAGCAGGATGTGTTCTTCTCTCATTCAATAGTCCCATCCTTCCTCGTCCTAAAATCCCAGTCACCACCAGGAGCCTGGCTTAGAATAGACAGTCCACTGGTTTAGTCAACAAGATCAGCCAAGGTCCAGTCAGAAACCACACTAGTAATTTGAACAGAAAAATTTTATGTAAAGTACTGTGTTGGCCAAAATGTTCATTCCACCAGATGTTATGGGAAAATCCAAAGGAGATTTTTGGCCAACCCAATAGTATTAACTTAGAAAAGGATGACTAACTACTAAAAGGCATAAGAGAGGAAAAAAATAAATAAAAGGCATAAGAGAGAAAACACATGTGCAGAGAGCACTGCACTGTACTCGCTACCCCTGGGACAGGAAAGAAACTGAGGAAGGAACTAAGAACTTGACAGTGTTTTTCACCACCCCCCCCCCACCTCAAGGCAGAGATTCAGTCCCCCTTGGAATCAGTGGTTCACCAACAGGTGGAGAAATTAGCCAGGATACCTGCAGGCCAGAGCTGGTCCAAAGGAAACTGTTAGCTGTGGGGGCCAAAAATCCTGACAGAGTAAGTGCAACTAGGACTCACATGAGTCAATTTGGGTGGCTCAGACCGTAAAGAATCTGCCTGCAATGCAGGAGAACTGGCTTCAATCCTTGGGTTGGGAAGATCCCCTGGAGAAGGAAATGGCAACCCACTCCAGTACTCTTGCCTGGAAAACCCATGGACAGAGGAGCCCGGTGGGCTGCAGTCCACAGGGTCACAAAAAGTCGGACACAACTGAGCAACATATACACACACACGACTCACATATGCCACCAAACGCAGTGACATGGGAGGGAAGAAAGCACACGGGAACCAGAAGAGGCTCCTTCCTCTGCTGTAGCTCTGCAGCCCTCTCTTGACAAAGCCTACACTGACCAGCCATCAGAGGAGACATGTTAACAGGGCCCAGCTTGAGTATCACAAAGCAGGACAAAAAGAGGGTGGACTTGCAGTTAAAAGGCAGTATATTAATAACACAACACCTTTGCTTTAGCCTCAGAGATATGGCAGTTAACAAGATAGATTAAGGTCCTTATTCTCACTAACCCTATCATCTGAAGAGAAATAGAAGTAAAAAGGTCATGGCAGGGAGTAGCTATTAAAGTGTTAGTTACTCAGTTGTGTCTGAGTCTTTGCGACCCCATGTACTATAACCCTTCAGGCTCCTCTGTCCATGGGATTTTCCAGACAAGAATACTGGAATGGGTTGCCATTTCCTTCTCCACAGGATCTTCCCAACCCAAGAATTGAACCCAGGTCTCCTGCCCGGCAGGTGGATTCTTTACCATCTGAGCCAGCAGGGAAGCCATAATAAAAGATGACTTCAAATCCCTCCACCCACCAAAAAAGGAGAGAGAAGGGATTTAACAGTTCTTCACTTACTATGTGCCAAACATTCTAAGCAACAAATATGTATCATGTAATCTCTGCAATTTAAAGACTGGGATTATTATCCCAGTTTTTAGATGAAAAAAAATGAGTCATCCTGCATCCATTTCACAAAAGACTTTTTTAATTTAAAGGATTTCCTTTTGAACATGATTTCAGGAGGTTTCACCTGACATCTTTATCAGGTTTGGAAAAAAAAGCTTTTGCTGAGATTATTCGGGCAGCCAGCTGAGATCAAGAAAGAACACTGAGATGTGGATGTGCTAAAAGGGGGAGTCCAGATGGAAGGAGCTGGGGGCTTGCCATGAACCAACCTGGCTCCCTTCACAATATTATCCAGAAGAGCTGTGGGCCCAGACAGTGAGCCATCTCTCCTGCTGCCCCCAGCAACAAGCCTGCTTCTTTATTTATTGATTAATAATGTATTCAAACCATCTCAGCACATTTTATTTTAGTATATCTAAATAATTGACATCAAACATTAAAAAATTATTTTTCTACTATGACTATGTGAATAATGGAGAAGCAGCTAAGAGACTGGAGGAGACACAGTGGCAGCAAATGAGGTCTTTCTGTCTTAGCAAATGTAAAGTTGACTCTACATATCACAGATCTTATCATTTATCATATGTATTTCAAAAATATCAGGCAAAACAATTTATAGACTATGAAGGAAACACAAACACTGATTTTGGCATAACTATTTCTTGGGGTCACCTGATCTCTTCTAAGAGCACCAGAGCCCTTATTGGTCAAGAGATCAATTGATCAGAGTTGATCAAGATAAATGATGTATACTAAAGGTTGACTTTCACAGGACTAAAGATATTACCTAGGATAACCTATTCTTTCATAAATTATACAAATGACATCTAAATCATACAATCATAAGTAGATTCAATCTCAGATAAGGAATGTAAGAAACATAGCCATAAAGGTTAATTCTCTGACCAATAATATCTAGCCTCATCCTCTTCATCAAACCTATGCTTATGGTTTCCAGAAAATGTCCAGGAAGCTGGGGTTATAACCAGAATTCCAGATAACTGTAATTAAATAGTAGATGGTAAAGAATCTGCCTACCAATGCAGGAAACTCAAGAGATGCAGTTTCAATCGTGGGTCAGGAAGATCCCCTGGAGTGGGAAGTGGCAACCTCCTCCAGTTTTCTTGCCTGGAAAGTTCCATGGACAGAGGAGCCTTGCAGGCGACAGGGCTGCACAGAGTCAGACATGACTGAGTAACTGAGCACTGAGAAACACAGAAGTTAAAGTTATCTTAAGGACAAATGCAGAGTATGCTTACAAACTTTTAGACTATATGTCACACAGAAGGGGAAAAAATCAAAGACCGTAGTGAAATATGAGTTTATCACTAACAAGCAATGTACAGTTAAACATCTGTAAGTTGATGTGCCTATTAGGGTGCAAGGCTGACAGTCCTTATTGATCCAGCTTCCCTGGTAGCTCAGACAGTAAAGAATCTGCCTGCAATGCAGGAGACCTGGGTTCGATCCCTGGGTCAGGGAGTTCCCCTGGAGAAGGGAATGGTAACCCACTCCAGTATTCTTGCCTGGGAAATCCCATGGACAGAGGAGCCTGGCAGCCTACAGTCCATGGGGTGGCAAAGAGTTGGACACAACTGAGTGACTTTTACATTGATCCTATAACTCCAAGGAAAGTAATTGCAAATATCCAGAATATTAGCATGCATTGGTTCTTTTCTTTGTTTACAGAAAGGTATCACAAGAAGGAGCGGAGTTCAGGCAGGAACTGACCAGTTTACAAACAGAAATGAAAAGAAATTGGGGGAATAAAAAGGCAAGAAAATCAAACTGCTTCTAGATTCTAAATGGAGGAAAATAAAACTGAAAGAGCTTTTCAGAAAAAAAGGGTCCATTAAGATTTCTCAGATTTTCAAAGTGACTTTTTTTTAAGCTTTGTTTTTTTTTTAAATATGGACCATTTTTAAAGTCTTTATTGAATTTGTTACAGTATCACTTCTGTTTTATGTTTTGGTTTTTTGGCCCCAAGGCATGTGAGATCTTAGTCCCTGACGGGGGATCAGACCTCCACCCCCTGCATTGGAAGGTGAAGTCTTAACCACTGGACTGTGAGGAAAGTTCCTGCAAAGTGACTTAGATCGAGTTCTTTTTCTACCTTTCCACTTCAGCCTATTTTTTCCAGTACCCTCAAAGTGGCTCCCATTGAGTGAGGGAGCAGGGACAGTGACCAGGACTAGGAAGCCAAAAATTATAATAAAATTTGAGAATTATGTTTAGATTTAGGATTTGGTTACAGAGTCTATCCAGTTTCTGAGAGATAGCCCAAAATCTCATAGACCTGGCCCAAAATCTCATAGACCTGACCCAAAAAGATGTTAAAAAAATATCAATATCAAACGGTCATATTTGTTGGGCAAAAGTAAAGCAGGAAGAACACTGAAAGACATGCAGTGTAATTTTAAATAGGATGGTCAGAAAGACATCATTAAAAAGATGGCCTCTGAGCAAAGGTTTGAAGGAGGTAAGGGTAAGTTTTACTCCTACACCTTTGGGAATACCCACCCCTTTCATACTTACCTGTCAAAAGGACCAGTCCCGGATGCTAACTCGTGAAAAGCTTTTGCCAACTGCCAGGAATAGATGCATGCATTCTTCTTGAGCCCATGAAGAACTCTGTTATTCTCTCATACAATCTGTTCTCACATTCTTGTTTTCTTACACACAAGTTCTCATTCACTTGTGAGTTTAGGGGAATGACAAACCCAACTTGATAAGAATAACCTAAGGTTAATAAGTTGTAGCTCTCTTTTCCTTATCCCCACACAACCTCCATCACCTCTTGATGTATTTTGATATTGGCGATTGACATTTCTCAACATCCTTTTACACTTTCCAACCAAACTGCTGTTTATATACCCCTTCCACACAGAAATACTACCTCTCATGCCTCATATACAAAGAATGTGCTTCCCAGGTGGCTCACTGGGAAAGAATTTGCCTGCCAATGGAGGAGACGTGGGTTTGATCCCTGGGTTGGGAAGATCCCCTGAAGGAGGAAATGGCAACCCATTCCAGTATTTGTGCCTGGGAAATCCCATGGACAGAGGAGCCAGGCAGGCTGTAGTCCACGGGGTCGTAAAGAGTCAGACAGGACTAAGTGACTGAGCACATACACGTATAAAAAGGACACATGTTTTATAAGATGTATACTATGTTTGTTAATACAAAGGATGAAAAACGTTAATGACACCCACAGGCTTGACTTGAGTCAAGGGGACAGAATGGTATATAGACAAAAAGAGACAGACTTAGACAATAAGACAGTTTGAAGGCAAAAGCACAGCGAAACAAAGCAATTACAGAATTTAGGTTCAATTTAATCTGAGGTTAACAGGAAGGCTATAGAGAGAAGATAATGCTTAGCGATTCAAGTCCTTGCTTATTCTCAAAGAAAAAGGGTAGAGGGAACAACCTGACTTGCCTGGGCATCATTTGCAGACAATCTCACTGAATATACACCACCAGTAACTCCAGATTGTCTGAAAGGAAACTTAGTAAATACTGACTACAGATCTGAATGTTTCCAATACTCTTCAAAGAATCTCTAATTGTTTATTTAATGTTGTTTAACAAAAATTCATGGACATGCATTAGCAACTGTCAGTTTCATTCAGGATCCATTTTGAAACTGATAGAGGCTTTCTTTCTTTTAATAACAACTTCATTCCTCTTGGAAAACCATAATCCTGAAAGAAGAATGTTCAAGTACGGGACAAACTCTTTCAAGAACAAATAAGTTTGTAGTTTAAATTTGAATGGATTTCTAAATGTTTCTTCTCAAGGAATTTTGTAAGAATAATTGCTAAAATTAAAACAGCTCGGGGACAAATCCTGCACCCATCTCTACTTAAGAGGTAAAGAGTACCTGCATATAATTGCAAGCTCAGAGTGAGCCTCTGTACTTAAATGGAAACATTTCAGGAATGCAGTTCTTGTACGTACAGAAGGATATTTCATAGAAACAGAATGATCCTTGGAAATAAAAGCATTTTGTATGAGGCTATAATAGACAAAACTCAGACCAAATCTCTAAAATAGAAACTTACCTCTTTTCTAGGAAGGAAACACAGAGATCCATTTTGGGTCACATTTAATTTCTTGCTTGTAATGAGAACATTAACTCTTTTTTTAAAAGACTAGAAAGCTTATAAAATTCTTATATGAACTTCATGCGATTATATAATTCTTATACAACACTTTGCTATCAAGGGATTCCAAACCCTTTATAAAATGTTAGTTGGTTTAATTCTCACATTTCCCAAGCAGGTAAAGAAGTGACCAGCAGTATGTATGATGGGCTTTATCTCATTTTCTACTATGAGTCATGGTTACTCTTGAAACAAAAATGGAGCTATACTTTCCTAATATGCAGCTGATCTGACTCATTCTACCTCCCCCTGAGTTGGGTGGTTATGTTCCAGTTTTGCTGTTATTTCTATTTCACTAAGGTCTGGCAATGGAATCTCATAGTCTATGCTTCCATGTTGGATTTGATGAGAAGGCAAGGGAAAGCTTTTTAGAAGATACCAGCTTTTTTCTGTTTTATGGGCAGTATACCTCCAGAGTACTAGGTCTCAGTCCATGATTAATTCTTCTTTGTTGTGACATATGTAGAGTTCAAATGGACTGATTAGAAGTTAGAGTTCTTTTTAATGTAAAACACAATACGTATAGTGTTCAAAATTCAAAATATTTAGAGGAGATTCAATGAAAATAAATCCCCTCCTACTTCTCTTATCATAAGGTTCTTCTCACAAAGGCAACCAGTGTTACCAGTTTCTTACAGAGATATTCAACACAAATCCAGGAAGGGATGTAGCAAGGGGAAGGGATGAATAAAGATATTCCATAAAGTATAACAAACCTATACACATTGTTCTACTAGGCACTTTCTTCACTTAAGATATCTTAGCGATCATTCCATAACAAAATAAAAAAATGCTCCCATATTCTTTTTTTTTTATAGCTCTGTAGTTTTCCATTGTGTGAACATACCAAACTGTCTTTAACCAGTCTTTTCCAGATGATGGTAAGATTGTTTCCAATCTTGTGCTATTATGAACATTGTCACAATGAAGAACCTGATAGGAAATTCATTTCCTACATTTACCAGTAGGATAATTTCTCAGAAATGGAATTCCTGGGTCAAAGAGCATATATACTTTCATTTACAGATATTTTTCAAATTGTTCACTGAGAATTTATCAATTCACATTCCCACCAGAAATGTCTAAGAATTTCTATTTCTCTACATCCATGACAACATAGTATACAGTCAAATTATTTACTCAGTGACATTATAGACTAAATAATGAGTTCCCAATTCTTAAAGGAGATACTTGATACATCAAAGGCTATCTTACATTTCCACAGGCCCACACACTTAAAATACTGTGTACTTATTTTCAAAAAACAATTTTGAAAAATTTTAACTTGACATAAAATTGCTTAAAAGTACAGTTGTACCCATGCACTATGACCATTGTTGTTCAGTTGCTCAGTCATGTCTGACTCTCTGCAACCCCATGGACTGCAGCATGCCAGGCTTCCCTGTCCTTCATTCTCTCTAGGAGTTTGCTGAAACTCATGTCCATTGAGTCAGCGATGACATCCAACCATCTCATCCTTTGTCACCCCTTCTCCTCCTGCCCTCAATCTTTCCCAGCATCAGGGTCTCTTCCAGTGAGTCACATCAGGTGGCCAAAGTATTGGAGCTTCAGCTTCAGTCCTTCCAATAAATATTCAGGGTTGATTTCCTATAAGATAGACTGGTTTGATCTTGCAGTCCAAGGGACTCTCAAGAGTCTTCTCCAGCACCACCAGTTCAAAAGCATCAATTCGATGAACATAGCTTTGCCAAAATAATTGTGTGTGTCAGATTTCTAAACCTTAACAAGCTAACAAGTTGTTTCAATAAATATCTAATAGAAAACATTTCTAGTACTACTGAAGATTCTGAACAATATATTGGAGCCTCTTATACTGTGATATGGTCACTTTCAGGAAAATGTGGAATCCTGAATCTAGTAAAAAATAGAAAATACTATTTCATATATAGTATTTAAAGTATGTATCTGTAGTGCAGGGTAGGCATTTAAAAATATGCATGGGTTAGGATTTATGATATTACAAGTTGAATTGCAGTGAAGTTCTGCCAAGTGAGAAGTTGTTTTATGAGATGTTTAAATGTATGTTGCATGTTCCAGCGGAGCTAGCCTGCTGTATACTATACATTATGTATATAGCATTTGCAGAGATACCATCAAGATGTCTCATATTCCAAATGTGGACTTGCACTCAACCATAAATTATGTCACAGATATCTTGTAATAGCTCTCTCCATTTACAATTACAGGAAATTCTCAAGGTTTTATTATATACATGTATGGACAGGTATGCCCCCAGAGCCTTGCTGTTTTCCGCAGAAAGTAGGGTTTGACAAAGTTCTAAAGTATTAGATCTTGATAGGCAATGTAAAAATACTTGATTAATACTGTAATATCAACAAAAGTTTACTATTCATTCAAGGCCTTCTCTTGAAAATCTTTGTTCTTACAAAATAAGGCTTTTTGAGGAAAGCTTCTTTGTGGTTATACTAAAGAGGAAAGATTAAAACATGTCCATGTTGGTATTACTAGAAGTTCATATGCCTCTCACTTAAACCTTTATAATACCAAATACTCCTTGACACCATTTGAGTTAGATACCAAGAACTTTTAAAATAAACTGAAAATGGATTAAAGACCTAAATGTAAGACCTGAAACCGTAAAACTCCTAGAATAAAATATAGGCAGAACACTATTTGACACAAATCATAGCAATATTTTTTCGATCTGTCTCCTAAGGCAAAAGAAATAAAGGCAAAGATAAATAGGACATAATTAAATTTAAGAGCCTTTTGTACAGAAAAGGGAACCATTGAGCCCTTGTGCTCAATGGTGAGACTTGATTGTGATGAGTGAGACTCTAAGTCTCACTCATTGATGGTGAGACTCTAAGTTGGTATAGCCACTATGGAAAACAGTATGGAAGTGTCTCAAAAACTAAAGAACTACCATACGACCCAACAATTTCACTCCTGGGTCTATACATAAAAAACTAATTTGAAAAGATACATGCACCCCAATATTCATAGCAACATTATTTACAGTTGCCAAGATATAGAAGCAACCTACTTGACTTCCAAGGTGGTGCTAGTGGTAAGAATCCACTTGCTAATGCAGAGACATAAGAGACATGGGTTCAATCCCTGGGTCAGGAAGGCCCCTTAGAGAAGGGAATGGCAACCCACTCCAGTATTCTTGCCTGGGAAATCTCCTGGACAGAGGCCCCTGGTGGGCTATAGTCCATGGGGTCACAAGGAGGCAGACACGACTGAGCAACTGACCATGCATGCACCATGTCCATTAAGAGATGAATGGATGAAGAAGA
Organism: Cervus elaphus; assembly: GCF_910594005.1. Taxonomy (NCBI): domain Eukaryota; kingdom Metazoa; phylum Chordata; class Mammalia; order Artiodactyla; family Cervidae; genus Cervus; species Cervus elaphus. The sequence goes on along the minus strand of NC_057835.1, from coordinate 35,016,802 downwards.
TGTCACACACACACATATACACACATATACACATACATACATACATACATACATACAAGAGAATACTTTTCAGCCATAAAAAAGAATGAAATTCTGTTATTTTCAATAACGTGGATGAACCTAGAGGGTATTATGTTATTATCACTTAAATGTGGAATCTGAAAAAACACTTTAAATGCATGTATATAACAAAACAGCAATAGACCCACAGATATAGAGAACAAACTAGTGGTTACAAGCAGGGAAAAAGAAAGGTGAAGGGGTAATACAGGTGTAGAAGATTAAGAGATACAACTACTATGTATAAAATAAATAAGCTACAAGGATATATTATACAGTACATGGAAACATAACCATTATTTTGTGATAATTTTAAATGTAGTGTCACCTATAAAAATATTGAATCACTATTAAATCACCTGAGATTAATATAATATTACTTCAATTTAAAAAACCACAAGGTAAAATGGAGTATTACTCAGACACAACTTTTGTTGAAGATGATTTTCAACAGATCCATAAGCCACCCAAGTGTGATGTTAATAATGGTAACTGATACTTTACAATAGCCCCGTGAATGTGAAAGTCACTCAGTCGTGTTGGACTCTTTGCGACCCCATGTACTGCAGCCTGCCAGGATCCTCTGTCCATGGAATTCTCCAGGCAAGAATATGGAGTGGGTTGCCATTACCTTCTCCAGGGGATCTTCCTGACCCAGGTATTGAACCCAGGTCTCCTGCAATGGAGACAGATGGTTTACCATCTGAGCAACCAGGGAAGCCCAAATATAGGCATACCTTGGAGGCATTGTAGGTTCAGTTTGAGACTATCAATAAAGCGAATACCACAATAAAATGAATCACACTAGTTTTTTGGTTTCCCAGTGCATATAATAGTTATGTTTACACTATACAGCAGTCTATTAAGTGTGTGGTATCACTGTAAAATATATACCTTCATTTTAAAAAACACAATTAGGATAGTAATGTCAAAGATCACTGATCACAGATCACTATAACATAATAATGAAAACAGCCTGAAATACTGCAAGAATTACCAAAATGTCATGTGCAGACACAAAGTAAGAAAATGCTGGTTGGAAAATGGCACAGATAGACTTGCTCAGTGCAGTGTTGCCACAACTTTTAATTTGTTTAAAAAAAGAAAACAGAACCACAATAAAACAAGGTGTGTCTGTTTGAGAAATTGCTTAATTTCTCAGTAGAAGCAATTGGAAGCCAGAAGTCAGTGGGATAACAGCTTTAAATTGCAAAATAATAACTATAACAATAAGATTCTGTCATATGACAAAACTAAAGCAATGTAATAAAATTTTGATGTCTTTTATTCAAGGGAAAACAAGGCATGAATTGGAGAAATACATTGCCTCACAGGCAGTGGAGTGCTCTGCACAGTAATTTTGGATAACAGCAAATTTTACAGTATTAGAAAAGGCAGTGTGTCAATGGGCATGACTGACTAGGAAGTCAGGGATTTCTTTACAAGGCTAGTAGGTCCTGTTTTCCAGGAGAAGGCAATGGCACCCCACTCCAGTACTCTTGCCTGGAAAATCCCATGGACAGAGGAGCCTGGTAGGCTGCAGTCCATGGGGTCGCTAAGAGTCGGACACGACTGAGCGACTTCACTTTGACTTTTCACTTTCATGTGCTGGAGAAGGAAATGGCAACCCACTCCACTGTTCTTGCCTGGAGAATCCCAGGGACGGGGGAGCCTGGTGGGCTGCCATCTATGGGGTTGCACAGAGTTGGACACTACTGAAGCGACTTAGCAGCAGCAGCAGCAGGTCCTGTTTTCCAGGGTGAGGTAACCTAGGGCTTCCTTGGTGGCTCAGTGATAACAAATCTGTCTACCAATACAGATGTGGGTTCGATCCCTGGGTTGGGAAGATACCCTGGAGAGGAAAATGGCAACCCAATTCAGTATTCTTGCCTGAGAAATCCCATGAACAGAAGAGCCTGGCAGGCTAAACAGTCCATGGGGACACAAAGAGCTGGACACGACTTAGCGGCTAAACAACAAAGGTAACCTAGCTAAAGCTGAGTTAGAGGACCATGATTAGTATCATGTTGGCTTTCCTTGATAGGTGTTTCCAGTGAGTGTGGGCTGACTTGGGTCTAGATTTGTGAAGCGGGTCAGGCCACTGGGAAGGCCTCCATTTTGTGGGTCCTGTATAGTAAATTATCTTTATCAATGCCAACCTTTACGTGTAAACCCAGCAAAATACATCTTCCAAGAATGAGGATGGAGTATGTCAGACAAAGCTGGAAGACTTCATCAGCAACACTCACTAAAGGAAATGTTGGAGGCTGTTCTTTAGGGAAAGGTGTAACTTCCAAATTAATGAAGAGAAAAAAATAGAACAAGCATACAAACAAAAAATTAATCCCAGAAATGACAAGAATATTGAAAAACAGCATCAAGGAATAGGTCTGGGGCTATACCCCATAGGCCCAGCCTCCAGACCAAAGAAAGAGCCCAAAGACAATGACAGAGACATCAAGAGTTTATTGGACCTGGGATCTTCATGTCCAAAAAAAGGTCTTGGAGCAACACCCTACCATGAATGGCAGGCAGGACATGACCACAATCTTTGGAGGAGACTACCATTTATAAGGGGAATGTTAGTTGCTCAGTTGTGTCCAACTCTTTGCAACCCCATAGACTATAGCCAGCCAGGCTCCTCTGTCCATGGAATTTTCCAGGCAAAAATACTGGAGTGGGTTACCATTTCCTTCTCCAGGTATCTTCCTGACCCAGGGATCAAACCTGGGTCTCCCGCATTGCAAGCAGATTCTTTACTGTCTGAGCCACCAGGGAAACCCCTTTTTATAAGGGGAATGGATGTCAAGTTGGCTCATCAATTACTAGGACAATTAGGCCCTAGGGCTGGGTACAAGCATGTAGGCAGTTACCTATTAAGTCCTACAATAAAAGGGTTGGATAATTGTGTGAGTGAAGTGGGGACTGGTCAAGCAGGGGATCTGCAGAGAGTAAGAGAATAGCCATCTTGAAGGACTTGACCACACAACAGGTGAGATAATTAGAAAGAACTTGTTAGATGACTAAAACTACAAATGAACAACAAAAAAGTGATTCCTATAAAAATTGGGGGAAGGGTCTTCATTAGGGGTCCTAGGGTGCTACCGAGGTTTTGTTTCTTAACCTAGGTGTGGTTACCTGAATTTTCACATTGTAGTAATTCTTCAACCTCTATGTTTGGCTTGGTGTATTCTTTTGCAGCCAAAATGTGTTTAAAACTTGACAACTCTGTCTCAGCCTCATTGCATGAAACATAAAAATGATTAAATGGCCCCTCAAACTCCTGAAAGATCTCACAAGTTACATTTGAGGATCAGAAAAAGTTTAGAAAAACTCTCAACCATACCCCATGAAAGATCTGATTATCTATAAACTATGCCCTTGCTTTGATATTGAATTTCTATCTATATTCCCTTTTCCTTCTGTGAAGCTTTGTCTCAACAAGGTATTTCATTCATTAGAAAACCTATCATTTCATTCACACAAATTCCTTCTAAAAGTGAGAGTACTGTGCTGCCTAGGACTATTTGTGGAGGAGTTTTGATCAGATCTTTTTTTAAAAAAATAGACTTTTTCATTTTTTAAAGATTTGATAGAAACTATTTCAATAGTTTGCTAAAAGGATAGATCTTAAATGTTCTCACTACAAAAAAATTAAAATTGCAAATAGCAAAATAAAGAAATAATAGGCTTACAGAAATTTTGAAATAAGCTAAAGAAATGTTTCAAACTTTATAAAACAACCACATTCCAAGCTAACATACCTGAAGCTTCCCTGTACAAGTCCCAATAATTACAACATCCCAACATCAGTCTTTAATCTAGCTCTGGCTCCTGGTCTCCATCACTCATGATCTGGATAAATAAACCATACCTTCAGGCTGAGCCAAAGTGAAAACTCAAAAAGTAAGAAACACTTGACATTAAGACTCAACAGACTACTCTGATTTTTCTCTGAGAATAATTTTCTGTTTTGGGGGCATTTTGAGTTTTGCCCATTCATTGGCCATTTCTCTTTTTTAAAGTATTATTAAAGCAGTGAAAGGGGCCTAATAGGATTCCTGCCATGATTTCAGTGTCGTAATTAGAAATTGCATTTATTTTAACCCTCAGGCTTATTTTTCCTTTCCATACTAATTTTTATTTTCTATCTTATGTTTTCCTCCTTCCTTCTCTAAGTTTCTTTACTTTAGTTTTAAGACTTCAGACTTTCTGGAATATGAAAACTGGACTCTAATAGTCTGGAGGCATTTCAACAATTCTTTTTATGAGGTAACTGAAAGGCAAAGCTAACAGCAATGAAAGAGCCAGAACCTTTTCTGTTCTTGTCTAGATGACACATCGGTTTGTTGTGACTTTACTTCTGGTCCAGAAATGCTGCAGAAATATTGCTTATGAGGAAAGGCTAAGAATCCAAATTGTAAACTCAATGAATCAAACATATGCCTGCATTGCATATTAAAACATATAGGCAAATATTACATCTTAAGACTTCCTGATATGCGGACAGGACAGTCATAAGTTCAGATTAAACTGGAGTTTGGGATGCTACCCAGGGAAAGACTTAGCTGAGATACTTAATTAAAACCATATGTCAAGGCAAGAGGAACAAAATACAGAGAAGATGGATGAATGGTCCCATAGGCAGCTAGGAAGGAAAAGCAGAATCCCCTGCATCTGAGCTTTAGAGCTGGGTCTAAAAAGTGAACTTGTGGATTCCTAAGCTTATAGAACACTTCCTCCTGGGTTCGGGGAGAAGCACCCTCATCACTGGGCAGGGCGGCTCCCCTTGGATCCTGCATCTCAGCTGATGGGTGGGTGAGAGGACAGATGGGAAAGATTGAGGGCAGAAGGAGAAGAGGGGAACAGAGGATGAGATGGTTGGATGGCATCACTGACTCAATGGACATTTGTTGCTGCTGTTCAGTCTCTCAGTCGTGTCTGACTCTTTGCAACCTCATGGGCTGCAGCACACCTGGTTTCCCTGCCCTTCACCATCTCCCGGAGCTTGCTCAAACTCATGTCCATGGAGTCAGTGATGCCACCCAACCATCTTGTCCTATGTCATCCCCTTCTCTTCCTGCCTTCAGTCTTTCCCAGCATCATGGTCTTTTCTAATGAGTTGGCTCTTTGCATCAGGTGGCCAAAGTTCTGGAGCTTCAGCTTCAACATCAGTCCTTCAGTGAATATTCAGGTTTGATTTCCTTTAGGATGGACTGGTTGGATCTCCTTGCTGTCCAAGGGACTCTCAAGAGTCTTCTCCAACACCACAGTTCAAAAGCATCAATTCTTTGGCTCTCAGCCTTCTGTATAGTCCAACTCTCACATCCATACGTGACAGTGGACATGAGTTTGAGCAAACCCAGGGAAATAGTGAAGGACAGGGAAGCCTGGTGTGCTTCAGTCCATGGGGTCGCAAAGAGTCAGACCTGACTGCGTGACTAAACAGCAACAATGAAGATGGCAGATGAGGGGGAGAGGGAACCTCTGTCCTTATACCAAAAAAATAAAACCACTTCTCTGTCCTTAACCTTCTCTGCTTTCCTGTCCTCAGCCTTTACTGTTTATTGTTCTCTGGGTAAATGGAGGATGAGGATAAACGGTCTTTTAAAAGAAGCTCTTTTCTCTTAGTCCCCAAACACCCTTCAGGCAAAATTTTCTGCTACAATGATCCTTTATTTGGGTTTTTGAAATTCAAGACACAGCATGACTTGCATCTTCTAAAAAAAACAAGGGGGGTGGGGAGGTAAGAGGGAGCACACTTTCAGTAAAGGGCACAGGAGAGTAAATGTTCTAGGTTTGATGGCCATATGGTCTCTGTCTTAACCACTCAACACTGACGTCTTAGCCCAAAAGCCGTCAGAGATAATACTCAAACAAATGAGTGTAACTGTGTTCCCATAAAACTTCATTTATGGATGTTGAAATCTTTTATTTCTTTTTCCACTTACCTTTAAAAATGTAAAAACCGTTCCTAGCTTGGGGTCATACCAAAACAGGCAGCAGGCCAGATTTGGCAATGAGCTATACATACTTTTCTAACCCTTGATTTAAAAGGTAAGATCTTTTTGCTTTAAAATTGAAATTATTTTTAAGAAAGCATAACGTTATTAATGGCCAAGAAAATGCACATCAAAAACACAATGAGATAACATTTTCTAATCATATAAAAATAATTAAGAATTAATGAAGGTAGATTGACCCACCTGGAGCTTTCCAGGTGGCACTAGTGGTAAAGAACCCGCCCGCCAATTCAGGAGATGTGAGAGACAGAGACCTGGGTTCAATCCCTGGGTCCGGAAGATTCCTTGAAGGAGGGCATGGCAACCCACTCCAGTATTCTTGCCTGGAGAATCCCATGGACAGAGGAGCCTGGTGGGCTACAGTCCATGGGGTCTCAAAGAGTCGGACACAACTGAAGTGACTTTGCATAGCACAGCATAGATTGACCCATATTACCTGTACTTCGGGGTTTAACTCTGTGTGTAGGTGTTAAAATCATTGGGGCAATCTGTGTGTATCTGATACTTACTTACTTGTAATGTTTGATGTGATTGACAATTTAATGGATTAGTTAGGAAGACTCCAATTAAAATGTGTAATTGATTACAGATGACTTCTGATTTTAAGTTAAAAGTTGAAAGAGAGTTTAACTATACTCAAATGATAGCAAAATGCTTGGAAGAACTTGGGTCTCTATATTTATAAGTTTAATAGTTTATATTAAAATTTACAAGTTTAATTTATGTTGTTCAAGTATGTAAAAAGGACTTATCTATTTAAGTAGTAAACTTGCCTGGTCAGACATTTGAAGTAAAATTCATTTATACATTTATATATATATGTATATATATATATATTTATATATATTCATTTATACATTTATATATGCAATGTAAAACTGTTTAAACACATGGAATAAACTAGAGACTATTTAAGAATGTTTATCCTGAAGATCCCTTAGAGAAGGAATTGGCAACCCACTCCAGTATTCTTGCCTGGAGAATCCCATGGACAGAGAAACCTTAAAGACTACAGTCATAGGGTCACCAAGAGTCAGACATGACTGGGTGTACACATGCACACATCCTATGCAACTTATTAAAAATTAATGAAAGAACAAAGGTAAATTCCCTGGCTATCCAGTGGTTAGGACTCAGGCCTTTCACTTCCAAGGGCACGGGTTCAATCCCTGATGGGGAACTAGGATATGGCAAGCTGAGGGACCAAAAAAAAAGAAAGAGTAAGAAAGATCCCTTTGAATTGATATGAGGTGATCTCCAAGACACATAGTTAAAGTGAAAAAAGTAAAGCAAAATATATATATATATTTTTAAAAAAAAACAAGAGAAGGTAAATTTATTATTTTAGATATAGATTTGCAAATGGAATAATAAGATTTGTACTAATAAGTTAGGCTTAAATTTAATGAAAAGGATGTTTTTATTATGTGACATTGCTAAGTTGATGTTCTTGAAAAATGTAAGCAACTGAGCTGAGACTAATCCTTTCTGTGCAAAAGCCTCTTGAACTTCAAAACTCATGATGATAAGAGGGACCCATAAGGAGCACAATGACAGGAAGAGGACACCAGGTACAGATAGCAAGACTGGCCAGTCCACGTTGGCAATTGAGGGTGCCAATGATATTGTACCAACTGGGTCTGTGCCCCTGATGCTAATTGGTACTGTGTTTCTGTAAGATATGCTCTTGACCCAAAGCAACAGCCAAGCCAAGCCACCAGTAGCCAATCAAAAGTCACAGGTCAGGAAGGTGTCAGTGTTGCTCTTGAGCGCTTTGAGGAAGGAGACCCACAGATGTTTTAGATCTTCAGCATGATGCCACCAAGCAGCTGGAGCAGAGTATTCCCTGTAACTTGAGAAACACTCTCTGCATAGAAATGTAGAACAGGGAAGTGGTGTCCGTCAAAACCTGCCATCAGTCTAATCCCAAAGCTTTCCTGAGAATGTTTTAAGAACAGAGATCAGCAAACTATAGTCTAGGGCAAAATCTGGCCTGCCACCTGTTTTTGTACAGCCCTCAAAAAAAAAAAAAAAAAAAGTTTTTATATCTTTAAAAGTTAAAATCAAAGCAAAAATAATATTTTGTGACACATAAACATTATATGCAATTCGGATTTCCGCATCCATCATAAAGTTTAATTGAAACACAGCCATGCTCGTTTTTTGGCTTTGGGTGTTGGTTTCACAATGGTAGAGCTGAGTAGCTGTGACAGAGGCCATATGGCCTGCAAAACCTAAAATGTTTACTACTTGATCCTTCATAGACTTTGCCAGACCCTGCTCTAAGTGGGACAGCTTTATCATCTCCAGAGAGTTGATGTGCTGCATGGACAATTCATGGCTACCATGTATTGCTTATCCCAGGTGACCTGAGATGATTTACTGGCCAGAGGTTTGAGGTGGGGAACTAACCCCTGAGGCTGCAAATAGGCAGGTGGTTCTGCCTGACACCAGGCTACTCCTCATTCATGTTATTAATATTTAAGCAGGATTGGCCTCTCCCGGGATTAAGTTACTCTCTTATGAGAGTTAGCACCAGATTAAAGCTAATCTCTTTCCCTTTGCCCTCAAGAAATTTTAGTATCCCACTTAACTCAAAAAAAATTTTAATCTTTACTCTTTGGATTTCGACTACCTCTTATTCAAGTCATCTTCAAAGAGGATAAAGAAAATTCTTGTTCTTCAATTAGTATTAATATTAGAGTAGCCCATCTTCCCAAATAAGAACCTCTAAGTTATATGCCAGTCAAGCCTTACAAGTCCAGATGCAAATATGAATTTACTATTAAGTTAATAAAGTGTGAACTTTAGCACCCTCACAAGATAGCCTATTTCTTTTTTTTATTTTTAAATTTTTATACAATTTTTAAGGTTACTTTCCATTTACAGTTAAAACAAAATATTGACTTTATTTCCTATGTTGTACAATACATCCTAGACCTGTTTTACACCCAATATAGTTTGTACCTCCCACTACCCATATAATGTCTCCCTGTGACTGGTAATCACTAGTTTGTTCTCTATATCTGAGTCTGCATCTTTTTTGTTATATTCATTTGTCATATTTTTTAGGTTCCACATATAAGTGACATCATACAGTTTTTGTCTTTCTCTGACTGATTTCACCTAGCATAATGCCCTCCAAGTCCATCCTTGTTGGTGCAAATGGCAAAACTTCATTCTTCTTTATGGCTGAGTAGTATTCCATTGCACATATATATCACATCTTCTTTATCCTTTCGTCTATCAATGGACACTTAGGTTACATCCACATATTGCTAATTGTTGTTATTTATACTGCTCTGAACACTGGGATATGTGCATCTTTTTGAAGTGGTGGGATTGTCTTTTTCACATATATACCCAGGAGTGGGAATTGCTGGGTCATATGGTAGTTCTATTTTTAGTTTTCTGAGAAACCTCTATGCTGTTTTCCATAGTGAAGGACAGCCTATTTCTGATGCATTCCATGCTCATCTATATTGGAAAAGTAAGATTTTTAACTGTAATCTTTTGAGACCAATGCTTCAATCCACTTAAACATTCCTTCTGTCACTCCTACCTCCTTGTCTTTGGAAGGGCCATGGTACTTGAAGGATCCATCTGAAGGGAGGTAGAATTTGGGTTATATTTAGCTCAGTATAAGTGGGATTATATTTATATGACTTGAGTTACCTGATCTACACTTGTTAGCTGTCTTTTTCTATCCATTCTGCCAACATAGTGACTCTGTGACAGGGGAAGTAAAGCAATACAAACTCGTCCTATAATGCCCAGGACTGGAAGTAGGATTCAAGGGGTGTAAGATGTATGATGCCAGACTCTGCTCTGTAGAATAGTCTTTGTGTCATCAGACATGCATAATTGTAAGCATAAGATTTGCTTTTTTTCACCATCTAATCAATACAGACATCCTCTGCTGTCAGAAATGTGCTTGACAGAAAAGCACATGCAATTGTAAAAGCACTATATATATTTTTATGGAAATCATGGAAAGTAAAATTCCTGTGTTTTCAGAATTTGTGTTCTTTTAATTTATTTATTTTTAATTGAAGGATAATTGCTTTACAATGTTGTTTTGATTTCTGCCATATATCAACATGAATTAGCCATAGGTGTACATGTGTCTCCTCCCTCTTGTACTCCGTCCCACCCCCACCCTTTCCTACCCCTCTAGGTTGTTACAGAGCCCCAGTTTGTGTTCCCCGAGTCAGCAAGTTTCCAAAGGAAACAGCAAGTTTCCTTCGGCTATCTACTTTACATATGGTAGTGAATATGCTTCCATGTTACTTTCTCCATTCATTTCACCCTCTCCTTCCTTCCCCCTGACCCTTGTTTGTTCTCTTTATCTGCATCTTCATTGCTTCCCTGCAAATAGGTTCATCAGTACCATCTTTCTAGATTCTATATAGATGTGTCAATATATGATCAGAATTAGTGTTTTTAAAGCATGAATCTGTAGCACTTCTGCCAGCAGTGAGTACATTCATGTGATAGGTCACGTGTCTTATGCCTTCCACTGTATCATAGCAAATCCTAGTGCATATATAGCATATCTTGGCCTGATTAAGGCTCATGGTTCCAGACAACATGCTTTGCAAAACTACCACTAACTCAGTTAAGTAGCCTGAAGAAACCATTGTTTTTGTAGCAAAACTATATATTCTTCAGTAAGTTAATAGTTGCCAGGTAAAAGTGATTTGCCTTGGAAACAGAGATCATTCTGTCATTTTTGAGATTGTATCCAAGTACTACATTTCAGACTGTTTTTTTGACTATGATGGCTACTCCATTTCTCCTAAGGAATTCTTGCCCACAGTAGTAGATATAATGGTCATCTGAGTTAAATTCACCCATCCCAGTCCATTTTTAGTTCGCTGATTCCTAGAATGTCGATGTTCACTCTTGCCATCTCCTGTTTGACCACTTGCAATTTTCCTTGATTCTTGGACCTAACATTCCAGGTTCCTATGCAATATTGCTCTTTACAGCATTGGTCTTTACTTCCATCATCAGTCACATCCACAACTGGGTGTTGTTTTTGCATTGGTTCCGTCTCTTCATTCTTTCTGAAGTTATCTCTCCACTGATCTCCAGTAGCATATCAGACACCTAATGACCTGGGGAGCTCATCTTTCAGTGTCCTATCTTTTTGCCTTTTCTTACTGTTCATGGGGTTCTCAAGGCAAGAATACTGAAGTATTTTGCCATTCCCTTCTCCAGCGGACCACGTTTTGTCAGAACTCTCCACCATGACCCATCCATCTTGGGTGGCCCTACACAGCGTGGCTCGTAGTTTCATTGAGTTAGACAAGGCTGTGGTCCATGTAATCAGATTGGTTAGTTTCCCGTGATTGTGGTTTTCAGTCTGTCTGCCCTCTGATGGAGAAGGGTTTGAGGCTTATGGAAGCTTCCTGATGGGAGAGACTGACTGAGGGGGAAATTGGGTCCTGTTCTGATGGGCAGGGCCATGTTCAATAAATTCTTAATCCAATTTTCTGTTGATGGGTGGGGCTGTGTTCCCTCCCTGTTATTTACCTGGGGCCAAACTATGGTGGAGGTGATGAAGATAATGCTGACCTCCTTCAAAGGGTCCCATGCATGCGCTGCTACACTCAGTGTCCCCAGCCCAGCAGCAGGCCACCACCGACCCACGCCTCTGCTAGAGACTTCTGGACACTTACGGGCAAGTCTGGGTCAGTCTCTTGTGGGGTCACTGCTCCTTTCTCCTGGGTCCTGGTGCACACAAGGTTCTGTTTGTGCCTGCCAAGGGTTTGTTTCCCAATCCTGTGTAAATTCTGGCGGCTCTGTGGTGGGGTTAGTGGCAACCTCCTCCAAGAGGGCTTATGCCATACCCAGGTTTGCTGCACCCAGAGCCCCTGCCCCTGTGGCAGTCCAGTGCTGACCCGTACCTCCACAGGAGACACCCAAACATAGTTCTGTCTCAGTCTATGTGGGGTCTCTGGGTCCTGGTGCGCACAAGGTTTGTTTGAGCCCTCTGAGCATTGTTCAAGCTGGATTTAGAAAAGGCAGAGGAACCAGAGATCAAATTGCCAACATCCATTGGTTCATCGAAAAAGCAAGAGAGTTCCAGAAAAACATCTACTTCTGCTTTATTGACTATTCCAAAGCCTTTGACTGTGCGGACCACAACAAACTCTGGAAAATTCTTAAAGAGATGGGAATAGCAGACCACCTGACCTGCCTCTTGAGAAATCTGTATGCAGGTCAGGAAGCAACAGCTAGAACTGGACGTGGAACAACAGACTGGTTCCAAATAGGGAAAGGAGTACGTCGAGGCTATATATTGTCACCCTGCTTATTTAACTTATATGCAGAGGACATCATGAGAAACGCTGGGCTGGAAGAAGCACAAGCTGGAATCAAGATTGCTGGGAGAAATATCAATAACCTCAGATATGCAGATGACACCACCCTTATGGCAGAAAGTGAAGAACTAAAGAGTCTCTTGATGAAAGTAAAAGAAGAGAGTGAAAAAGTTGACTTAAAACTCAACATTCAGAAAACTAAGATCATGGCATCTGGTCCCATCACTTCATGGCAAATAGATGGGGAAACAGTGACAGACTTTATTTTTGGGGGCTCCAAAATCACTGCAGATGGTGACTGCAGTCATGAAATTAAAAGACACTTACTCCTTGGAAGAAAAGTTGTGACCAACCTAGACAGCATATTAAAAAACAGAGACATTACTTTGCCAACAAAGGTCGGTCTAGTCAAACTATGGTTTTTCCAGTAGTCATGTATGGATGTGAGAGTTGGACTATAAAGAAAGCTGAGCACCAAAGAATTGATGCTTTTGAATTGTGGTGTTGGAGAAGACTCTTGAGGGTCCCTTGGACTGCAAGGAGATCCAACCAGTCCATCCTAAAGGAGATCAGTCCTGAATATTCATTGGAAGGACTGATGCTGAAGCTGAAACTCCAATACTTTGGCCACCTGATGTGAAGAACTGACTCATTTGAAAAGACCCTGATGCTGGGAAATATTGAGGGCATGAGGAGAAGGGGACGACAGAGGATGAGATGGCTGGATGGCATCACCAACTCAATGGACATGAGTTTGAGTAAACTCTGGGAGTTGGTGATGGACTGGGAGGCCTGGCGTGCTGCAGTCCATGGGGTCACAAAGAGTCGGACACGACTGAGGGACTGAACTGAACTGAACTGAAGAATGATTTGACTGTAGCTCAATACAAAGGAAGAGTGATTTTAAGACATTCTTGGATTGCCTTTGTGAACCATGTTAATTTTGCATTTTTTAAGAGAATACCTCAAACTGTGTAAGCATCCACAAGACGTGCACCTGCCCTGGCCAGGTCCACTCATCTGATTCCCAATATGAGAGAGGAGTTGCACTGGTTGGTCTACTCTGTTGTCTAAATAATAAATAATACACATGTGTGAGATAGATAGTGTAGGGGAAAGACTCTATTATTATTACTATGACTCTTACTATCTACAAATTGGCTCCTCTTTCAGTCTCTTCACATGCCAGCTGATGAGTTACTTCCATTCTTAAATTTCAAATTGCCCGTGAAGACGTCTAACTCACCTTTTCTTCCTAGGCTACAGTATAGGTTATTGAGGAGCCCATGGAGTAACCACCCTTTTGCTCCAAACAGTGGCCATTCCTTTGTAAAGAACAACTTTGAGCCTCACCAGTATTCCTGGGCATCTCCTTTAATCATCTCTTCAGTCAGTGCATGCATATGAAAGAGGCTTGATGGGCAGCATTGAGTATCCTACTGAGGCTGGAGAACCTGCAGCAGAGCCAATCCACACACTCCCTGCCCTTCTCCAGCAGCCCTGGCTCTCTGGGTGTAGGGAGAGAGAAGGTAAACTGCAGCATCGGTCCAGGGCTGGGGTTTGCTGGTGAGGGTGCAGCGACATGAGGTCACATAGTGAAGTGATTGTAAGTGCTGTCCACCACAATGTACAGTTTGGTAAAGAAAGAGTGAAGGCTACAAGGGAACTGGAAATCATAAGAAAGCAATGGAATCTAGGGATTTGATATCTAAATGAGATTAAAACTCAGAAAGGTGAAAGCATGGCTCGGAATCTGTTGTGGTCCATGAGTGGTTAAGATTTTGGAAGTGTCGTAAGATGTCCTCAAAGTGTGTGTCTGGAGTGGAGTGGAGATCTGGGCCATTGTAGTCAAGATGGTATAGTCAAGATGATGAATTGACACCATTCAGGTGTCAATTATGGATGTTTCTAGAATGTTGTCTTGCTTCTAGAATGTTGTCTGCAGGTGGGGTGCTGACTGCACACCATGAGGAAGTGCCCCATCCCAGTGCATGAGAGAGAGTGACCACAAGGTCAGCAGAGGGCAGCACCAAGTCAGGACAGATGGCAGAGCATCCCCGCAGCATTATCTTTGGAGGAAGATACTCCTCTTCTAGGGCAAAACTAAAGAGTAAAGGCATTGAAACCATAAGGGGGACCTGGGAAAATACCAAGCAGGAGAAGAAATGGAAGATTGGCTATTATCTCCTATGAGATCTGAGCTATTTATCCAGACATGAAGATTTACTTTTGCTCTAGAAGGCTTTTCAGAAGCCATTTGGGTGTCTGGCAAAGAAATGAAAATCATGAATCAGTTGCAACCATTTACGAATGAAATTCTCTCTGAAAGTTTAATTTGGTCTTGGCAACAGCAAAGGAAGGGTCCACTTGTCATGGTGACTCTTGCTGTCCGAGTGTTTGCAGGAGGCCTTCTTCACAGTGGCACACAAGGAGCCTGGTACTCTTGAAAAGTCTGGCAAAGTAGAGATGGCATCTGAGAGACAGAGTTCATCTGCCTGAGAGTCCAGGTGCCTGAGAAAAACCTGCTTCACAAGTCAACCATGTTTTCAGTAGATTCCCATAGTTGATTGATACGTACAAATGATTTGTTCATTCTGTTTCCCCTGGAGGGGCAAAACAAATCTAATAGCAACTTGGCAAATAATCACCATTGAATTTGCTGTCCTAAAGGTGTTTTTCAAAGCAGTTTATCCTTTAGGAGCAAAAAAAAGAAGTGCTTTTGTACTTTTTGGGCTTCCCTCGTGGCTCAGACAGTAAAGGATCTGCCTGCAATGCAGGAGACCCAGGTTTGATCCCTGGGCAGGGAAGATCCTCTGGAGAAGGGCATGGCAACCCACTCCAGTATTCTTGCCTGGGAAATTCCACGGACGGAGGGGCCTGGCAGGCTGGACTGAGTGACTAATGCTTTGGCTCCGTGTCCATTAGCTCCTCTGCTGCTGTTTCTATGGCGTTTCATGGTAGCCCTGTACCTTGTGTAGTGCAAGGGGCTTCCTTTGATCTATCATGTCAGCAGTCAGGGAAGCCCCTTAGCCCAACAGAGGTCTGCCTCAAAGGACAGACTTCAAAGTGATTGTCATTCTCAGAAATAAGCACACTACCGGCTCTGTATGGGTTTTTTTAATCACATGCTGCCGACAGAAACTTCATCATTGGTTTTGTTTTTCTATGTCCCATTATCCTTCCAGCCTTCCCCTTTTGAAGTGTTTACACACCATCTCTACATCTGGGTTTTAAGGGTGATTCTGCAGTAGTTTACAGCATACCTAAATAGCAGAGCAAGATACTCTGGGGGGAAAAAAGAAAGAAAGACACACCATGATCCCAGATCTAATTGTCTCCCACCTGCTCTCCATTACCCAGCATATTTGTTTTGGGGTCGTGCTGATTTAAATTTGTCTCTAGCTTTAATTCAAATAGCGTGACCGATCTGACCAAATGTCACATACTAAATGATTTAGAGACCACACTGTTATTCTCAATTCATTTCTCAGTAGTAATCATTTTTTGACACTGAGTCAAAATACTTCTTATAAGATTCCTTTGGAGGACAGCAGCATTACCCTTTGTGGTTTGCAATGATTGTTCTCATCATTGTTTATTTAGGGTGAGCTTGTTGCCACTTTGTGGATCATTTTACACCTGATGAAACTCACAAAATTATATTGGCAGTTTTAATTACTAATTAAAATACACTGACTTCATTTGTTTTGTTGTCATTCAGTCACTGTCGTGTCCAGCTCTTTGTAACCCCATGGACTGTAGCACGCCAGGCTTCCCTGTCCTTCACGGTCTCCCGGAGTTTGCTCAAACTCTATGTCCATTGAGTCAGTGATGGCATCCAACCATTTCATTCTCGGTCACTCCCTTCTCCTCCTGCCCTCAATATTTCCCAGCATCACGGTCTTTTCCAATGAGTCCACTTTTCGCATCAGGTAGCCAAAGTTTCGGACACTGACTTCAGACTTAGTGTATAAAATGAGCTCAATTCAGCCTTTTTAACTGAAAAATTCACTTAATGCAGGGATAATAGTTGGAAACAGACACAGATCCCTTCTAATGGATACTGATTGGTATAACCATTTTACTGATGTGATGGTTACAAGAACATTCTGTGTATTTGATACAGCTCTATGTGCTATTGTCAGAACTCACTCAGGTAAGAGAAGGATACAGTTTTGCAAAAGGGTGAATCCTTGCACAAGCAGGAAGTCTGAATTAAATAAACTAATACCATAGGTACCGTCCTATATCTCCAAAATATTACCTTTAGTAGCCACTGCTCAGCTTGTATCCCAGCCAAAGCACAGGCTGCCAAAAAAAAAAAAAAGAGGAAAGAAATAGGCAGAGAATAGAGAGAGAAATGTGGGTTTTACCACTGTAGTGAGCTTTACTCCTAGAAGCAAGAGCAATCGCATGGTTCTGTTTCTCATACACATATTTTGTCCTGCCAACAAGAGGATAACCTCCTCTGGGGCAGTTATATCATTGCTTCAATTTTAAGTACTGGAAATAAAGCTGTGAACAACTTATGCAAAGTCCCAGGACCCCGAACTTATACTCAGTAGAAGTAACCTGAACCAATAAGAAGCTCTCCCATACTAAGAGATTACCAGTGCACTCCCCAACCCTCAAAAATGGAAGAGTCTTCCAGCCCAGGATGACTGCTCCAGGAAGGATAACTGAGTCCAGGGAAGGGAAGTGAATAAATCATTTAAATTGTGCCTCAGAGAATGCAGTGGGGATCAGTTAAAGTTAGCACTGGGTGCAGCCTTGAAAGACACAGGCTAAACATGCAGAATTTCCACCAGAGAGAGAAAGCACGTTGCAGTGGCCTTCCTGTGGGAGAGGAATGAGATTTTAAGGCTGTGAGTGTCAGGTCATATGGTATCATCCCTGATGGCTCAGTGGGGTAAAGAATCTGCCTGCCAATGCAAGAGATGCAGGTTCGATCCCTAGTTCAGGAAGATCCCCTGGAGAAGGGGATGGCTACCCACTCCAGTGATCTTGACTGGAGAATCCCACTGGCATGCTACAGTCCTTGGGGGTCACAAAGAGTCGGACACAAG
Source organism: Cervus elaphus (assembly GCF_910594005.1). NCBI lineage: Eukaryota > Metazoa > Chordata > Mammalia > Artiodactyla > Cervidae > Cervus > Cervus elaphus. The sequence continues at coordinate 34,999,324 of NC_057835.1, read as the reverse complement.
TGAGCATACATACGCACGTGCTCAGTCCTGGACTCCCCAGCACACCTTCTGTAACTGTAGTCTGGGAAAGGAACTGGATATGAGATGACTTCTCCCTTCTCAAAACTACATGGGCTATTCCAATAGCTGGCTTCCCAGCTGAATCCTCTTAGAGAAGCATGACCTCCTTTAAAGAATTTCAGAGCAATATATTTTCATTTTCTATTCAAAAATTTTAGAAAAAAAAATTAATCACAATAGCTAACCATCCTCGAGTTGTTAACTATTAGTCAAACACACAATGTTCTTTACCTATATCATCTCGTTTAATGCAAAGGCCTTAGGCAGCAAACATTACTAATAATTTCCAGGTTCTGAAGCTAGGAAGCAGTGATCAAAATGTAACCTGGAAACTGACCCCAGGCCTGTGTTCTCAAACATGCTTCCTTCTTCAAGGGACAGTTGCTTTTGTGTTTTAGTTAACACTGAAGCATTTATTTCTCCTGTTTTAACTAAATAAGGAAACTGTGATTTCACAACTTGCTTAGAATTGCTTTTATTTTTCTTTTCATCATTCTAGTTTTCGATTCAGTTCAGTTCTACAGACATTCACTGAGCAACTACTCTGTGCAACTATTCAGTGTTCCTGTGGAAACACAGCCTCTGCCCAGGAAGAGCATGTGAATGAGAGGAATACAGAGGAAACAGGGAGCCATACAATTGCAATATATTGTATCAGCAAATACAAGAAGGTGTCATGCCAGCTGCACGTAGAACTGCAGAGCAAGGAGTAAGCTGCTGATTGAAAGTACCCACAAAGACTTCCTAACAGTCACCAGGACAGGGAAGTCAGGCATGCTGCAGTCCACGGGGTTGCAAAGAGTCGGACATGACTGAGGGACTGAACTGAATAGTCATCAGGAATTTTCGTGCTCTCCACCATCAACACTTGTTATGGTGCTTGAATCAGACATTCTCTTAGAGCCAGAAAAGGCACACAATCTTGCCCAAGACCTAAACAAAGTATAGGGCTTTGAGTACCTGGGTGAAATATTCAGGGAGAAAGGGACAGAAACGTGGGAAAAGACATGATGCAGCAGCAGAAGAATAGACATAATAAGCTGAAAAGTGTATGTCTATATGTTTTCACTTAGGAGGCTGGAGGGCGCTAGTTAGAGCTCTCCTTTAAGGATCCCCAGTAACCTCTGGCTCCACTAGTCATTAAGGGCACTGTTCCTCCCTCTCTGCCAGAGACTGGATCTCAGAACAGTCTTGAAGCTTCTAGGGATCATCCAGAGATCTAATTCATTGTTTTAAACCTGAAGAATTTACCCCAACAAACTCTTATCTGTCCAAGATTTCCATTCCAATAGCCATTACTATACTCTCATCTGGACAATCGCTATTAGCTTCCTAACTGCTCTGCTTTCTTTCAAGGTCTCTCTGCACCAACTCCCATCCCTTCTACACAACACAGATTACCTTCTGTAAAGTAGAGTTCAGATCATCATCATTATATCATATCTGCATCTTCATCAATGATAAATGTAGCAGGAAGTATGCTGAGCCCTTGACACACAATTAAATCTCATTAATTCTCACACACAAACATCAGCTTTATTTCCACTTTGCAGATGATGAAGCGCTAGTGCCGTGCTAAGTCACTTCAGTCATGTCCGACCCTTTGCGACCCCTCGGACTGCGCCCGCCAGGCTCCTCTGTCCATGGGATTCTCCAGGCAAGAATGCTGGAGTGGGTTGCCATTTCCTTCTCCAACAGATAATGAAACTGAGATTTAAATAGTCAAAATCACACAGCTTATTAAAAAGACAAAGTCAGCATTTGAATCTGGGTCTAACTCCAATGTCCATCTTAGCCATTTTTCTATTCTGCCGCCTCCCATTTCTCTGAGAATTTGTAAGGCAACAGGGAAGCACTGTGTTTGAACACACCACTTTACATGAAAAGTTTTCCTCCTAGACATCACTGCCTATTAAATTCTCCCTCAATTCCATCTCTTCCATGAAGAAAAGCAAAATAGCACACAGGAGAATATACCTTTCTAATCATTTTTATTTTGAAACAACCCTAACTTGCAGAAAACATGGAAGTATAGTCAATACAAAGGGCTTTTTTCTAAACCATCTGAAACTAAGTTTCCCCATTATGCTGAACACTTCCAAGTATACTTCCTCCAAACAAGGACAGTTTCCTAATAACCACAATAGGACCCTCAAACTCAGAAATTAACACTGATATCTTACTATCATTCAATCTTCAGACCCCACTCAGATTTTGCCAATTCTCCCAAAAATGTCTTTTATAGTAAAAGCAACTGGTACAAAGTCACGTGATTGGATTAAATTGTCATCTTTCTTTAGTTTCCCTCAGTCTGAAACAAGTCTCTAACTTTCATGATATTGAGATTTCTGAAGTTTTCAAGCCAGTTATTTTGTAGAATAGTTTTTGTTTTGTTTTGTTTTGTCTCATTTCCTCGGGTCTAAAATCTGGTTATGCTCCTTCAGCAGAAGCATCAGAGAACATCTCTGTGTTCTTGTTGCATCCTCTCTACTAGCATAAATTTCTGTGTGTCCCATGGCTGATGATGTTCACAGCAATTATTGACTGAAAAGGAGTCTGCCAGGCTTCTCCACTGTTTCTTCTCCTAAGTGCTTTGTAGAGAGGTATTTTGAAACTGTGTAATTCCCATTTCTCATAAAACTTTAATCTATGTATAATATATATTAATATGGGCTCATGTTTTCCTATCTTATTCAAGAGATCTAATCTATTATTACCATGATCTATAGTGACGCTAAGTTTGTTCTGTACTAGACTAGTGGGAACCCTTTTCAGTTGGCCTCTGTGTCTCTTCCCATCCTTCTAATCATCCTTTGGTTATTTTCTTTCTGGCACAAGAGGGAGTTCCCAATTCACCTTGTAATTCCCTTCCCCAATCCTGGAATTAGCCATTTCTCCAAAAAGTCCTGGTTCCTTTTAGTGCAAAATGGTATTTTAGAAGTCAAGGTCTAGAAATTGGGTATGCTCATTGATTCTGGTAGACAGAGCTAACAAACATAGGCATGTATTTTATATATATATATATGTCTGTGTGTATATACACACAGAAACATACATACACACATTCCAACTTTTATCTGAATATTTATTTTTGTATCTTTTTTATATTGAAAAGCATTGGGTTACATTAAAGCCCATTTTAATTTTTTGTCCTGTTTGTAATTCCTTTCTTTGGTACTGAGAAACCAGCCTCCCATTATTTGAAATGCATTTACTTATTTGACCAATCCCCTTGAATATAACCTACTCACATATTTCCTCAACTTTACACACACACACACTATCCTCCTCACCCTATTTGGGCTCTAAAACCCTGTGCCAGGCCACCACTACCCCATGTGGAATCCCTTCTTAAACTGTGCAAGTGCCAATGCTCAGAGTGAGCACCTATCCACATGGGTACCCTCCTCACCCTCCATGGGCTGCAACATCCATCTCCTGGCCAAGCCCTCTGTGTGGACACCCTCATGACCCTCATAACCCAGGCTCTGACACCACACTCCCTCCCCCCTCCAGCAGGACACCCTCCTCACCCTCCTTCCTACACAGACATCCTGCCCAGGTTCTGGGTTTCTAGCCCTCACCCCCAAACAGGGCTGCTTGGCCCCACCTCAGGGCTTTAGGGCTGAACTGTTCATGAAGGGAAGGGAAGAGGAGGAGAAAGAGGAAAAGGAAACAAGCATGTACTTGAAAGTAAAATAAATTTGTCTTTCCACCCCTGTCACCGCTTAAGAGCTTGATGAACTCTGGCAAAGCTGCTAACCTTCTCTGAGCTTTTTCCCTAAGAAGGCAGATGGCATAGTCTAAGGAAGAAAGACTTTGGAGTCAGAGACTTGTTTGGAAACTGGGTTCTGCCACTGTCTCAGTCTGTCCACTCTTCTGTAACAAAATAACACAGACCAGGTGACTAAGAAACAACAGAAATATATTTCTCACAGTCCTGGAGGCGGGAAGTCCAAGACCAGGTTGCCGGCATGGTCAGGTTCTGGTGAAGTCTTTCAGTTCGCAGGCTACCAACTTCTCACTATCTTCTCATGTGGTGGGAGGGGGCTCAGGAGCTCTCAGCTTCCTTATTAAGTCACTCATCCCCTTCAGGAAACCCTGTCCTCATGACCTAATCATCTCTCAAAGTCCCGACCTGCCAATACCATCCCACTGGGCATTAGAATTCCAACATGTGTGTATGGGAGGCGGGCACACATGCTCAGACATAGTGGCCATTGACTAGTTCTGTGACCTCAGGCAAATCACCAACACTCATTGTAAAATGAGAGGGGTTAAGTGTGATGCTATATACAAAGTGCCTGGTGCAGGCAGGAACTGGGCAGTTGCTGTTGCTATAGTTATCTGTAAATGGAGATATCAACATCCAGGTTCTAGGGTTGTTATGAGGATTTGTGATAAGAGATGTGAACCACCTGGCACACCACACAAATAAATGTTTAGTGTCTAATCGCTGCTCTTATGGATGCCTCCTGTGTGGCACATATATTCTGCCCTTGCCTTCTCTCAATTAAGTTGTAAATTCATTGAAAGCAGGAATCTTCTTAGGCTCATTTTGTATCTTCAGCAATGCCTAGTGAAGTTCTTGGCATGTATTTTTTTTCACTACATTAATGGAGAGCTTTAAATTACCAAGATTAAAATCGGGGAGTTTTGTTCTATAGGCAATTTGTAGTCATTATAAATTTGGGGGTATGGCAGAGACATCGGAAGTGTTGTTAAAGAGTGATTAATTGGTTGGTTCTATACAAGATGAATTAGAAGAGGAATGGAAGGTGGAGATTTAGAAATTGTCTATTTATTTGGTGTACTATATAGAATCTTCCACATTTGCATGTTTATAATGTGGTTTCAAATAATCAGGCTTTGGTGAGCCAAACTACATTTACTCTCTAAACAATAATTGTTTTCAACAAGAGTGGTGAGATGTTTTTTTTGCAGTGTCAGGGTGAATGAGGAATAAAGGATGGGGCTGAGCAGAGATTCCCTTAAAGATTCTGACTCACAAAACTGGTGGGAAAGAGGATCTAGAAGGAAAATGGGAGAGGACCTAGTTGACAATTTCCATTTGGCTTGAAGTCCTGGTATCAGCTGGTCACTTAAGATGCCAGTGTGTGTGTGTGTTTGTGTGTGTGTGTGCACACACATATGTGCTCAGGGGTGTGTGTGTGTGTGTGTGTGTGTGTGTGTGTGTGTGTGTGTGCGCGCGCACATGTGCAAATGTGCTCAGTCATGTCTGACTCTTTGCCAACCCCATGGACCATAGCTGGCCAGGCTTCTCTGTCCATGGTAATTCTCCAAGCAAGAATACTGAAGTGGGTTACCATGTGCTCCACCAGGGGATCTTCCCGACCCAGGGATCAAACCCATGTCTCTTGCATTGACAGGTGGGTTCTTTACTGCTGTGCCACCTGGGGATGTCAATACCTAAGTTAAAACATCAGGAACATTTGATAAGTTGGCAAACCTCAGCTTCCTTCAAGTCAACCCTTACCCTGCCCCCATGTGAACCTCTTCTGGTAGGAGAAAAGAGAATGAATGAATGAGTAGAGATTCTAGGGCCCTTCACCCTTGAGCCCCATTCTGCCCCCCACCACCTGTTAACAATGCAGTTTACTGCTCTCCGCAAAGGCTTTTCCTATCCACGGGGACCATGGCTGTGTAACTCTGGGAAGATAAGGTCTTACATGACACTATTAACTGTCTGCTGCTTTTGAAAGCTTTGTCTTTCTTCCTGGCACATACCTGGACTAAAGGATAGGAAGTCTGGGAAGTCCAAACTTGAGAAAGGTAGCCTCATCCCACTGAGGGAGACTGTAAATCAGGAGTGTCCCCAATATCATAAATGGTGGCCCCCATGTGAACCTCTTCTGGTAGGAGAAAAGAGAATGAATGAATGAATGAATGAGTAGAGATTCTAGGGCCCTTCACCCTTGAGCCCCATTCTGCCCCCCACCACCTGTTAACAATGCAGTTTACTGCTCTCCGCAAAGGCTTTTCCTATCCACGGGGACCATGGCTGTGTAACTCTGGGAAGATAAGGTCTTACATGACACTATTAACTGTCTGCTGCTTTTGAAAGCTTTGTCTTTCTTCCTGGCACATACCTGGACTAAAGGATAGGAAGTCTGGGAAGTCCAAGCTTGAGAAAGGTAGCCACATCCCACTGAAGGAGACTGTAAATCAGGAAGGTCCCCAATATCATAAATGGTGGCATCTAGCAAGCACAGAGAAGCTTCGTTGCTTTTGTAACAACTGTGTTCTCTCCATTTCACTGTGCAATGGTTTAGAATCAGAGTCCTGCCAAACATCCATCTGGGAAATAGAATTCTTTGGTCCAAATCATCAGCAGTAGAAAGCCCTAGTGTTGAATCTTCTGTTTATGAAGTTACAGACAAGTTTCTCATTTTACTGCTTTCCCTCAGTGACTCAGAGCATGGAGTCTATGGTTATGAGCTGTGATTTAGGAGAGGTTTATACTAACCTTCATCAAGACCTTAAAAAGAAAAACAGTAGGATCAGGAAGAAAGCTTGCCTGTATCTCCACACTTCTAAAATTTGAATAGACTTGGGATATTGACAGTGGAGAAAGTTGGTTCTACTCTTCTGGTAGGGTCGTAATGACCGAACATGAGCAGAATCTGAAGGTTGTGTCCTTATACAGCTAAATTCTCCACCTCGACAGGGAGTAATTATAGGATAGCATGGCTATGGAGTAGTGAGCGGGGTTGTGGGCAGGCTAGCATCATTTTTCCTGAAACCAAATTCATAGATGAGATTCATCTTGTTGACTTTGTCCACCCAGTTTCCCTATATATTATATGTGTATTTGCAAGGAGGGGTAATAAATACTTTCAGTGGGAGAAGTATAAAACTTGGATAATCTATCAATTGGGAAATCATTCTATAAGTAGTCTAGATAAAGTTTCATTTGGATTTTATTAGCTTACATGTATATAAATGCTATATCATGGATAGTATTGTTATGGTACTATAAGAGTGTGCCAAGATATGGGGGCAAAGAGAAATTTCCTAATGAAATATGGTTCTCTAGAAGTGTAATGTCTTTAGTCAGACCCCAAACTTTGGTGCATGACATGTCATGGTCAACCGTTTGATTCAAGGGGTCCTCAGATGTGTTTGGAAAAGGAAGTTGAGTCAATATCAAACAGTCTAATAAGCCCCTTGGACTAATATAACTTGACAGGGCTTCATGAAAGAAAATGTCATCAGTTTTACTGATTCTTGTACTCTGCCTTTAATTTTTGCTTATGTGACAAGATTATACCTTTTTCCTTTTGAGTCAGTGTTCAGGGCTCATGATGAAGTGTGACCAGATGGGATGAACAGCCTAAGCCCACAAGATTTGTGATATTCATTTGCTGAGAGCAAATGCATTGGTGAATGGTTTGCAACTGCTCTTCCTCACTCTGTTTTGCACTGACAGAGTCTTGCATCAAAACTATGCTTAACCCCCTTCCTGCTGATCTCTTTTTCCAAGAAGACTTAGTGTAGCACATGAATGGTCCAACCTGTGAAAACAGCTGTCCACTTGTTCTGGGTAGGCTTAGGAGAATAGAAACTTTATATTTAGGTACTTTGAATTTCTATGTTCCTTTGAAGGATAACACTCATAATTTGCATTTATTTGCATATTTTAGACAGTACCAAAAGCTAAATTTATTTTTTTAATCCAATAGCTATTTAAAGAGGTAATCAAAAAGGTAGACAAAATAGATGCTCTTACAAGCTTATATTCTAGTCATGGAGAAGAAAATAGGCAAATAGAGAAGAAAACAAGGTAATTAAGGATTATGGTAAATGCTATGAGAGAAATAAAGGGGATTATATTGAGAGAATGGAATTCTTTGAAAGCTCAGTAAAAGCCTCTTTTAAAAGGTGATAATAAGACTGTAACCTGTCATGCAAAGGTCTCAAAAGAAAACATTCCAGACAAATACCATTGTAAGCACAAAGGCAGATTTGCCTAGCAGAGCTTAGTTGCTTCATGGAAAAAAAAAGTTAGTGTGGCTGGACTGTAATAAATAGAAAGAAGAGGAGTTAAGTCATGAGGTCTGAGATACACCCCAGGGCAAGGTCATTCAATGCCTGGAAGAAACCATATAAAACTGGGGTCTGTTCTGAGGAAAGTGGAAAGCTGACTTTTTAAGCAGAGGTATGATGTGGTCTGGGCTTCCCAGGTGATTCAGTAAGAAAAAAAAGAATCTGCCTACTAATGTGGGAGATGCAGGTTCAATCCCTGGGTTGGGAAGATCTCCTACAGAAGGAAATGACAACCCACTCCAGTATTCTTGCCTGGAGAATTCAGTAGTCTGGCAGTCTGTAGTTCATGGAGTCACTAAAAGTCAGAAACAGAGCCCACACGCTTGATGTGATCTAAAGGAAAAGACTCTTTCTTCCAGGAATGGACAATCTTAGGCATAATACAAACCCAGTGCTGAAAATGGTCCACCCCAAGGCTCAACAGCTGTGATCAGAAGTCTACTTTCTCTTGAATATTCAGTACAACCAGGGCTTAGTGTATGATCCATGGACACATGAACAAAGGGAACAGGTAAGGATATAGACTTGAGGGCTTCCTTGGTGGCTCAGATAGTAAGGAATCCACCTGCAATGCAGGAGACCAGGGTTCGATCCCTGGGTTGGGAAGATCCCCTGGAGAAGGGAATGGCAACCCACTCCTGTATTCTTGCCTGGAAAATTCCATGGACAGAGGAGTCTGGTAGGCTACAGTCCAGTAGGTCGCAAAGAGTTGGACACTACTGAGCAACTAAACAGAGCACATTAGAATTCAGACTTGCACGAAGCCTCCCTCGGAGCCAGAATGCAGAAGTCTGAGGATTCAGACCACTGCTTGATTGATGCTGATGCCCCAGGAGCTTTGGGCAGACACTCTGCAGAACTGAGATCCAACCTCTGAGGATGGAGAGGTTTGCTGACCAGACAGTACTGATCTCTCTGATGTACAGTGATACACATGCTGATAAGACAGAAGAAACTGCAGATTGAATCCAGCTGCTGTTGCTAAAAACAGCTGCTACCGGAACAGATACGTGGGGGGGCGGGAGTTGGGGGAAGGGGAGGCGCAGCAGCCACTTCATCATTAAGGAGTGAAATGGAAGGTGTATGCCTCACTTCCACTCCTATTCTCTTGGTGTGACAGGCAACAACAAGATTCAGAAGAAATATGACTAATTACTGGTGAGTGTGCAATTCAAATAGCAGGGCAGTGGTGCACAGATATTCCATAGAAAGTAACCTGCAGACTTCAGCTGTCCAGTAAGTCTTGGGCCTTAGTTTCCTTTCCAGAGAGCATGGAGACCATCCATTAATCTGGCAACCGGTTAACAACAGCTCAATTAAGTCTGTTCTGGTCACTAACTGCTGGTCCTGCCCAAGCCTCACCATTTGTCCTATTAACGGTCAAAGATGCAGTGAAGCCTTCCAACTTACATGGGACAAGTAAAGAGCTATAAATGAGACCTGGGAGTAAAACTTCCTTTTAGTTATCCAATCTCCCTCCCTACCCTTGCAAAGTTTGGTGTGTGTGCATGCTCAGCTGCATCTGACTCTGTGATCCTATGGACTGTAGCCCACCAGACTCCTCTGTCCATGGGATTCTCCAGGCAAGAATACTGGACTGGGTTGCCATTTCCTCCTCCAGGGGATCTTCCCCACCCAGGGATTGAACCCATGTCTCCCATGTCTCCCGTATTGGCAGGCAGATTCGTTACCACTGACCCACCTGGAAAGTCCTTGCAAGGTTTGGTAGGACCATGGTAAAGAGATGTGGAGAGAGGTGGCTTAGAATCTCTCTCCTTCACTCCTTAGCACGAAGAGGTCTCATTCTTCTCTACCATCCGAGTGCTAATCTCAAGGGCCAGGATCAGATATGGTCCATATGTTAAGTACACATAGTGAGTAACACATTCTGCTAAAAGGCATGGTCGTGGTGGGGGGTGGGGGAGGGTGCAGTTATATTTCTATCCCCGTGTCTCCTTGTCACCTGAGGCCCTTATGCCACAGGCAAAGCCTCTATAAGCAATTCACAGTTGTCTAAGTGAAGCTGTGGTCACTGCATTGTGACAGCCACACACTCCCAGACTTTAATAATAGTAACCTGCTCCCTTTCTGTTCTCTTTGTGAATTTCTTTGTGAGTGGACTTATATGCATGTACTGCCTTGTTTCTCTAATTCTCCACTTGTTAAGTCTGGTTGTTTCAATAGCTAGGGGGAAGAAAGATTTCATTATAAACTGCATGACCACATTTGTTTAATTTGAAAGGATTTGGAAGAAAGGAAACAGGCATTTTTTAAAAAGTGTGTTTATGTTGTAAATGAAATATGAAAGAAAGAAATGAAAGAAAAAATTGATTCTTAAAGCAACAATCTGCTTCTTATAGCAGATGATCAGAAATGCCCACTGAAATTCTTTCCTGGACCATTTTTTCAGCTGCAGACGTGTCATGAGTTCACATAATCCAAACCTCTGTTGCATATTAAAATTGAAATTAAATTTTTAATAAATTTTAAAAACTTTAGTTCTAGATTGTGGGTTTCAATAGTAAATTAGGGCCTAAGAGTCGGACACAACTGAGCGACTAACACACACACATGGTCTTTAAAAACCTTACCTATACGTTTCCAATTTTGATGTTAAAAAACTGCTAAGATCTCTTAAGGGGGAGTCAGCATACTGGGCAAGAGTGCCCAGTCCACCCCACGTCCAGGGCATCTCCACACATGGACATACACCCCAGGGGGAATGGTGAGCAGTCCTTGTCCTTAATCCCAAATAGCCTCAAGGCTTCAGGTAAACAAAGAGCTCTTATTCCTGGTAGACAGTTTGGTAATTTCCTTCTGAAATGATTTTGTGAGTAAGAGAGCCTGGGCTTCCTAACTGTTGCCTGTGTGTGCTGGGTCTTCACTGCTGTGCACAGCTTCTCTAGTTGCAGCGTGTGGGTTTCTCTGGTTTGAGCACAAGCTCTCTAGTTGTGGCGTGCAGGCTTTGTGGGATCTTAGCCTCCCAGGCAGATTCTTTACCGCTGCAACAGCAAGGAATTCCCTGGGCTTTATAACCTTTCAAAGCCTCTTTTCCTTTCTTTCTTTCCTCCTCTTCCTTTTTTTTTGTGTCTTTCCCCTTTTCTTCCTTTTGGTCCTCAAGAAACTCATCTAAATTTTTAGATAAACAAAGCAAATCACCAGTATTACTACTCTAAAATTTTTAAAGTCTTTCCTTGTTGAATAAATTTTTTGTTTTCATAAAATTTTCTTAACATTATGCTCTACTTTGCCTCCATTCTGTCATCTTCCTTTGCTTTTTCAAAACTATATTAGTCTCTGTATTATTGTATACATCTTAAGTACCGTGGAATTAAATGTTTTTGTCATACATAACAGTTTTCATATTAAAAACTCACACCCTTATGGGTATGATTTTAATCAAGTACCACTTTTTTAATATTAACATTTTAACAGTAAAAACTCATGTCATTATGTATATGATTTTAATAACCTCATGATATTCTCCCTTTCTTTAGTCTTTGGTTGTTATCTTTGTAATAAGGAAAACAATACACCCTAATCTAGAATAAAGATTTGGTAACTGTTGTTAAATATTTCCCCAAGTACTATAGTAGTTTTTGTAGTGTTGGTCGCTCAGTCATGTCTGACTTTGTGACCCCACCGGCCTGGTAGCCCACCAGGTTCCTCTGTCCATGGGATTCTCCAGGCAAGAATACTGGAATGGGTTGTCATGCCCTTCTCCAGGGGATCTTTTGGACTCAGGGATCAAACCCAGGTCTCCCGCATTACAGGCAGATTCTTTACCATCTGAGGCACCAGGAAAGCCCCAAGTACTATAGCAAATATATAAGAAACAGTCTGAACCTTTAAAATTCTTTTTATTTTCCTTCCTTTAAAAAACATGATCTAAAAGTAGAACAAGGATTATTAATTTGCAAAGTAATATATAGTTACTCAATAAATAGTTACATTAATTATTAATAGAGAATTCAATTTTTAAAGACTATGTGTAAGACTCCATAATTTTTTACTTGCTAAAAGTATAAAAAGATAAAATTTTATAAGATGCTTATTTCTTTTTCATTTTAATATATATTCAAGCACCTAGTATGAGCTCAGAATGTGCTTAGAGTGAATGGGGTGTAATTCCTGTAGAACCTGACCACCAGCACCACCCAGGAACTTGTCAAAAACGTAAATCCCCCACCCCCATCCAGCTCAACTGAATCAGGAACTCTGGGAGTGAGAGTCACAAGTTATTCAAGCTGTTTCAGGTGTACTATAAGGTTTAGGGATTTATTGGTGTACTATAAGGTCCCTGATCCACAAGAAACAAAAACACACTACTGCTACTTACTGTTCAAAGTGCCATATTAAATGTGTCTACAAAGCACCCTGGAAAAAAGGAAGAAACAACATTTAACTGTCTGATAAAATTCTGGAAGACAGACCCAAACTTGGGTGAGAGTAGAATTTTATTCTTTAATTCAATAAATCTGTATTGAGCACACACTATCCTCATCACTCTACCAGACTGAGAAAATTTAACAAACAACAGTTCAATAAGAGTCATTGAGCAATAGCTCAGAGGCAGATTTACCAAGAAGCTAACCAAGCGTAAGCTCAGGCTTCCTCAATTGTCTGGGACCCTCCCAATGCCTGCCCCTATTTTCATAATTATACAAAAATATGAGAATGCAGGCTTCCCAGGTGACACTAGTGGTAAAGAACCGGCCTGCCAATGCAGGAGACGCAAGAGATACAGGTTCGATCCCTGAGCTGGGAAGATCCCCTGAAGGACGGCATGTCAGCCCACTCCAGTGTTCTTGCCTGGAGAATCCCATGGACAGAGGAGCCTCGCATGGGGTTGCAAAAGAGTCAACATAACTGAGTGACTGAGCACACACACACACACACACACACACGAGAAGGCATAATTGTGTACTCTTTTTCTTTTTTCATTAAAAAAATTTTAGTTTATATATATGCCTGTAGCTTATTTTGTTTTTTTCCCAAATAGATAGTCACAGCTGTAAGCAATAGGATTTTTGTTTTAGCCCCAACTCCCAATTCCTTACAACTTCATATTCTCACATATAGACTAGGACTGCCATTGTTGTTCTTGTTTAGTAGTTAAGTCGTGTCCAGCTCTTCTCGACCCCATGGACTGTAGCCCACCAGGCTTCTCTGTCCAAGAGATTTCCCGGGCAAGAATACCAGAGTGAGTTGCCACTTTCTTCTTCATCATTTAAAAAAAAAATTATTACGGTATAGTTGCTTTAATGTATCCTTTTTCTTACATTGGACTCCCCAGATTGTATAAGGCTCAGGTTCCCCACAAAGCCTGGATCTATCTCACACTTGCCATGTTTGGGAGTAGAAGAGAAATAGTGAGGAAGCAGGTAGGACCTTCCAGAAAAGGAAACCGCATTTGCCAGGAGATGGAGGCCAAGAATGACAAGTCTGCCTGGTGACCAGGGGAAGGTGATGCTGAACAGGTGCATGGCCGAGGGCCTTGGATGTGCTGCCAAGGGATTTGGACCTGATCTTCTATGCAGTAGATGACATTAGGGATTTGTCAGTAGGTGCCTGCATTTAATAAAGGCAAGTATAGAAGGAAACAGATAGGTGAAGGGAAAGACTAGACCAGAGTTATTGGTCAGCAGCATAATAAAACCAACCAGGAGGGAAATGTTGAAGGTACAGATACAGACAGTAGGAGTGAATCTGAGGGACATTTCAAAGAGACAATCCACCTGGGGACTGATAGACTGGGAAGAGGCGTTAAAGGTGACATTTTAGATTTAAAGTTTGAGTGGTTTGGATGCCTTATAATGTGGACAATAAACCTCTCAACTCAAAGAAAAATATAAGAGGAGCAGTGAGTTTCATGGAAAAAAAAATGAGCCCCATTTTAAATCAGCTGATTTTTTTCTACATGATGCTTCTATCATCCTGAAATACATATATCATTCCAACCAACTGCTTTTTGGAAAGAGCTACACATTTAAAAGAAAAATCACTTAGACATGGCCCAGTGTTTTATAATTATACAGTATCACGATTCTAAAAATTACATTCTATGGTCATTAAACAACTAGTTATTTTCCCAAAAACATGGGATTTAAGTACATAGGCAGCAGTCTATCTTGCTGATTAAATATCAGTTGAGTAGCCTTTAAAATAATTTAGCATCATCTTTCATGGCTAGGGCTTCGCTGGTAGCTCAGGCGGTAAAGAATTTGCTTGCAATGCAGGAAACGTGGGTTCAATCCCTGGGTCAGGAAGATCTGGAGAAGGGAATGGCTACCCACTCCAGTAGGATGGCTAGAAAAATGGTTCTAAAGTATCTGCAAATAGCTTCTAGGATGAAGAGGTCCATTATATCATTAAATGGAAAGTAAAGGGGAGAAGTTAACAGTAGGCTCTGCTTGGGTCCAGTGGATGTTAGAGGTTGGTGGAAGAAAGTTTTAAGTTCCATATCAGAGATACTCATGACAGAGCAGGGAATTACATTTGCACTCCACATCAAAGAACACAAGACAGATTTGACGTCTTGATATGATGATACAGATTAGACATTTAGTAAAGCATAAAGCAGCATGATGTCTCAAGAAGGTCATCTAAATACCCCTCAAGGATTTCTCGCTGAGATTATTCTCAAAGAGTAAACTCCTCGAGAATAAAGGACATCTGTTTTGGATGCTTGATCTTTGAAGAGCCTGTTAGATTTCATGACTTATTCATGGTCATTTAGGGGGCAAGCTGCGGCCAAGGCTCCCCACTCCTAGTCTATACTCTGTTTGCAGAGCCATGGGCCTGCCAAGCAGACAGAAAGCAGCCGTGGAGGCTCCTGAGTTGCCATGAAAGTCCTCAGGCCAGCTTAATACTGATCAAACGGCTCCTTGCTGTGAATTAAGAATTGATACATCCTGACCCGCATTTCTACTCTTGGGATTAGAAGTTATTTCTCTCTTTTCCTGGATTTATCTCAAACCTGGCTGAAGTTAATTCCCTTGGTTCTTTGAATTTTTTATGACTCAGCAAGCTACAGGTGATTTTAGATATCCACAGTTACCACCTGCCCAATTGGCAAATGGTCAGGAATTTTAAAAAATAATGGTGGAGAGAGGGGAAAGGGAAGTTATAGTTTAATGGGTAGAAATGACGTTCTGCAGACCTGTTCCCAGTATGACTGTACTAAACCCTACTAAACTGCATGCACTTAAAAATGGTGAAGACAGTCTAAAAAATAGTAGAGTAAAATTTGTTATTCTTATCACACATTATGCCACAAGAAGGAATTCTCCAGGCAAGAATACTGAAGTGGGTTGCCATTCCCTTCTCCAGGGAATCTTCCTGACCCAGGGATCAAACCTGGGTCTCCTACATGGCAGACAGATTCTTTATTGTCTGAGCCACCAGGGAAGCCCTACCTCATACATTATGCCACAAGAAGCCCCAGGCCCTTACTGGGTATTTCAGTTTCAAGATTCCCCCAAGGAAACCCACCTCTTTCTTTCCATCCTTGTTTTTGTATAGAGTACATGGTTTGGTTTTTGGATCTTTATTTGTCAAACAGAAATTGCGCAGCACGTTCAGCTGACAGGCATACACTCTGAAGGTGGGTTAAAAGAAGATTTGTGTATCTGCCACTGTAGGAAGTTGAGATCCATAAACCAAACCCCATGGCATGGTGCAGAAAAGCAATGCTTAGTGATTCCAAACTCAGTGCCAAAACCTGCCCATTCTTCAGTATTCTTCTTCACAGAGATGATCAAAGACATAAATGATTTCAAACAGCACATAGATAGATGATCGTTTCTATTTTGTTTAAGAGTATAGGTGCTTTGGGAGAAGGAAATGGCAACCCACTCCAGTATCCTTGTCTGGAAAATCCCATGGATGGAGGAGCCTGGCGGGCTACAGTCTATGGGATGCAAAGAGTCAGACACGACTGAGTGACTAACACACACACACACACACCCACAGGTGCTTTTGCTAGAATACAATATTTACATTCCAGAAAACCTTGCATTATACAAAATTATACACTAAAAATAACAGGGCTTTTGAGAAAATTAGATTATTGACCACTCAAACCTATGCAACTTTATACACAGAATAACAATAAAAACAACAACAAAACAATAAAATACTAGTGTGATTTAAAAGGTATGTTAAATTCCTAATGAATAAATACTACAGTTGACACAGGGACAGTAAATATAGGTATTTATTGCAGGAAATAAGAGTGGCTGGATGGAAAGGGGCGACAGGAGTCCACTGAGCTTCACAGTGACAAGGATAACATTCAGAAGGATCAGAAAAAACCAAGCAAAGGGGACTTTCAAGGTGAAACAGTGATCGACTTAAGCCAAGAGTGAGAACATGGGGAGAATGGGATTTTGAAATGTCCTGAATTCCTCTGAGCCTTGCTGTGTTCCTCTGCAGAGTACCCTTGATGTCCAGCTCCTATTACTTGTCAGTGTGAAACATTAACACACTGGGAAAATCATATAGGAACAAATGCAAATTCAGTTTTATTTTTACATTACCCTGGATTACTGCTATTGACTGAATGTTTGTGTCCCCTCCAGATTCATATGTTGAAATTGATCAACAGTGTGATGGTATTAGAAGATAGGGCTTTGGGAAGTGATTGGACGATGAAGGCGAAGCCCTCACGCATGGTACTCATGACCTTGCCCAGAACACTTACCCGCCCCTTCCATCACGTGAGAACATACCAATAAGTCTATGAACCAGGAAGCAGGGTCTCACCAGACATCTAATCTGCTGGCATCTTGATCTTGGACTTCCCAGCTTCCAAAACTATGAGAAATAAATGTTAACCATTTATAAACCACCCTTCCCTGGTGGCTCAGGTGGTAAACAATCTGTCTGCCATGTGAGAGTCTCGGGTCCCCACAGGGTTGGGGGATTTCCTAGAGAAGGAAATGGCAACCCACCCCAGTATTCTTGCCTGGAGAAATCCATGGGCAGAGAAGCCTGGTGGGCTACAGTCCATGGGGTCGCTAAGAGTTGGACATGACTGAGCAACTAACAATTTCACAACTTTCAGTCCATTATAGAAATTTCCAGTCATGCCAAAGCTATTTTGAATTATGGAAACACATATCGTACAAAAACAGACTATACCTGAATTTGAATGTTTTCTGAAAATGCATAGAATCTGTAGATTTGACTCAGGAAAAATTGAGAATGGACTTGGTTCCTATCCCTGCCTGCACATCTCTATGCATATCCTTTTCTGCTGCCAAACAAATGACTTTTCCTCTAAAACTGGTGCCAGACACAAGCTTTCTCCAAGAGTCACTGAAAATAAGTAGCTGATTAAGGGCTTCTTGATGTACAAAGTAAACAGAAAATTTCAGAGTCTTCAAAACTATAGTTAAATCTGGTGTTGTCATTAACACCTACTTGAAAGAACAGTCCTCACATGGGACTTTCATAAAACATGGTCCTCAGAACAACTATTTCAGAATTGCCTAGTGCACTTGTTAAAAAGTCAGATTCTCCAAGAACCTTTGAAATTAGGATTTCTGGTGTCGGTCCCAAGAGTCTTCATTTTGTCAAGCAATCCGTGAGGCTAGTAAGTCTGATACTCTCTAAAGTCTCAAAGGCAGTAATATAATGGTCTCTTACCAGACAGTGCAAAGGGACATAGTAGGCAATAGCTGTTTAACAATGTATTTTTCAAAGCATGTACTACTTAAGAATCTGATACATCTTTTTGACAGGCTCTGGATAAGGCAGAGGCATTACAAGAAAAGATGTAGGCTAATGCTGCCTGATACTGTTAGGGAATATTAGGAATGTTAGGGAAGAAGACATGATCTTCAATGATCTATTCCCTGACAGGGCATTCAGGTCTTGTGTTCAAGTCTTTAATCCATTTTGAGTTGAATTTCATGTATAAAATAGTGGTCAAGTTCATTCTTTCGCATGTGGCTGTACAGTTTTCCAGCACCATTTGTTTGAAGAGACTGTCCTTTTCCCATTGTATATTTTTGGCTACTCTGTTGTAAATTAATTGACCATATATGCATAGGTTTATTGCAAGGCTCTCTTCTATTTCATTAATCTGTCTGTTTTATGCCAATTTCATACTATTTTATTATTATCCCTTTATAATATAGTTTGAAATCAGAAGTGTGATACCTTCAGCTTTGTTCCTCTTTCTCAGGATTGCATTGACTATTTGAAGTGTTTTGTGGTTCCATACAAATTTTAGGTCACCAGAGCCAGTGGCATGTACAAATTCAACTCTAGAGGCCAGCTGCAGGTGCCTCTGTAGTGTGCATGCATGCGTGCGTGCCTGCGATCAATCATGTCTGACTCCTGGTGACCCCATGGACTCTAGCCTGCCAGGATCCTCTGTCTCTGGGACTTCCCAGGAAAGATTACTGGAATGGGTTGCCACTGCCTTCTCCAGGGAATCTTCCCACCCCAGGGTTGGAACCCATGTCTCCTGCACTGGCGGGTAAATTCTTTACCATCTAAGCTACCAGGGAAGGCAAAGGCCCAACCTGTGTGGTGGCAGGAGCTCAATGCAGATACACTTGTAGTAACAGCGGCCAAAGCAGGCAGCAAGGATCAGGGTTAACAGTGAACTTTCTGGCGACGATGGGAGCCCTGGGGGTTGGGATGCCCTCCCATCACGACACCATCTCCCCCAGGTGTACGCACTATAGTGAGGCTGGTGGCAGGGCTGGGCCAGGCAGGTGGCAGCTGGAGACGTTAACTCCAGATGAGCATCATGGTGCAGGCCAGTGACAGAAGACAGGACCCAACCTGGGCCCACAAGCAGCCACAGGGGTTTGCTTGTGGCTGTCAGCATGCTCTCCTGTAGCTGTCCCATCTCCCTCAAGGTGTGCGCTCTGCAGTCTGGTATTGAGCCTCAGTTCAGTCACATGCAGGTGCCCAGCTGGAGGTGCAGCCCCAAGTACATGCACAGTGGTGGGGGTCAGCCACAGGAGTTAAAGCAGGTCAAATGCATGTATTTGCACCGTCGCAGGGACCTGAGCTGGCTGCTAGTGCAGTTGGAGGTGCGCTAGACTCTGCCAATGTTGGAGGGGGGCGTGGGGGAAGGGGAGCAAGAGGGACTCAGCTGGCATTAGTTTGTATGAATACCTATGGGGCAAAAGCCAGTGAAATCTGCAGGAGGCCTGTGGCAGCTGTTTTGGCCATTGGTTCCTTCTTCAGTGGTAAATACAGCTCAGTTTCTCTTTAAAGGGTCTCAGACGATAAAGATAAGGCGAACTCTAGATAAGGCGAACTCTGTCTTGCTGGGATATTCCCTCTTGATACTGGGCAGTGCTGGTTTTTGGCTGGGATGATGCAGGCAAAATGAAGCTGACTTTCTTGTCTTCTTGTGCAGTTATTCCCATTTTGTTGTTGTTGTTCCACTGTGTTGCTGAAACTTCTTAAGTAGACTCCAGAGCTCACTCCGAGCTGTTTTTATTCATGGATATCTGGCTAATTGTTGATTTTTGTTGGAAGATGGAGGCTGGGGTCTCCTGTGTCACCATTTTGGTGACATCACCTAAACCTACTATTCTAATAACCCACTTTTTCACTTAATGCTATTTTATGGAGATATTTCAAGGCCCATCAAATACACATTTTTAAATTTTTTATTGGCATATATAGCTTTACAATGTTGGTAGTTTTTGCTGTAAAGCAAAGTGAATCAGTTATCCATATACATATACTCCTCCCTGTTTTAGATTTCTTTCTCATTTAGGTCACCATAGAGCATTGAGTAGAGTTCCCTGTGCTATACAGTAGATTCTCATTATTTATCTATAGTAGTGTACATATGTTAATCCCAACCTTCCAGTTCATCCCACGCCCACTTCCATCCTTGGTATCCATAAGTTTGTTCTCCACATGTGTCTCAATTTCTGCTTTGCAGATAAATTTATCTGTACTATTTTTCTAGATTTCACATATATGTGATATTATATGATATTTGTTTTTCTCTTTCTGACATACTTCACTCTGTATGACAGTCTCTAGGTCTATCCATATTTCTGCAAACGGCGCTATTTTATTCCTTTTTAATGGCTGAGTAATATTCCATTATGTGTGTATACATATATCTATATATACATACACCACATCTTCTTTACCCATTCTTCTGCTGATGGACATTTAGGTTGCTTCCATGTCCTGGCTATTGTAAATAGTGCTGCAATGAACACTGGGGTGCATGTATCTATTTGAATTATGGTTTTCTCTGAGAATATGCCCAGGAGTGGGATTACTGAGTCATATAGTAGTTTTATGTTTAGTTTTCTTGAGGAACCTCCATACTGTTCTCCACAGTGACTGTACCAATTTACATTCCCACCAACAATGTAGGGAAGGGTTCCCTTTTCTCCACATCCTCTCCAATATTTATTGTTTGGAGATTTTTTGATGATGGCCATCCTGACTGGTGTGAGGTAATACCTCATTGTAGTTCTGATTTGTATTTCTGGGATAATTAGACACGTTGAGCATCTTCTCATGTATTTGTTGACATGTGTATGTCGTCTTTGGAGAAGTGTCTGTTTAGGTCTTCCATCCATTTTTTTCATTGGTTTGTTTGGTTTTTTGTTATTGAGCTGCATGAGCTATTTGTATATTTTGGAGATTAATCCCTTGTCAGTTGCTTTGTTTGCAAGTAATTTCTCCCATTCCGAGGGTTGTATTTTGTCTTGTTTATGGTTTCCTTTGCTGCGCAAAAGCTTTTAAGTTTAACTAGGTCCCATTTGTTTATTTTCATTTCTCTAGGAGGTGGGTCAAAAAAGATCTTGCTGGGATTTACATCAGAGTGTTCTGTCTATGTTTTCCTCTAAGAGTTTTATAGTGTCTGGTCTTACAGTAATGTATGTGTATATATTTACTTTGACATTATATCTCTAAATGCTGCTGATCATTGAATTTTCATGGTTTACCTGTGTTGACTCCCTTGCCTTCTCTGTACACAGTGATTTGTAAATAATGACAGTCTTATTTCTTCCCTTCTAGCTCTTAGCCTTTTTTTTTCCTTTATTCCTCTGCTGGCCATGACCCTCAGAATGAGAATCTGTGGAATTGGCGTTAAAGTACATTTACTTTGTTTCTGACTTTAAAATAAATGCTTCTAATGCTACTCCTGTATGCAAATGCCTGCTGAATATTTTTGGTAGATAGTATTTAATAGGCTAAGGAAATCTGCTTTTCAGTATTAATTTCTATATATATATATTTTATAATTAATAGACATAGGACTTTGAAAAGTTATCTTTCTGAGTGTATTGATATGATCATATAGTTTCTTTAATATATTACTATCGATATAATGAAATACACTAAAGATAAACTAATTGCATTCAGTCATGACATTAATACCTTTTTCTATAGTTTACTAACATACATTTCTAGGGTTGGCACCTATGTTTATAAGTAAAATTGGCTTATCATTCTTTTTCTCAGGTTATGACTGTCTCATCACTATTAATAATATTGGTCACTTGAACCTTCATTCTTTTGCTCTTAAGCAATTGTGCTAACAAGTTTTATATTTTAAATATGTTTCAAAGACCAACTTTGGTTTTGGTGAGCCTCACCATTACTTTTTTTTTTTTCCTTTTCACTAATGTATCCTCTTTTTTCCTAAATGCCCTGTATTCTATTCTTTTGTGGTTTATACTATTGTTCTTTTTTTAAGTTTTGATTTAGACATAAGACTCATAAATTTCTCATCTTTATTCTTCTGCAACAGGATCATTTAAGGTGATAAATTTCTTAGAAATGTCCTATTTAGTTTTGATTTAGTTGCAACTTTACTTCAGTGTCTTTCTTAACCCACAAGTTATTTAAAGTCTCTTTTCTCAATTTCTAAATGTAGATATATTTTTGTCACTGATTTCTAAATTTAATTACATTGTAATCAGAGAACATTTGTTTGACATGAATTCTCTGACATTTGTTGAAACTTGTTTTATAGCCTGGTATTGAGTTAATTTTCATAAAAATTCCAAGTGTGCTTGGGAAGCAAGTCTGATCTTTTGGTTACTGAGATAGAAGATTTTTAATTTAAAATCCTTATGATATCCATTTTTGCAATACATATTTTGATGCCGTTTAATTGAATGCATTCAGATTAGTAGCATTTATATCTTCCCAGTAAACTGAGAATTTTATTAGTATGTATGGATGTACATATGTACATACATATGTATAAAGATATTTTTATATTTCTACATTATATATAGTGATATGTATATATATTAATACATTATCCCCCAAAAATGGTTTTGCCCCAAGTGTTTTGCTATTAATATAGTTATACTAGCTTTTATCCTTAGTATTTGTATGCTTTTTCTGTGCTTTTGTGCCTTGCAGACATTGTACTTCCCTCGGAACTCCTTTACCTTTCCCATTTGTCTGAAATATTCCATCTATAGGGAATCGATAACCCCATCAAAGTATCTTTCATTTCCTTTCTTTCTCAGGAACTTTGTCTAGCCAGTCTTCTAGACCCTATGAAGATCTCAAGTTGAGCATTCTAGCTATGAGTTGGATTTGTTGGCTTTTACTTAGAGTAGATACCTTGATCGTGTGTTCTATATATTTTTTCTCATGAACTCTTCTTCAGCAAAGTTTCAGATGAAAGAATTCTGCATGGCCTGGCTTGAGGGTACATCTTTGTCTGGAGAGGTCTTGCATTTGTTACTACAAAGTGCCTCCTTATCAAATCTTACTGGTGTGGAGTTGTTAATTCCTACTCTTTAACTGAGGCTATTGCCCTTTGAAGGTCTAGTTTTATACTAGAAGCTTGGTTCCAACTCTGAACTTTGGACCCCAGATCTCAGCCTGATTTCCGTTGTGGTTGTGACATATTCCCACAATTCTGATACCATCACGGCTCAAGTGCACACAGCTCTAAATGACATTTTCTTCTTTGTTAGGCTCCTGGGAATTTAGCTTTACATTTGGGGGAATTCCACTCTACTTTTAAAGGAATGGTAGCTATATTTTATTCAGCTTTTTCTAGCTATCTTGCAACAGAAGAGTGTTAAGGTTTTCTAGCTCTCTGTATTGCTGGAAAAGTAAATCCCATGGCTAGTTGGTCATTAGTGTGAAAGTGTTAGTTGCTCAGTTGTGTCCAACTCTTTGTGACCCCATGGACTGTAGCCTCCCAGGCTCCTCTGTCCTTGGAATTCTCCAGGCAAGAATACTTTCAGTTTAGTTGCTCAGTCATATCCAATTTTTTGCAATCCATGCGTGCTGGACTACAGCATGCCAGGCTTCCCTGTGCATCTCCAACTCCTAGATCTTGCTCAAACTCATGTCCATCAAGTTGGTGATACCATCCAACCAACATCCTCTGTCGTCCACTTCTCCTCCTGCCTTCAATCTTCCCCAGCATTAGGGTCTTTTCCAATGAGTTAGTTCTTCACATCAGGTGGCCAAAGTATTGGAGCTTCAGCATCAGTCCTAAATGAATATTCAGGACTGATCTCCTTTAGGATGGACTGGTTGGATCTCCTTGCAGGCCAAGGGACTCTCAAGAGTCTTCTCCAACACCACAGTTCAAAAGCATCAATTCTTTGGTGCTCAGCTTTCTTTATGGTCCAACTTTCACATCCATACATGGCTACTGGAAAAAAACGTAACTTTGACTAGATGGACCTTTGTTAGCAAAATAATGTCTCTGCTCTTTAATAGTCTGTCTAGGTTGGTCATAACTTTTCTTCCAATACTTTAGTGGGTAGCCACTTCCTTCTCCAGAGGCTCTTCGCATCCCAAGGTCAAACCCAGGTCTCCTAGCATCGGGGGCAGGGTCATTAGCATACACTGTCCAAAAACTTTTAGGATCTTGTCTTTATTCCTGATATTCTAAAAATCCTTATCTGTTGATCTGAGTTCTCCCTTCTTCTCTAATCTGTCTTTATGACTCTTAATTCACCAGATGTTGGGCCTATGATTTGTTTTCCTGTATTTTCTCTATTTTCCATCTTTTTACAATTTTGCTCCACATTCTGGGAAATTTTCTCAACTTTTTTCTAATGATTCTATTGGATTATAATTTTCTGCTCTTTTTTATTCTCTAATTGTTCCTTTTTTAAAGCATTTGCTCTCAAGGCTATAGCCCTGCCTCAGCTCACTAGGCTGCTTACATGGTGGGCAGGTGAGCACCCTGCACTAATAAACTAGAGGAAAGACTACAAAATGAAGTCTGCTAGCAGCCATGTCCTCATGGTGCCATGAGGTCCTCAAAACGCCTGCCACCAGCATCTGTGTCCCCAGGGAGAGTCCCCATTACACTGGCCTTCAAAGCCAGACATTCTGGGGGCTCAGTTTCCTTTGCAGGAGCCCAAAGTGAGGTTCAGATCCCTTGTTCCTTGGGAAGAACTCCTGCAGTTGTGATTATCCTCCTGCTTGTGGGTCACCTACCCAGGGGTGTGGTCTTGACTATACTGCATCTCCATTCATCCTACTGTCTCACTGTGGTTCCTTCCTTATACCTTTCGTTGTGAAACACTTTCCTGCATTTCCTGTCATTTTCATTGATAGCTGCCCTGTAAATTGTTGTAATTTTGCTGTGCCCTTGTGTGAAGCAAGGTCTCTTACTCCACCATGTTGGCCACCCAGGTACTTTTCAGGTAACAATAGCAACAACAAATAGTTAAGGGTTTTCAAGCTGTCACTATGTCAGGCTCTCTGCTATGTGTTTTACTTCTATTATTCCAGTTAATCTTACACACACAAAAAAAAAAACCTATGAGTAGGTTTTAAAATTATCTTCACAGTCTGGATGAGGAAACTAAGACTCAGAAATGTTAAGTGAAAGTGAAAGTCGCTCAGTCGTGTCCAACTCTTTGCAACCCCATGGACTGTATAGTCCATGGAATTCTCCAGGCCAGAATACTGGAGTGGGTAAGCCTTTCCCTTCTCCAGGGGATCTTCCCAACCCAGGGTTTGAACCCAGATCTCCTGCCATTGCAAGCGGGTTCTTTACCAGCTGAGCCACAAGGGAAGCCCAAGAATCCTGGAGTGGGTAGTCTTTCCCTTCTCCAGCAGATCTTCCCAACCCAGGAATCAAACTGGGGTCTCCTGCATTGCAGGTGGATTCTTTACCAACTGAGCTATGAGGGAAGCCCCCCAGAAATGTTAAAACCTCATCCAAAGTCACACAGCCCATGCTGCCAGAGCTAGCATTCCAGCCTAGAGTCGTTGGATTCCCGAGTCCATTCTGTGAACTTTTACATTAAACTTCCTCCACCTCTTAAACAGATCTGGCTGTGACTGGTGGTCATAGAAGGAAAGGAATGCATGGGAACAACCACCCAGTTCCAAGGTGAGAAACTCTGCAGAGGAGCATCCTTTCCTTGAAATATCAGTTGGCCTTGGCAGTAAAGACCTGAGACAGCCGGTCTGCAAACAGCCTTAGGCCATCCTGACCCAGCTGCTGATTCTATGTTGTGGTCACTATTCAGGGTCACCCAGCTTTTCTGCTCAGAGACAGTTCATCACTTCATCCAGATGGGCTCCGGCCCTAAGCAAATGACTGATGGTAACCTGCCCACAGTGGACTGATTAGAACTTTGAAATACCAGCATATAGAATTCATAGGGCAAAAAGCCCTTAATGGGAAAGACCAGGATGTGAAAGCCGCCAAGCAGACCCTCTGAACACTAAGGCAGGAAATTGGAAGTTGTTTCTAGCTCTGGGATATTCACAGGAAATCCTGGAGATACTTACCCAGTCAGTAAATGATGGGTACTGGAATTAAGCACATTCTATAATACCATTCGGTAGCCCTGTATCCTTGGGAAAGGACTTTGCCTCTCTGAACCTGAGTCATCTTGTTCATAAACTGTATCCACAATTAACTCATTTCCCAAGGTCTTATAGAAAAGATTAGAACTACCTATAAAGTGGGTGGCACTTTACAAATCTCATATGAGTATTACAGAACTATTACTATAACTTAGACATAGGAGTCTCCTGTATCTCACTGTAGGTGTCAGCCTGCCACCCAAGACTGAAATATCCATGTAACTTAACCAAGTACCCTTTCTCTAAAACATTACTGGAGAAAAATCTGGTAATTCATTTTAGTTTACTAATACCAAAACAAAATATACTTCCTGATCTTTTCCCGATTCTTTTTTGTTGGTTTCTTTTAGACCAACTGCTTTCTGGTGACGTTTCCTAGGAAGGCTTCTCCAGGTCAGGCAGTAGGGGATGTTTCTTCCATGGAATTTTCCTATGCTACGCTCTTCTGTGGAATGAGGATTCTTATTTTAGCATATGCCCCAGAAAACAGCACTCACAGACTCATCACCAGAGTGGTTATTCGGATATTTCAGGTTCCTGTGGCTCTCCACCCTCTAAATACAGCTCTATTTCCTCATCTCCACAGGTATTAGGTGATACACCTTAACAGCAAAATCTGTCTCTGTAATGGGTTTAGAGGCAAAGATGATTAAAGGATTAGAAAGTCTTAACATACAAATAAAAGTGGAAGACAGAAAGGTACTTTGTCTCACAAAAGCAAGAAACCAGTCATTCCCCCTCTGAAGAATGGAACAAGACAAAAAAAAAGTGTGCTTGAGTGTAACAGATTAAGAAAATGACTGAAAATCTGGTTAAATGTGGATATGAGTTAAATTAGGATAGCATCGACTCTTGTTTTTGGGAAACATAAAAGATGTGGTTTAGATGCATCGACTGGGGTCAGTCTGGTCCAGGCCTGGACGTATCCTTGCCCAAGGGCTGGCAGATGGATCAAATGACCTCTCAGCACCCCTCCCAGCCCCACACTTCTGTCGTCCTATGCTTGTTGGACTAGCACGTTAGCTGCGTTAGACTTACCCTTGCAAGTTAGTGGAGGAGTCAACTGCCTGAAAGAAAACAGGTAAACTCTTTTTGTCCCCAAAATAAATGCCTCTGTTTCAGGGGACTTCCCTGGTAGCTCAGATGGTAAAAAATCTGCCTGCAATACAGGAGACTCAGGTTCAATCACTGGGTCGGGAAGATCCCCTAGAGAAGAAAATAGCAACCTGCTCTAGTACTCTTGCCTGGAGAATTTCATGGATGGAGGAGCCTGGTGGGCTACAGTCCATGGGGTCACAAAGACGCAACTGAGTGAGGGTTGCATGATCCTGCAACAGATCAAGTCCAGAAATGCAGGAAGAGGGAGTCCCAAACAGAAGACATGGACATGACCTATAAAGACAAACTGTGCCTTACTGAAAGTGCAGCTCTTGGCATGTATAGAATTGAGGCTCTCCTCCATCCCAGCTGAGTTCAATTCATTCTTTCAATGAATGTGCAGCTCCTACTAGACATGGAGCCCTAGACAGTGTACCACAGACTCTACTGTAAGCCAAACAGTGATCTTTTGCTTTTCTGCAAAACACTGAATGAGTGATGAACATGCAGTCAATTACCCCATAGGGTCTGCATTTATGCAGCAAATAATGACTGAGTTGCTAAGATGCACAAGGCACTATGCCAGGCACTTGGAATGGGTTGGTAACTAAGCAGACAAATCCTTTGCCCTCATGGAGCTTTCATTCTGGGAAGAGGCACACATGATGACAGACACATGAGATTCTCTAAGAACTGTGACAAGGAGTCCTGCCCTGGCTGACAAGTACCCCAACTACTGCCACCTGAGAAAGGGATGTTTCTATTGGCATGTGAAAGCTGAGTCTGAATCGGTGAGAAAGCTTGCGTCATGGGAGGAGGCAGCATTAGGGGAGCACTCCATTTAAAGATAGTGAATGTGGTCAAGGGACCACAATCTGCTTTCTAGTAGATGAAGGGTCATCTATGTATTCCTCTTTCTTGCTATTATACAAACATTAGTGCAGTAAATAATTTTAAACAATATCAAACTCATACTTAAAACTAGTTTATCTCATTTTTATCTTAAACAATATCAAAGTCATACTTAAAACTAGTTTATCTCATTTTTATCTTATGACTAATAGATTGGTATTTATTACTTGTAAATTATGATCAGATTCTATATGGATGTGATATCATTTGGACACTAAATTCAGAATCAACTCAGAGTTTGACCCTGATGATGAAAGCCTTGAGTCTGATTCTAAAAAGGCTTTGGTATTGCTGTAAGCCAACAAGATGATGTGTTTGACACTGTGGCATGGATCTTTCCCCACCGACATTGACTGTGAATTATAGGTTGGTTCCTGCACTACAGGTGGACCTGTGGCAGCCCGGAGGTGTCTCCCAGATATCACAGGGAATAGTCACTGATGTCCACGTTCCCCACAATGGCTCCCGAGCCCTGTTAACCTTCCTACAGGAAGCCAACATCCAGTACAAGTAAGCATGCTTTTTCATTGCTTAATTCATTTATACTCAGTTGAATTGAGTGGCAACTGTATTTAGGTTATGTCTTAAATGCCAACAATAATGTTTCAGGTTCTGTTTTTCACATTGGGGAAGCCAACATGGATATGGCACAGTTCTTATTTGCCAGTCATGAGCTTCTTTCTTAGTGTAATGGTGGAGGGGGAGCAATCACACTTCTTTATCACTCACCTAAGTAATCAGTGTACACATGGGACGGTTTTACTGTGTGAGGAGAGGAGAGGAGTTTATCCATGCCTAGAAGATGGATGCATAGACGGGCAGACAAAAGCCAAACTCTGCAGGAGCTGCATCAGTTGGACAAAGGATGAGACTTGGGACCTTGAAGGCAGAGGGGAACAGGCAAGAAGCAACACAGTATGTGCGCAGGGAACTGGTGCAGATCAGGGAGTAGGAAGAAAAGGTGTTGGAGGGGCCAGGTTGTGGGAAGCTGCTGTTCAGAGTTAGGAACTCAGACCTCATCTTATGGGTGATGCTGCACAATTGTAGGATGTGAGCAAGGGAGCCACATCCTGTAACGGTGGAGGCGCGTAGGAGGAGACTACAGCAGCAATCCAGGTGAGAGAATGAGGACCCCGAGTCAGGACCAGAGTGGTGGGATCAAAAGAGAATTCCAAAAAATATTTCAGAAGCAAAACCACCTGGACTCTGCGTTTGTTGGGATGTAGGTGGAAGAGGAAGAACTCTTGGGTGATTCCAAGTCTTCTGTCTTTGGTGACCAAGTGGATAGATTTGAATACTTTGAGTTGTTTTTTTTTTTTTTTTTTTTACAGTATTAGTTAAGCAGTGAGTGTGGAACTGCTGAAAGATAGTCCTAGTCATCAAATAAGAAACAAAATCTTTTGAGATAAGGGATGTCAGTGGCTCCTGGTGCCATAGTGATCTCATGCAAGAAAAGGACTGATCAGTTACCTTCGGATTTGGCAATGGAAGTTGCACTGGTAACCCTGATGGTGGGATTAGAGTGTTAAGAGCAGAAGACAGAGAAGTGAACAGGATGTGAGAACACAGCAGCAGAGCCGACTACTCTGTGACTCTTAGAACTTACAATAGGGAGAGGGCAGAGATGAGGAAGATGCTAAATCAGGGACTGCCTGAGATTTGGAGTGTGGGGAGGGGCCAACTATGGCCTGAAGGCACTCTGACCAGCACGGAAGGAGGCAATTGATGATGAAAGACAGAATGCATAGGTGAGGGAGTAGTTTTAAATGGTAGGAAAAGTACCTTATCCTATAAGACCAAAGAGGTAAATGTGGGTCTAGTTAAGATTGTGGAGAAGAGAGTCGACAGGCTAAAGAGATTGTAGTAGTAGTGCTAGTGGCTCAGTCATGTCTGACTCGTGACCCCGTGGACTGTAGCTCACCTGACTCCTCTGTCCACAGAATTCTCCAGGCAAGAATACTGCAGGGGTAGCCATTTCCTTCTTCAGAGGATCTTCCTGACTCAAGGATCAAACCCACAACTTGTGCGTCCATCTGAGTCACCAGGGAAACAGGGCAGGAGATCATAACTAATAGCCCAGTTTTCTGGATGAACTGAGAAGCAAAATTTATCTACTTAGAATAAAGAAATAGGAGTTAAAGAGTGTTGCCAAGAGAAAAAATGGGGTAGGAACCAATAAAAGTGGTTGTTGCAGAGATGAAAGACTGTAGCACTGATTCAGAGTTGACGTTTTGTTGGTTAGAACCACAAAAAAGCTCAAGGTGACAAGGAAGTTAAGGTTTCTAGTGAGATGCTAGCCCAGGTATTCAACCATGGGGTCTAATCTGGATAGTCTAGATTACAGGAGGGTCTAGGAAGAATGATAGAACATTGGGGTGCATGTTATTTTTTTGAATTATGGTTTCTTCAGATATGTGCCCAGGAATGGAATTGCTGGACATATGGTAACTCTATTAGCTTTTTAAGGATCCTCCATACTGTTCTCTATAGTGAATGATATATAAGTGAAAGTGAAGTCGTGTCTGACTCTGCGACCATGTGGACTGTAGCCTACCAGGCTCCTCCGTCCATGGGATTCTCCAGGCAAGAATACTGGAGTAGGTTGCCATTTCCTTCTCCAGGGGATCTTCCTGACCCAGGGATCGTACCCAGGTCTCCAGCATTGCAGGCAGACGCTTTAACCTCTGAGCCACCATGGTAGTCGCTCAGTCATGTCTGACTCTTTGCAACCCCATGGACTATACAGGCCATGGAATTCTCTAGGACAGAATACTGGAGTGGGTAGTCTTTCCCTTCTCCAGGGGATCTTCCCAACCCAGGGATCAAACCCATGTCTCCTGCATTGAAGGCGATTCTTTACCAGATGAGCCACCAGGGAAGCCCATATACATATACACACTACTATAAATAAACTAGATGACTAATTAACTATATAAACTAGGACCTACTGTGGGGCTTCCCTGATGACTCAGTGGTAAAGAATCCGCCTACCAATGCAGGGGATGCAAGAGACGTGGGTTCAATCACTGGGTCAGGAAGATCCCATGGAAAAGGAAATGGCAACCCACTCCAGTATTCTTGCCTGGGAAATCTCATGGACAGAGGAGCCTGGAGGGCTACAGTCTATGGGGTCAAAAAAGCGTTGGACATGACTTAGCGATTAAACAACAACAACAAAGGACCTAACTGTATATATAGCACAGGGCACTCTACTCAATACTCTGTAATGACCTATATGGGAAGAGAATCTAAAAAGTGGATATATGTTTAACTGATTCACTTCACTGTACAGCAGAAACCAACAACTTTGTAAAGCAACTATATTCCGATAAAAAGAAAATTTTCGTTTTAAATGATGGGACAAAATGGAAGAATCAGGTCATTAAGATATTTACAGTGAAAACAGGTATAGTGTGACGGAGGGCAACAAGTTGGAAGGAAACACGTTTTGATAAAGTGTAGGCTGCTGGACATTAAGAGTTCTGGAATAGAATACTTGTGGCTGGTGACAGGATTATAGGGGTAGCAATGAAGGAGATGGCGGAAGTGGAATGGAGATCATTGAGGCTGATGCAGGCAAGAGAGAGTGAGGTTAATCACCATAAAGCCATCTCAGCAATCTTGAATTTCCTTGGCTGATGGCAAGATTAGAGGTGGGGAAAGAGAATGTGTTCCTGAGAAGGAGGTAGCAGGGAGGAGCCAGGAGTTAGAGGTAAGCAACCAGGAATGGCACAATGCTGAAGGGAGGATGAGCTTTTCCCGGAAGTTAGAAGGTTAACGGAGCAGTACCAATGGTACCCAGGAGGATGCTGACAAAGTAGGAGAAGAGAAAGTCACCAAAGAGTCTGGGTCCTTGAACGAGTCCAGTTTCTGCTGGTGCAAAAATATGAGAAGAGGGAGTTCTCTAAAGAGACTGGAGAATGTAGGAATTTTATTTACGATCAAAGAGAATTCCAGAGGGCACAAAAGCAAAGGAGTGGGGTAAGAGATGGAGAGAAAGTGCAAAATCTGAGGGGAGAAATGCAGGCTAGTGAATGAGTGAGATGGGAAGGAGTGACTTACTATTGGTTTGGAACCCTATGATTTTGGCCACAATTGTAAATGACTAACCAGGTGCTACTAGTGGTAAAGAACCCACCTGCCAGTGCAGGAGACACAAAAGATGCAGGTTTGATCTCTGGGTCAGGAAGATCACCTGGAGAAGGAAATGGCAACCCACTCCAGTATTTTTGCCTGGAAAATCCCATGGACAGAGGAGCCTGGCCAGCTACAGTCCATGAGGTCGCAGAGAGCCAGACACAACAGAGCACACACAACCTTTCAAATACTCCAACTTTTAAGCTAGTGTTTTTACTGTCAGAACTGACACAGAGATCCCTGGTGAGGCCAAGGAAGGGTTCATGGCTCTCTCAGTCAAGGAAGAGAGCTCTAGTCTCTGTGAAAGGCTGGGACAGAGGGTTCAATGGGGCAGTAACATCCCAGAGATATTTGGCTCTCAGAGCGATAGGCACAGCTTTATGAAAGTACTGATGGGCTTTTTGCAGAAAGGTATTTTATCTGTACCTCCATAACAGGGCAGAGTCACAGCTGTGCATAAAACCATTGTTCATATTGAACACATTTTAGTCATTGCTGTAGCTCTGAAGGCAGGCTTTGATTCTCTGAATGCCTAGCAGGGAAGAGCTTGTTTCTACAGGTCCTCAGTAAAAAACTCAAATGCTTCATTAATTATTATTTGGAAGAAAAGAATATACCAGTTATTTTAACAAGTCTCTATTTCAAATCATTCAACATAGGTCATGTGGAACTGCTATAGAATAAAATATCACCCTTTATACCACAGAGAATAGAGTTTTTAAAAATGAGAGTTTTAAACCAGTGGTCTCCTCCTGGAGAGCAATCATTTAGAATTATTCATTTTGTTGGCATGAAGATAATAATATGTAAGTCAATTAAATTCCCCAAGGCTGGTAGGTAGAGATCATTCTAATTGAGCTATATTATTGTAGCCTGGGGTATTTTTCCAAAGATTATAATTTACTCTGTACAACTATACATAATGTATAGATATACTCATCTTTATAGCAGAGACAATGTGGCCCCATGTGTCTGGCCCCTGGGTGATCAACCCCTCTTAACGACATGACCTAGGAAATGATTCCTTTTGCTAAAAAAAAAATTCAATGATTTTGTAAACTGAATACCTGTTTAAAAAAAAATGGCAATGGAATTTCAAAGTTTGACATACACTCCCTTGTCCACCCTAGAAGCTTTGGGGAGGTGATTTTGTACTAAGTGATAATATCACTTGTATAAAGTTCTTAATAGATCTAGAAAAAATCTTTGACTATTTCAAAAGGAAAACAACTCAATGAAGATATAATCACATTAAAAAGGCTTGATACAGTACACTTTGGCATGTTGACTTTTTAAGGAAGCATATGCCACACACTGGGGCTTCCCAGGTGGCACAGTGGTAAAGAATCTGCCTGCCAATGCAGGGATGCAAGAGATGTGGGTTCGATCCCTAGGTCAGGAAGATCCCCTGGAGAAGGAAATGGCAACCTACTCCAGTATTCTTGCCTGGAGAATTCCATGGACAGAGGAACCTGGAGGGCTACAGTCCACGGGGTCACAAAGAATCAGACACAACTGAGCATACACATGATTAGAATAAAAATAGTAATTAGCCATAAGGAAACTAAGAAACTACAGCTGTTTAAAAAAAAAAAAAAAAGCCATTTGGACCCCATTTCATGGGCTTCTCATCAATCTACTGGTTTCCAGTTGGCCACTTTGACAAGAAAAACGGGGCCAGACCTGGTGTGACAGCCCAGCTGGTGGGTTCTGAGTCCAGACACCTGATACCCTCTCAACGGTCATGTTTCTGCCACCTCGACATGGTCACACCCGCAGGAGATGGCCTCCGCCCCATTCTTAACTTCCTCTCTTGGCAGGGTTCACAGATTCGTACCCAGAACCGTAGCTACATGAGAGTCGAGGAAAAGTACTTTTCAGCCTCCCAGCCCTTTCAATACAGGAGATCCAAAGAGAGAGGAGGGATAGATGCTTCTGACCACACCCAGCATGGACACTCAGGAGGAAAGAGGATGCAAAGACCGGCCATATTCTAATGCTTTCTTCCATTTTTATTTAATGTGGAAACTGAGAAGACTGAGAGCAGTCAGTTTCCAGATTAATTAGCCTAGATTACTGGTTTTCAGATTGTTAGCCTAAATTTGAGCTCGACTATGTATTAAAATCACCTTGTGAGCTTTTCAGAAAGGCCTGATACCTTTGCACACAGATTCTTGTGTAAGTAGTGCTCGGTGTGGCATCTTTTTAAAGCTCTTGGGTGATTTTTAAAGCAGCCTATCTTGAGAATCACTGGCCTAAATGAATGGCTAGACAGCAGAGCTCCGAGGACCAGCTCAATTGAGGGCACCGGGAAATTTCAAAACAAGACTGAGAAGCTTAAGCATTGATTCATCAAAGAAGCTAATACCCAACTAGATTGATTCCACAGCCTCAAAATGAAAAACTTCATAATTTTCTTACTTTGGTTACAACACTTGTTAGAAAATATTACAGTAAATCTTGTATAGAAGCAATTATCAATTAGAACTATTCTGACTATTCTCTGAATGGGCATTTCATCATATTATTAGTAATATGTTAAGTCATTTATCGACTGATAAAGATTTCATTCAGAAGGATGATTTTTCATACTGAAACTCCTGGGGAAATATTAGCTTCTGAAGGGGTACAGTGCCAAACCAACAGATGGGCCAGCATCAGAACTTCAGAAATTTTCTGGTGGTGAATATGAAGAATGACCTTGTGCCTGCTCAGTCGCTTCAGTCGTGTCTGATCTTTGCGACCCCATGAACTATAGCCCACCAGGCTCCTCTGTCCATGGGATTCTCCAGGCAAGAATACTGGAGTGGGTTGCCATTTCCTTCTCCAGGGGACCTTCCAGACCCAGGGACTGAACTGGCATCTCTTGCATATCCTGCACGGGTAGGTAGGTTCTTTACCACTGAGCCACCTGGGAAGCCCGCTCTTGCCTTAAGGGGAAACAAATTATCTGGGTTTGTTTATACTTAAAAAGTCTGCCCACTTTGGAAATAATACAAAAACAATACACTGGAGCTTCATTTTGTAAACATTCTGTAAAGGTCTTTATACCTTTGAAAACTTTTGTGTGTTTGTGTGTCTTATGTTTTTAAATGGAAACTTCAGAAGGAGATACTTCTGTAGTTTGCTGGCTTTGGCAAGTCTATTTACTACCCCCTCATCCACCGCCTTAGTTTCCTGAAAGAGATAAAAGTACCCAGGAGAAATGGATAGATGGTATTGGTGAGGGAATCATAGCTGAAGATTGCCTGCAGTAACTGGAATTTGTTGACAGTTTATAACCATCTCAGCTCTAATCATACTTGATTTTTCTTGACCACCCCAGATTCGCTCACAACACAAGAAGACTGGACATTGACAAAGACATTCATTTGGTTCTTTACAGCCACACTGGCAATACTGTAAAATTCTTTACCCATACAAACCTACTTTCATCTATAACTTGTTTCCTTGAGGGAAGAAAGAACTAATACAGATCATGTTCATGCTGAGAATTTAAACTCTGCTCGTATTTTGAGCCCTAGCAAGCAGCTACCAAACGAGTTTACCAGCTCTATGCCATGCCACCTTACCTTGATTTTTGATGTTTCTAAAGTCAAACATTGAAACCAAAAGGACAGTAAGCTGATGATAAATTCCCGATTAAATGCTTTGTCCACAGTGGGTCCTCAGTAAATAACAAACGACTAAATCAAAAGGAATGTTCTACAGCCAGCATGACCCTAAGTAAATCTGCTTCTTTCATGGACCAAAAAA
Organism: Cervus elaphus; assembly: GCF_910594005.1. Taxonomy (NCBI): domain Eukaryota; kingdom Metazoa; phylum Chordata; class Mammalia; order Artiodactyla; family Cervidae; genus Cervus; species Cervus elaphus. The sequence continues at coordinate 34,963,471 of NC_057835.1, read as the reverse complement.
TTATCTTGAATTTCTTGAATAAAGTGGCTTACATGGGTCAACTTTGAAAGTCGTTTAAAGATGCCATTACATGTTGTTTTAATAGCACTGAAACCACTAAGCAACAAGTTCTTTGGAATATAAAATAAGAAAGCAAAGTTTTTGGTTTTCTTCTTGTTTTAGCTACCTGTCCAGCCCAGGAAAATCATTGAGAACCTCTTTAACGTCTTTAAGTAAATGAATGAGCACCTTGTTACTTCATGGTGCTCTAGTTGGAGGAGGTGAATGAGCACTGGGGGAATTAGCCATATCTAGTTCGGACATCTCATCAAGGATACCAATGACTGCAGCTGGAGCTATTCCACACATTTCAGTGACCCTATAATCCCCAACCCTGGCCACGGCCTTCAATTCCCAAGTGCATTCGCTTTGCTTACCTGAACTTGTCTTCTCTGGGCATCCTTGATACTGTCAGGCAGTAAAAGTAGCTTTTTCTGACTCTGGTTGTTTCTTCTGTTTCCTCTTGAAGCTGGCAGCTTCTTTCCCTTTGCTGAGCTCTGGGTCAAGTATGCTAGATAATAACATAAGGAAAGTCTTTCAGTCACAAAAGGCACAGGAACAGATAGAAACAGCTGAAAAGGAGGCTGTGGCAAGGGAGTGGAGGAGCTTGTCTTGCTTCATTTTTCAAAATGTCACACCAGACTTGAGTCTATTTTGGGTTCACATTCCAAGTTCAAATTCTGGCTTTGCATCACTAGTGGAATGACATTGGCAAGTTCTTAACCATTTTGAGGCTTGGTTTCCCCATTTGCAAAGTGGAAATAACCATATGAGGTAGGTTTTATTGTTATTAACTAAGTTGATGTATGTATTGGGATAGCCAAAAAGTTCATTCAGGTCTTTCTGTAAGATGTTATGGAAAAACATGAACAAACCTTTGACCCACCCAATAAAATACACAGCACAGTGCCTACCACCTGGTAGGTGCTCAGTAAATATAAGTGTTCCCATGATTCCATTCTTGTAGCTACTCCATCAATGATGATTATTAGTATCATTATTACTTGGAAACATCTGTTCTGTAATTTTACATTTAATATCCATTACACCATTTATTTAAGAGTTGTTATTTTCTGAAAAAGAACATCTTCCCCACATTTGGTATTTTTAGAAATGTCAGTCCTGATTTTCTTTTGACTCATTTTTATATTATCTCCATTTAATTTTAATCATGTCTATCATTTCAAATCCAGGATCCTCATAGAAGATCTTCAGAAAGTACTGGAAAAGGGAAGTAGTTTGCCAGCCTGGAGAAGTCGAAGATCCCTCTCTGGATATAATTATGAAGTTTATCACTCCTTAGAAGAGGTATGTAATCAAAGGACCTTTTGTGGCTTTTTTTCAAGTGCATCTTTATCACTCAGGTCTAGGACTGGGGAGAAGCATGGGGACACAGGCAGAAGTTATGTGAAGAATCCTTAAGCTCTTACAATGTCTAGACACCTCAGTTCTCTTCCATTAAGTATTTTATATGAGAAGTATATACGAGAAGTAGCAAAATAATTTTAATTTCACGTGCTTTACCCAACCCACCCCTACAATGGACAGAGGAAGTGCAATGGAAGAGTGTGGTAATGCTACTATATAGTTGGCCCTTGGTATCCAAAGGACATTGGGTGCAGGACCCCCTGTGGATTCCAGAATCGTGGATACTCAAGTCCCTCATGTACAACGGCGTGGTACAGTCAGCCCTCAGTATCCACCAGGTCAGCATCCAAAGATATGGAGGGCCAACTGTAATAATGGTAATAAACACCCTAACTGGAAATCCATGGAATGTAGAGCTAGCCAGAGTTTGAGGGCAATGGTTTGGCTGAGCAGCGGAGTGAATTTTGATGTTGGCCCCATACCCTCTGCAAATTTGAGGCCCTCCCAAAGCCAAACTGCATGTATGGCTCCTCGGGGCCTGTTAGCTTGCTGTTACTTATTTTATCTGGAAAACATAGGGACCATCCCACTGCTGCTATTGTACCTCTGGGCAACAACTAGTTATTCTTCAAATCTCAGTTTGTGCAAGAAGAGAGCTATTCTACTCTCCCAGATAGGTCAGAACTCCCTGTCCCAGCCCCTGCATATCACCTGCACCCATAGTACATGGATGCGATACCTAACATAATTTTTAATTATGACTAAGTACTTGATTAATGCCTCCCTCTCCTAATAAGCTGCAAGGGCTGTGGGAGCTGGCCATTGCTTTCTTGTTCACCACTGTATCTCCAGTGGCAAGCAGAGACTTCCAAATAAAGGGTCGTTGACAGAATGAATAAATGAATGAGTACATACATTTTTTCATTCTTCCCCTGAATTCTGAATTGAGCAAAGGAATGCCAGTCATAGAAGTAATGAGATCCTGTTATACTCTTGAGAGAACGTTTGGTTCTCTTGATAATGACTTTCAAAATTACGTCCACATATTTTATGTTTTTAACATACCTTTTAGAAGCTTGAAGTTAGCAGCAATGGAAAGGATTTAGATAACTTGACACATTAAAGTGCTATTAACATGCACTAGAAAAAGGTCAAAATTTTAAAATATATTAATATAGGTAAGTACATATACATGTGTGTGTGCTGAGTTGGTCAGTCATACATACATATGTGTAAATGTATGTGTGTACATGTGCTCATTAGACTAAACAGCAATAGAAAAAAAGGAAAATATGAGTACTTTCCAAATATTTTTTTTAGACTCTTACACATCTTGGAACTGTGGGACACTTTTTTGTGACTTCCTTCCTCCTTTATTGGGCTTTTAAGTCAGAAATGTTACCCATCTTTCTAAATACCTTATTTATCCATCTCAAATATACCCTTTTCCTGATGACAGATAAATGTGTATGAATGAATCAGTGTCAATATATTGCTATTACTGGGGAAATTATTCATGGTATGCCCTCTGATGTGTGGCTGGATCGACTAAATTTTAAATGCAAAAGATAATGCCTTTTTCTTAGCATCTTCTGTTCAGCGGTAAATTACAATATATAGGACTTAAACACTTTCCAATAGTTGGGATGGTTTTTCTGAAACTTACTTCTTTCTTTTCCTCTTAAACCCTTGGAGATAATAGAAATAAATTTTTATTTTTTAAAAAGAGTCCAGAATACATTGATTAATTTTCTGTAAAATTTTGCCATTAAGATGTTAATGACAAATAGCAATAGAAAGGTATGCTTTAAAAAGGGAACAATATGAAGACAAAGCAGCTATATATGAGAGCAGAAAATAAAGTGTAATTTTTAGTATCCTGAAGAAAACTGAGCCTACAAAATTGCTTTTTCATTAAATTTTATACTCCATACATGCTTTTTGAGTTCCAAGATCTATTGTCTTTCTGTTACCTTTTATTAAAAGCTCCATAATTGTGTGTGTCTAACATGGTTTTAATTTATTTGCTTTTAGATTCAAAATTGGATGCATCATTTGAATAAAACACATTCAGGTCTCATTCACATGTTCTCTATTGGAAAATCATATGAGGGAAGATCTCTTTATGTTTTAAAGGTAAAAAAATAAATTAGCAACTGAATATTTACTATTCATCTTTTGTAGCTTTGACTTATAAGGAAAAGAAGTGAAATGGTTTTTCATAGTGTCTCGTATTTAACATCATCTGGTAATTTAAGACTGGTGGCTTAGATAGTAAAGAATCTGCCTACAAACGAGAGACCCGGGTTTGATTCCTGGGTGCAGAAGATACCCTGGAGAAGGGAATGGAAACTCATTCCAGTATCCAGGCTGGATAATCCCACAGACAGAGGAGCCTGGTGGGCTTGTCAGTCCATGGGGTTGTAAGGTGTCAGACATGACTGAGTGACTAACACTTTCACTTTTTTTCCAGTAATTTAAGAAAAAAAAATTTCCCTTAAGTTTTTGAGCCATATTTAATTTTTGCTATTGAGTATTCCAAAGAATACTATTTCTAAGTTATTCAGAGTGACTGATGAACTTCAAAAATAATGACCTTCAAAATTATTTGTGGGTTGGTGCTGCTGACAATGAACAGATGCAAAACTATACAAGTGTGTCAGAAGGTATACGTCCCTCCCAGCCCTTGAGCCTGCATTCTCTTCCAGCTACTCACCTACAGCTCTCCATTCCTTCTCAGCCAAACATCTTAAAAGATTTTCCTACATCACTGTCTCTACTTCCTCACCAACCATTCAGACCCTGGCCTCCCTGACCTTTGCCCCGACGACAACTCTAGAACTTCTGGATGACTTCTACTTGGCTCTCCTCCCATCTCAGAGCATCCTCTTCCCTTGTCCTTTCTTTACGTGCTGGTGACCCCAGGATTCTCTCCCCAGCTGTGCTCTCTACCTGCCATCTTGGAAGCACATCCACTCCATGGTTTCAGCGATCATTCCAGACTTATCTGTTCAGTGGACTCTGCTCTCCAGTGCTGGGCATCCTCATCTCGACATTCACCAAAGCACCTCAGACTCACGATGGCACCACTGTGCTCCAGATCAGGAAACATGAACCACCCTGAATTCCTCTTCCTTATTCTAACCACTTCAAATCTAACACGAACTGACAATTTTTTTTCTTCTATCTTCTGGATTTATCACAACCTCTTCTCTTGTCCTCACTACTGTTGACCTAGACTTGTTTCTGGATCTATTCTCCCTGGACTATTACACTCACAGCCTTAGGACTGAACTTCCTCGTTAGTCCCCATCCTCTCATCCTCTAACCTATCTACATACACACACACACACACACACACACACCCCTCCCATAGAATACATGATGAAGCCGTATCTGAATGTCATATCTAGGAATGTCATGTGCCTCCTGCCTCTGGGTCAGCTTCATCTCCCTTCTTTCCTCATGCCTTAGAAGCATTGGCTCAAACATGGTGTGCTCAGCTTCTCTTCCAAGCTTGAGATAAATGTCTTCTTCCCCTTGTCTGCCAGGCAAGCTTCAAGTCTTATTCACGTACTCAAAGTCTTTTCTCTTCTGAGAAGCCCTCATTTGTTCCCCAGGAAAATGACACATACCACCCCATGTCCCCAGAGTAACTCCTGCATATTCACCTTATAGTGATGAATTGCTGGTATTTCTGCCCTCTCCACTACCACATAAATTCCTCATCTTCTCATCTCAGAATCTCCAAGGTCAAGCACCATGTCTGATGTTTAAAAGAATTTCTTCAAGTGTTAATATCAGTTGAGTGAATTAATGAATGAATGAAAACTAGATCTCCCATCAATGTCAAAATTAGTGGGTAAGAAACCATGTTATAGATGAAATTTATATAGCAGGATTATAAAGAAAAGTTTATTGCTTGATTCTACAAATCAAATTGTTTTGTGTTTCCTTTATGTACTATAGTAAAATTTGACTTTGTCTTCCTACAAGACATAGCTATTTCTTTAATAGATATTGCTTGGGAATATTTCTGTTACCTTGCATGGGGAGGGGGGTTGAGAAAAAGAGGGCAAGGACAGGGAAAAGGAAGGAAAAAATTCAGTTTATTACTTAACCGCCACATATATTAAATGGAATGTGTGCATGCTAAGTCGCTTCAGTCATGTCCAACTCTTTGCAACCCTATGGACTGGGGCCCTCCAGGCTCCGCTGTACATGGGATTCTCCAGCCAAGAATACTGGAATGGATTGCCATTCCCTCCTCCAGGGGATCTTCCCAACCCAGGGATCGAACCCGCATCTCTCACATCTCTTGCATTGGCAAGCAGGTTCTTTACCACTGGTGCCACCTGGGAAGCCCTAAAATGGAAAAGCACATCTATTTAATCAACTGCCTTTTCCTTATGTATTTTCCACTTCTTTGATTTGTAATTAAGGCAATAAATTTACAGTTTCTGCATCAACAAGCTTGGACTTCTGAAATCGATAGGAACTCTCTTTGTCTTTTTTATGGGTTACCTAATGAACCCAACTCTAGTGAAGTATTATGCTGAAACCATAGTGAATCCAAAAATAAAAGCTTGCATTGGTAACTATGAATACTCTTGTTTTCAGCTGGGCAGATCACGGGCTTACAGAAGAGCTGTCTGGATGGACTGTGGCATTCATGCAAGAGAGTGGATTGGTCCTGCCTTCTGTCAGTGGTTTGTAAAAGAAGTAAGTTAAACTCTTTATGCAGTGTCCATTTGAGCCAGCCAGTGTTTTTATTCTGCTCAAGGAACAAAACTGGGAATGTGAAGCGAGTGATACCTGATAATAACACCATAATTTTGTGGGTTGCTTTTATGTTTATGAAGGCCTCTCAATACCCTGGCTCAGATTATCTTCACCTCTGCCCTTGGAGGCTGGAATTACCAACCTTTATTAAAGAGAAAGAACTTAAAAAAAATTTAAAAAAATTAAAAAAATAAATACAGAGAAAGAACTTGAGATTCAGAGTGTTAATGAATTTATGACAAATTAGGAACCAACCATAGTAGTTGATAGATGACAAAAGGCTAAAAATTCAATGTATAGTGTTCCAAAACAGTTTTTCATGTGATATTCAGCATGGAAAATTCTACATGACTGTTGTTCTCCTTCAAAATGATCTCACATATGCTATAGCAATAAAGAGATGCCCTCCTGCTATGGATCTGTGATTTAGATACCAAAGACCTTTAGCATTTGTGGATGTAACATTCACTGTTTCAGTGCTTCTCAGTGACTAATGGTTGATGACTCACAGTGGTTTCTCATTTTCTGGAGCCTTCATTTAAGTCATAAGCCCTATGAGGCTAGTATATTGAATGTGTTCTTCTCCCAAGAGTGGGTCAGCCTCATGGGCTAACATCTTAATACATTCTGATATCTTTCTATTGTCAAGAATGTAATGACTTCCATGGTTTTCTTTTTCAGTTTCACTTCTTAGTGTTTTTTTTTTTTTTTAAAGACTCCTAAAAGAAAACAAACTACTAGTACAGGTAATAAAAGTGAAGAAGTCTAAGGAAAGGAGGTTCTAAGCCAGAAAATAACCCTAGAAATTACTTCTAGAAAACCACTGATACAAGATAGTGAAATATTTCAGTTATATTTCACTATGTTTTATGGGAAAATTATGTGACCTAGTGCAGTTTGTGATTTTTGAAGACTCTCCTAGTCTTAGAAAATATGCCTCACAAATGTCAATGATGTACTAAATTTGTAAAATCTGCTTCTCCACCACTACCAAGCCCACACAAGTATCCATTTTATAATGTAATAATAAAATTTTCATAGTATTCCCACTCAGTGTATTCAGCAATTCATATTCTCTTAAAATACCATTTTATCCAGTAGGACAAAAGCAAAAGCTAACAAATTGTTAACCCTAGCATCTTGTATAAATATCCATTATATACATATAACATTGTCTACTGTCTCAAGTTTCAAAACTGAGAAGGGAAAAAATGGTTAAGAACAGAACGTCTATTGTTTATAGACTATGGTCCTTCCCAGGTGGTGCTAGTGGTAAAGAACCCAGCTGCCAATGCAAGAAATGTAAGAGACATGGATTCGATCCCTAGGTCAGGAAGATTCCCTGGAGAAGGGCACAGCAACCCACTCCAGTATTCTTGCCTGGAGAATCCCATGGACAGAGGAGCCTGGTGGGCTCCAGTCCATAGGGTAGCACAGAGTCAGACACAACGGAAGCGATTTAGCACGCATGGTCCTGTGTGTTATTATAGAACATAAAATATATCTTCCAAACATTTAATCTCACCCTCATATGTGCAGCCTTTTTACAGCAACTAAGCTAGCTTTATTTATCCATGTGGTAATTGTCTCTCTTCCTATACCAGTGCCAAGGGCAGAGCCTATCTTGTTCATTGCCAAATCCCTAGCACCTAGAACACCATCTGGCACTTAATAATGCTTCAGTTATCTATGAATGAATGGGAATAATGAGAATTCAGTGGTTATGACAATAAGAAACTTCTGGGAGATGACTTGTAATTCATCTCCTAAGGATATGAATGGTACTGACTGGATTTTGCAGTGAGCAATATGTACAGCCATACATGGCAGCCCTAGAACCCAAGCTAAACTGAGCACCGAAGAGTTGATGCTTTGAACTGTGGTGTTGAAGACTCTTGAGAGTCCCTTGGACTTCAAGGAAATCAAACCAGTCCATCCTAAAGGAGATCAGTCCTGAATATTCATTGGAAGGACTGATGCTGAAGCTCCAGGATTTTGGCCACCTGATGCGAAGAACTAACTCGTTGGAAAAGACCCTGATGCTGGGAAAGATTGAAGACAGGAGGAGAAGGGGACGACAGAGGATGAGATGGTTGGATGGCATCACCAACTCGATGGACATGAGTTTGAGTAAGCTTCGAGAGTTGGTCATCAGCAGGGAAGCCTGGCATGCTGCACTCCATGGGGTTGCAAAGAGTCAGACATGAGTGAGTGACTGAACTGAACTGAATTTTTCTTCTCTTTCTTGGTGCTTTTCCCCAAATTCAGCAGCTTAAAATAGCAAACACTGATTACTTGCTAGTTTCTGTGGGTCACAATCCAGGTGCAGTTTAACCAAGTGCCTCTGGTAAGTCAAGGTGTCAGCTGGAGATGGGGCCATCTCAGGGCTTGTGTGGGGAATCTGTGTCTGAGAGCTCAGCCACGTGACTGTTGGCAGCTTCCGTCCTCCCTGGCTGTGAGCCAGAGACATCAGTTCCCCATCACACGGGCATCACCTCAGGACAGCTCACAACCCAGCACCTGGCTACCCTCAGAACAGATGAGGCGGAGGAAGAGCCCAAGATGGAAACCACAGTCTCTCTTAACCTAATTTCAGAAGTGACATCCTATCACTTTTTTCATATTCTGTCCATTGGAATACATCACTAGGTCCAGACTGGATTCAAGGGGAGGGCATTAGACAAAAGCACAAGGGCCAAGAACTGAGAATCACTGGGGGCCACCTTGGAGGCTGCCAGCCGTACCTCGTGGGACTTTCTCCATAGCCATCACTGTAATGTTTGCATCCTTACTTCAACATGAACTGGAAGAAAACTTATCCAGCCTAAGTTCCTGCTAGAACAGCAGATGGCACAGAGGTTACATATACACATGTAGTTGTCAGACAGCCCTGGGTTGGAATGCCAGCTCTGCCATTTCCTAGCTGTGTGATCTTGGTGGGCAAGTCATAATAATAATAATAATCATGAGTAAGTGAGTGAAGTTGCTATAGCCGAGTGTGTCACATATTATTTAATCACAATATGTGACACACTTGGTTATTGGGAGGATTCAATTATATAATGTTTATAAAAGACTTAACAGTGCTTGGCATATAATAAGCAGTTAATAAAATCAATTCATTTTTAAAAGGAGTAGTATCAGCAAGTTGGTATTTTAAAATGACCAGAGAATCATTAGAAAGAAAATCAGCAAGGATATGAAAGAACTTAACACCACCAACCAACAGGAGCTAAATCACATTTATGGATCACCCAACAAACAACAGCATAATATGCATTCTTTTCAAGTGCCTACAGAACATACTGGGGCTTTACCCTGGCTCAGCTGGTAAAGAACCTGCCTGCGAATGCAGGAGACGCAAGAGATACAGGTTCAATCCCTTGGTCAGGAAATGGTAACACGCTCTAGTATTCTTGCCTGGGAAATCCCATGGATAGATGAACCTGGCGGGTACGTCCATCGGGCCTCAAAGAATTGGACACAACTGAGCACACACACGCAGAACATATACCAAGATATTCCACATCACACACCAAGAAACAAATCTCAACAAATTTAAAGGAAATGAAATCGTATAGACCATGTTTTCTGACCACAGGGAAATCAAACTAGATATTGATAACAGAAAGATAACCTCCAAACACTGAGAAATTAAGATGCCTCTGAATTACATATGAGTTAAGGATAAAATCTCAAGGGAAATTTAAAAAGTAAATTGCACTGAATGAACATGAAAATACATACAGCATATTAAAATTTGTGGTACACATCTAAAACAATGCTAAGAGGGAAATTTATAGCACTTAAATGTATACATTAAAAAAGAGGGAAATTCTCAAACCAATAAGCTCTCAAGAACCTAGAAAAATAGAAAATAAAGGCAAAGCAAGAAGAAGGAGCTAATAAGGATAAGAGTAAAAATCAACGAAACTGAAAACAGAAAATCACTAGAGAAATCAGTGAAACAAGGAGCTAGTTCTTGAAAAGATCTGTGAAATCAACAAAGTTCTAGCAAGAGAGACAGAAAAAGAACATACAAATTACCAACTTAGGAATGAAAGAAAGATATGATTACAGACCCTGCAGATATCAAAAGGACAATAAAATAATACTATGAATAACTCTACACATATAAATTTGACAACTTAGGCAAAAATATACCAGTAAATAGAAAAACACAAACTTTCACAACTCATTCATTATGCAACAGGCAAGTTGAATATCCCTACTACTATTAAAGACATTGAATTCATAACTTTAAAATTCAAAAAGAAGAAAGGAATAAATCTCCCTACCCAGATGGTTTCACTAAAGAATTCTAACAAATGTTTAAAGAATAAGACCAATTCTACACACTCACTTTCACAAAATAGGAGCAAACATTTTTTCAATTCATTTTATAAAGTTAGTATTACCCTAGTACCAAAATCATACAAAGACAGTATGAAAAAAAAAACTAGAAAATAGATTCAGAAATCCTTAACAAAATATTCCCAAATAGAATTTATCAATCTATAAAAATAATTCTGCATCACAACCAAGTGAGGTTTATTTCAGAGACCCAAACCTGGTTTAATATTTGAAATTCAATCAATGTAATCTACCATACTAACAGCTAAAGAAGAGAGTCTATTTAATCTTATCAGTTGATACAGAAAAATACCTTGACAAAATTTAATAGACATTCATAATAAAAACTCCCAGAAAAGCATATATAGAGTGGAACTTCCTCAACTTTATAAAAACTATCTATGAAAATCATATTGCAAACATTACACTTAGTGGTAGATGAGCAAATGCTTCTTCCTAGGATCAAGAATAAGGTAAGGATGTCCACTCTCACCACTCCTAATTAACATAGTGCTGAAAGTTCTAGTCAATAGAAGAGGAAGAAATAAAACATATACAGATCCAAAAGGAATGAATAAAATTATTCTATCCATTAATGACATGATTGTCTATATAGAAAACCCCAAGGAATCTACAGGAAAATAGAAGTAACAAAGTAATTAAGATCACAGGACACAAGATACACATACAAAAATCAACTGTATTTCTATATACCAGCAGTGAACATGTGGATGCTGAAATTAAAAATACATTATAATTTATAATTACTCAACAAATGAAATAAGCATAAATCTCACAAAACAAGTATAGGAATTATGTGCTGAAAACTACAAGACACTGATCAAAAAAAAATCTAAGTATATAGAGACATGCCATATTCATGGACAGGAAGATTTAATATAGAAAAATATCAGTTCTCTCCAATTGATATCAATGTTTAACATAATTCCTATAAAAATTCCAGCAAGACTTTTTATAGATATAGGTGAAATTATTCTAAAATTTATATGAAAAGGCAAAGGAACCAGAAGAATTAAAACGATTTTGTAAAAGAATCATTTTACTCAACTTCAAGGTATGTAGCTACAATAATCAAAAGTATATAGTGCTGGTGAAGGGACAAACAGAAAAATGGAACAGGAGACTCAGATATAGACCTACAAAGTGTGCCCAAGTGATTTTCAACAAAGGTGTAAAAGCAATTCAGTGAAGGAAAGACTTACTTTTCCACAAATGGTGCTGAATCAAGTAGACTTCCATAGGTTAATAAATGAATTTCAACCTAAGTCTCATTTCTTACACAAAAATTAACTCAAAGTGGATCACTGACTTAAATGAAAAATGTAAATTTATAAAAACTTTTTTTAAAAAAATAGGAAAAAAATCTTCAGGATCTAAAACTAGGCAAAAAGTTCTTAGACTTGACACCAAATGCAAGCTCCATATAAAGAAAAGTTGATAAATATTATCAAGCATAATCAACATTTAAAATTTTACTGTGTGAAAGACCTTGGTAAGAGGAGAAAAAAGACAAGCTACAGACTTTGCCACATATCTGATAAACGACTCCTATTTGGAGAATATAAACTCAAAACTTGACAATAAGAAATCAAGTAATCCAATTAGAAAATGGGCAAGAGACATGAAGAGACATTTCACCAAAGAGTATACAGATGGCCAAAAAAAAAAAATAAAATCCCAGAAAAAAAAGATGCCATTAGGGCAATTCAAATTAAAACCACAATGAGCTATCACTAGACACCCATCAGAATGGCTAAAATTACACACACACACCCTTGGAGGTACAGGGAGGGACTGACTCACCAACCAGTGCTGGGGAAGATGGAGAAAAACAGGATCCCTCACACACTGTGAGAGTGTAAAATGGTGGAGTTACTCTTGAAGACAGTTAACACTTTCATTTAAAACTAGACTCGCAACTATCATCAGTTCAGTTCAGTCCAGTCACTCAGTCGTGTCCGACTCTTTGCAACCCCATGAACTGCAGCACGCCAGGCCTCCCTGTCCCCAACTCCCGCAGTTCACCCAAACCCATGTCCATTGAGTCAGTGATGCCATCCAACCATCTCACCCTCTGTTGTCCCCTGCCCTCAATCTCTCCCAGCATCAGGGTCTTTTCACATAAGTCAGCTCTTCACATCAGTTGGCCGAGTATTGGAGTTTCAGCTTCTACTATCATGTAACCCAGTAATTGCACTCTTGGCATTTATCCCAGAGAAATTAAAACTTATGTTCACTCAAAAACTGTATACAAATGTTTCCAGCAGCTTTATCTGTAATAGCCAAAAATTGGGAACAATCCAGATACCCTTCAATAGACAAATGGTTAAACAAACTAGTACATGCATACCATGGAAAACTACTCAGCAAAAAAATGAACAGACTATGGAAACACACAACATGAATGAATCTCCAGAGAATTATGCTGAATGAAAAACTAGTCCCAAATAGATACATACCATACGGTCTCATTTATAGAATGTTCTTGAGGTGATAAAATTACAATTGACTCGAATAGACAGCATATTAAAAAGCAGAGAAATTACTTTGCTGACAAAAGTCTGTCTAGTCAAAGCTATGGTTTTTCCAGTAGTCATGTATGGATATGAGAGTTGGACTATAAAGAAAGCTGAGCACCAAAGAATTGATGCTTTTGAACTGTGGTGTTGGAGAAGACTCTTGAGAGTCCCTTGGCCTGCAAGGAGATCCAACCAGTCCATCCTAAAGGAAATCAGCCCTGACTATTCATTGGAAGGACTGATGCTGAAGCTGAAGCTCCAATACTTGGGCCACCTGATGCAAAGAACTGACTCATTGGAAAAGACCCTGATGCTGGAAAAGATTGAAGGCAGGAGAGAAGGAGACAACAGAGGATGAGATGGTTGGATGGCATTACCAACTCGATGGACATGAGTTTGAGCAAACTCCAGGAGTTGGTGATGGACAGAGAAGCCTGGCATACTGCAGTTTATGGGGTCGCAGAGTTGGACGTAATTGAGTGACTGAACAAAAACAACAAATATGAATTTAAACTGCAAGGGTCCACTCATACACAGATTTTTTTTCAATAAACACCTACCACAGTTGTATGTGACCCTTAGTTGGTTGAACCCAGGGATGTGGAACACTAGATATGGAGGACCAATTGTAAAGTTATATGTGAATTTTTTTTTCTGGCCATACCGTGTGGCATGTGGGATCTTAGTTTCCTGACAGAGATTGAACCTGTGTTCCTTGCACTGGAAGCATGGAGTCTTAACCATTGGACCTCCAGGGAAGTCGCATATATGGATTTTCCACTGCTTTTGGAGGGTCAGCACTCCAATCCCCATGTTGTTTAAGGTTCAACTGTATAGAAATTGATAACAGATTAGTGTTTTCTGGGGAATAAGGAAAGGAAAGTGAATGTGGCTATAAAAGAGCAACCATGAGGGGTCCTTGTTGTGATGGCAAGGTTCTGTATCTTGACTGTGTCCATTACAGTACACTAGTTGGGATATTATACTATTATATACTATACTAGTTGGGATATTAAACTATTATATATATATATATATAGTTTTATAAGATATTGCCATTGGGGGAAAGTGGGTCCCAGGGTACAAGGGATTTCTCTGTATTAATTCTTATAATTATGTGTGAATTTATAACCTCTGTCCATGGAATTCTCCAGGAAAGAATACTGGAGTGGGTAGCCATTGCCTTCTCCAAGGGATCTTCCCAACCCAGGGACCAAACCCGGGTCTCCCGCATTGCAGGCAGATTCTTTGCCATCTGAGCCACCAGGGAAGCCCCATGTGAATCTATATCTATCTCAAAATGTTAAATGTATTGTAAAAAGAGTAACCAGGTCTCCATACACCTGGGTTCCATTCTCTTTGGAACCAGGTACTGTTTTCCTTTCTGGGCAGTCAGAAGCCAATTTCATTCTTGCTCTCTCCTCTCTGCTATGTATAAACCTCATCAACTGACCCTGACTCACTCCACCATGGACACCAGGAGTATCGGGCTGTGACTGTGACTGTCTGTCCCTCTCTTCTTCAGCCAGCTTGATTCGCCCATGTCAGGCCCTGGAAGCCACTTCCACTGCTGCTGCCTACTCCAGTTTAGTAGATGAGTCCCTGAGGGTCTTGGACACACAAAGCTTATAAAACAATGACAGAGAAGCAAACTACCTGGATTAATTCACTGGTGAGATGGCCTTGATTATTTTATTTAAAAAACTGCTCAAGTGAATTCACTATCTCAACACATAACTGATAGCTGTATTCATTATCTCAACATATAACTGCTGGCTGGCAGACGTTTTTAAAATGCAAAATGCATGATAAGATTGTGGGTTTTATCTTTAAAATTGAAAATCATTTAATTATGTTGAAAAATAGAGAGCTATCAATTTCAATACCTGTCACTTCCTTTTTTTACAGTATTCATATTACAATTTTTTTATCTTATTAATATAAACAAAATAAAGAAAACCAATGGAGGTATACTTGGGTTGCAAAATCTTTCTCTTTTTCAATGCTTCTTTATACCAGGTTAACGGAGCCATTATTAATGTTATATTTATAGTACAGCAGATAGCTCAGTTGGTAAAGAATCCACCTGCAATGCAGAAGACCCCAATTCAATTCCTGGGTCAGGAAGATCCACCGGAGAAGGGATAGGCTACCCACTCCAGTAATCTTGGGCTTCCCTTGTGCCTCAGCTGGTAAAGAATCTTCCTGCAATGTGGGACACATGGGTTCAATCTCTGGGTTGGGAAGATCTCCTGGAGAAGGGGACAGCGACTCACTCCAGTATTCTGGCCTGGAGAATTCCATGGACTACAGTCCACGGGGTTGCAAAGAGTCACACACGACTGAGTGACTTTCACTTCATTGGTATTACTACGCTTCACTTCAGGGGTATACTTTGGCCACCTGATGTGAAGAGTTGACTCATTGGAAAAGACCCTGATTCCAATGTCCAAAAGACACTGGAAAGACTGAGGGCAGGAGGAGAAGGGGGCAACAGAGGGTAAGACAGTTGGATGGCATCACTGGACACGAGTCTGAGCAAACTCCAGGAGATAGTAAAGGACAGGAAGTCTGGTGTGCTGCAGTCCATGGGGTCACAAAGTCAGACAAAACAACTGAACACAACAACTGGTTTTGGATAGAGGAAGCCAAGGGGAAAAAACATGGTAGACATACTGTTGAAATGTGTGTCACAGATGTCACTTCACCATGAATCCAAAAAGGAATTTTAAGAAACACTATCTTTTGGTGGTAAAGTTTTCTTAAATTTGTCATGAGCCAAGAGGGATGATACAAATACTAAATTCATCAAAGAAAGAAAACTAGAATAGATTAAGAAAGGGAAAGAAACAGAGGTAAATATATAGAACTTGGAAGTTATCTGTCTGCAAAAGTGAATAGATACTATTTGCAGATGAGTAAGAGACTTAAATGGACTTCCTTGGTGGCTCAGCTGGTAAAGAATCTGCCTGCGATGCATGAGACCTGGGTTTGACCCCTGGGTTGGGAAGATCCCCTGGAAGAAGTCATGGCAACCCACTCCAGTATTCCTTCCTGGAGAATTCCGTGGATAGAGGAGGCTGGTGGGCTACAGTCCATGGGGTTGCAAAGAGTCAGAATGACTGAACAACTAAGCATGGCACAAGAGACTTAAAGATGAGGACACACAGAGGACAGGGAACAGAGAAAATAGACAGCTAATCAAGACTTACAAAAAGGAACTCTCACAAAGCTTAAAAGAAAGAGAGTTAAAAATAAAATTGCAAAGGAAACTAACAAGTTAAAAATAGTTAAAAACTGTTTAGCACGTCCTCAAAAAGTAAACATATAGTTACTCATACAACCCCCAAATTCCACTCCTATATATATAACCAAGAACATTGAAAACATATATCCACACAGAAATGTGTACAAGAATGGTCACAGCAAAATTTTCCTAATAGCCAAAAAATTGAAACAACTCAGATGTCTATCAACTGATGGATAAACAAAATATGGTAGACCCATGCGATGGAATATTATTCAACCATAATAAAGTGCAATACAAACCACAGCATGGATGAAACTTGAAACGTGTTATGTGAAATAAACCAGAAGTAAAAGGCCATATATTGTATCATTCCATATATATGAAGTGTCAGGAACAGGCAAATCCATAGAAACAGGAAGTCGGTTAGTGGTTGCCAGAGGATGAGGGGAGAGGGGAATTGGGAATGACTACTAACAGGTATCATGTTTCTTTTTGGGGTTGATGGAAAAGTTCTGCAATCAGATAGTGATGACAATGGCATGTTATGAACACACTAAAAAATTACTGAACTGTACACTTTTAAATGAATTACACTCAATTTAAAAAAAAGAAATGAAGTGTTGATACATACTACAACATAGATGAACCTTGAAAGCACTGAGCTAACTGAAAAAAGCAGCCACAAAAGACCACATAGTACACAATCCCTCTTGTACATGATGTCTAAAACAGGCTAATTTACAGAGACAGAAAGTAGATTAGTGGTTACCTATGGCTGGGAAAATGAGGGGGTCAGGGAGTTGATACCTAAAGGATACGAAGTGTCTTTTTTGGTGATGAAAATATTCTAAAATTATATAGTGGTGACAGTTGCATTACTCTGTGAGTATATTAAAAGCCACTTAATTGTATTCTTTAAAAAGATGAACTGTAGAATGTGTGAATTATATCTCAATAAAGCTGTTATTTCTTTAACTCAGTGTTAAATAGGGTCCTGTTAGAGAATGTTTATATTAATCAGTCAACAATTTCTTGTTGATCACTACATTTTCAGCTCTCAGCATTGTGGGGTCAGCAGAAGTGTAAGTCATGGTCCAGCCCTCAAGGAGTCTACATTTTATTTGAGGAGAAATATTTGTGTGCAGGAAACAATAGTAAACAACATAAAACAGTGTATCTTTGGAGATTAAATTATACTGACTATAACAGCTGAAGGAATTCAAGAATCAGAGACAGACTTCCCTGGCGGTCCAGTGGTTAAGACTTCACCTTCCAGTGCAGGAGAGTGTGGGTTCGATCCCTGGTGAGGAAGCTAAGATCCACATGCTTCATGGCCAAGAAACCAAAACATAAAATGGAAGAATTATTATTTATTGTAACAAATTCAATAAAGAGTTTTAAAATGGTCCACATTAAAAAAACATCTTTAAAAAAATCAGAGAAATCCATTAGACTTTGAAAGATGACAAGATTTAGGAAAAATCTGTGGGGAAGTGAGTCTCATTAGACCTTGACTCAGGAGTGGAAATGTGATCGGGGAGATATAATCATGTTCAAAAAAAGACTAATAATGTTGAGGACATGGTATAGATTAGTAAGACCAAATCCTACAGTCTGTGTGAGTAGATTCTAGTGCAATCTGAGACTGACTGAAAAATTATTAAAGTTAGCCTTGGAAGCCAGAGTTTGGTCCAATAAAGAAAAATGAGAAAGTACTCTTATGCATGAAAAGCATATCAGTATTAAATGAGAGTTTAAAGAAGAAATACAATGATATATGAATGGAAGGAAGTAGGAGCCTAGAGTGAGGGCAACTAACTCAAAGTGTTTAGGGCAAAATTCCACACATGGACAGGGAGAGTGGATGTAGGAATAGAAAGTAAAGAAAAGGTTTATATAGTTCAAATGAGAAAATCATTCATCCATTCAACCAAAGACTTATTAAGCACTTCTTTTTATGTGAAGGCAGCTTGCGAAGTTCTAGAACAGTACAAGTACTGTAATGTACATTACATTAGTGCTTCCCTCAATTCTTCTGCTACAATTCTGCTGGGGAGATGAGACACAAGCACAGAAAGCAGCAATAAAGAAAGTCTTTAGGAACCGATGACCAGCTTGATATGGGGATGAAAGTGCAGGATGAGTCAAAGATGGCAAGATGCTCAAGAGAATGATGAAACTGTGGGAGCATCAGCTGAAATGTTGGCAGTTTTATTAGTCTGAAGGGAAGAACCCAAAACCACATGCCATTAAGCAAGTTAAATGATTGATGTAGTCGACAAGTAATTACTGAGTGTCTATCATGCACCACCCCAGCCAGAGTGTATATTGCGGAGGGAGACAGGATTTTCAAAACTCTGTTCTCTTGCAACTTGATTCTCCTGAACCAAAAGGAGGAAATACTCTCTGATGAGAGATTAAAGAGACTCCATAAGCAGAGTTGAGTATCTCAACCAAAAGAATCAATACCTGGTTTACAGGTTTAATTTGGACAACAGAAATCCAAGAAAACATCCCAGTGATTTAGCCAACCATAACAGAATTGTTTTCAAATATTTTTCTTGAGTATATTACTTCACCTGATAAGAGACAGGAAAAAGGTAGAGGACTGAAACAGTTCACCCCTCCTGTTCTGAGCTCTGGCACGAGTTCAGGGGAATCATAATGGTAGTTGAGGTAGGCAAGCAATTTTTAGCAGCAGCCTATATTTAACATCTTTTTATTTTTCATGTTTTTTTACTTAATTGTGGAAAAGTCACTTAATTCTCTGTTGGCAGTGCAGATGAAATAGCATTTGCTCATTGCTCAGAATTGTCTCCAATCAAATGAAGTCATCTGGGCTCTGTGCACTTTTGAGAGTTCAAAATTGTCCATCTCCAGGGCCAGGTATCTCAATCCACGGCTGGTGCTAGCTGGCTCAGAGTTATGTACATAACTTAATTTTTGCCTCAAATATCTCTACATTGCTAGAGCAAAATTTTTTTAATTATTTATTATAATTGGAGGCTAATTACTTTACAATATTGTGGTGGGTTTTGCCATACATTGACATGAGTCAGCCACAGGTGTACATGTGTCTCCCTACCCCAAAACCCTCTCCCGCCTGCCTCCCCATTCCATCCCTCTAGGTTGTCCCAGTGCACCGGCTTTGAGTACACTAGGGCAAATTTGACCAGAGTCTTTACTTACAAAATATAGAATAAGTGGAACTTCCCTGGTGGTTCTATGGCTAAGACTGCCCTCCCAATTCAGAAGGCCTGGGGGTTCAGTCCCTGGTCAGAGAACTAGATCCCCCATGCCACAAAAAAGAGTTCACATGCCACAACTAAAAATCCCACATACCACAATGAAGATTGTGTGCAGCCAAATAAATAAATATTTTTTAAAGAATATAAAATAAGTAACTCTGGAAAACATTGATTTGACTTTCAAGTAAGATGTTTCCAAATATAAAAGTAAAGCAGAAAAGTATAAAGGAAATGACTGATAGCCCTGATTTCATTAAATATAATAAAGGAGTATTTAGGATGGGAAAAATGCCTGTGACATGCTGTTATATCAAAAATAAATAAATAAATAAATAAAAGCCAGCATGGACACATAGCAAAGTAAACCTAAACAAAATGAAAAGACAACCCTCAGAATGGAAGAAAATATTTTCAAATGAAGAGACTAACAAGAATGTAATCCTGAAAATATACAAACAGCTCATGAAACTCAATGTCAACAAACAACCTAATAAAAAAATGGGCGCAAGACCTAAATAGACATTTTTTTCTAAAGAAGATATACAGACAGCCAAGAGGCAAAGGAAAAGATGCTCAAGGTCACTAATTATCAGAGAAATTCAAATTAAATGATGTATCACCTCACACCAGTCAAAACGGCCATCATCAAAACATCTACAAACAATCAAGTCTGGAGATGATATAGATAAAAGAGAACCTTCCTACATAGTTGGTAGAAATATAAATTGGTACAGTTGCTCTGGAGAACAGTATTGAGGCTCCTTAAAAAAACTAAAAATAGAGCTACCATATGATCCAGCAATCCCACTCCTAGACATACACCCAGATAAAACCATAATTCAAAAAGATACATGTACCCCAGTACTCATTGCAGCACCATTTACAATAGCCAGGACATGGAAGCAATCTGAATGTCCATCAACACAGGAATGGAAAAAGATGATGTGGTACATATATACAATGGAATATTATTCAGCCATAAAAAGGAATAAAATAATGCCACTCGCAGCAACATAGATGGACCTAGAGATTGCCACACTGAGTGAAGTAAGCCAGAAAAGAACAAATATCATTTATATAATATCATTTATATATAATAATGATATATCATTTATATGTGGAATCTAATTTATAATTTATATGTGGAATAAATTATAATTTATATGTGGAATAAACCTATTTCTAAAACAGAGTCACAGATGTAGAAAATAAACTTATGGTTACCGAGGGGGATTAGAAATGGGGACTGATAAATTGGGAGATTGGAATTGATGTGTACACACTATAATATATAAACAGGTTAACTAATAAGCTACTGTACAGAACAGGGAACTCTACTCAATACTCTGTAATAACCTATATGGAAATAGAATTTTAGAAAGAGTGGATATGTGTATTTGCATTACTGATTAACTGTCGTATAGCAGAAACTAACGCAATATTGTAAAGCAACTATACTCCAATAAAAATAAATTTTTAAAAAAATTTTAAATAACTTTTACACTTATTAAAACCTGGCAAAAACAGCATGGACATTATAATTTCCATGTTGTAAAATCTATATGTGAGATACATATACATGAGAAATATACTAAATACTAAAAAATTATGATTTTTTAAAATTTTCCATATTTTCTATATTAAACAGAACCCAAAATGACATGTTTTAAACAAACTTAACCCAGTCAAAACTGAATAGTTTCATTCTCAAACTAGACTCATTTATGTTTGAGTCATATATTCCTGCAGGTATTTTAAAATCGGGCTTCCATTGTGGCTCAGCTGTTAAAGAATCTGCCTGCAATGTGGGAGACCTGGGTTCGATCCCTGGGTTGGGAGATCCCCTGGAGAAGGGAAAGGATACCCACTTCAGTATTCTGGCCTGGAGAATTTCGTGTACTATACAGACCATGGGGTCGCAAAGAGTGGGACATGACTGAGTGACTTTCACTTCATTTTAAAATCAGTGATTGAATTTGATTTAACTCAGTGGCAGACCAAAGATAAAGAAAGCAAGGGTTTGTGAGAAGATGGTCCATGGGAAAATTGGGACAAGAATGCTCTGAAATGGAAAGTTCTTCCAGACTTTGAAGAGGCATAATACATAGGTGGATCTAATTTGGTCCTTTAACAGAATGGTAGCCAAAAGCAGGGAGGGAAAGAGAGAAAAATAAATTTCCTTAATGTCCCAGGTGGATCACGGTATTCTTCTGCTGTTATACAATGTGAAACCTCACACTTTCAGGCCCAGCCTGATTACACTGGAAAACCAACTCCATTTCCACACTCCTAGCCATCTACAATAGGCACTAAGGATGGCTAATCCTGGTGCCAAAACCTGGCGTGTGATTCAGGGCAGTATGTAATTGTTGGTGGTGTTGTTAATGAGTTGCTAAGTCATGTTTGACTCTTTGTAATCCCATGGACTGTAGCATGCCAGGCTCCTCTGTCCATGGGATTCTCCAGGCAAGAATACTGGAGTGGGTAGCCATGGCCTTTTCCAGGGGATCTTCCCAACCCAAGGATGGAATCTGTATCTCTTATGTCTCCTGAATTGGCAGGCGGGTTCTTTACCATTAGAAGGAAGCCCCTCATTATGTCTTACTGGAAATTAAAGGTAAAACCAATATAAACCTTCAAATGTAGCTCTGAAACTCAAAGTTTTTGTTAAGAAATGTATCACTAAAAATAGAATAAACCTTTTAAGGAAGAGAATTTAAGTTTTTGTATAAAATATACCAAAGGTTGGGGAATAAATAAGTAATTGAGAGGGTTACTAACTCCAGACCAAACTTCTAATAAGTTCAGTTGAGTAAGCAAATAAGTCTTTGTTCTTAATGGTATAATAAAAAAACAGTACATAGGTCTGCATTTGTAAAAATTCTCTGATTTTGTTCACTACCATCCCATTTAATTGCAATATTTTAATTTTTCTGCCAGTCTTTTAGTACCTTTAACTGCTTATATTCTCCTATCCTTCTCGCCCTCCCCAGTCTTCTCTTTAATCCTCTGCATCCTCCAACCAAGCTCTTTCTTCCTTTTAATTCAATTTATAATGTCTTATACATAGCAGGCTCTATATTAATGTTTGTTCGCTTTAATTAAACTGGAAGCCATTGCATCCATCATGCTCCACTATTCAACATTTGAGAATGCTTTGGGCACTGTTTATACAGGCAGTGTTTATACAGGCAGTCTCCACTTTTCTGGCACAGAAATGTATGACTGCAGAAGTGACCATGCAAACTGAAGCCATAAAAATCTATCTTGATAACTAATGGGGAAAATTAAGTTTGTCCTATGATCTTTATGTATTTTTGTCAAAAGATTAAAGACTTTCTTACTCTGTTGTAAGCATGTAAGAGAATGACCAAAAATAGAGAAACACTTATTCCATTGTAATTTAAAACATTAAAGATACTGATAATTAAATGTCTTATTTCTTTGTAAAAATCTTTATCACAGGTTGTTTGGATAGTGCTTCTCATTATAAAACTTACAACATGAGGTGAGCATCATTTTTTAACACTCTGGCAAATTGTAATACTCCTTTCTTAGTTTTGATCAGATTCCAGCATTTTTTTCCTTTCCTTGTGCTTTCGATATCAAAAAATATCTGCAAGAGTTGCTTTAATGTGAAATGTTGACAGCGTCTTTTTTTCTGGAACACCTTCCTCCTTTCCATTACAACAATTTCCCTCATTTCTATTAGTGAGTTTGTCTTCACTTAGTTCCTCGGGCTACCTAAGGCAGTGTCCATATTCCTGTGGCCAGCTATTTCTACTATAACTCCATTTACATTTGATTCAAATTTCCCTTCTGCATTATCTGCATTATTGCTTCACTTTAAGCCTTGTTGGCCAAGTCTCTCTTACCATATCCATTTTTGCAAAATGCCACATGAGTTTTTTCACCGGAAGACAAGGGAGAAACACAGCTACACACTTTGCTGTCTGTGTGTGAACTGAGTAAACACACGCACAGTGGCCAATCACACACCTACAGACTTTAAAACAAGTGGCACAATTTGGCACAGGTCTTGATGCACAGCTATAATTTACATAGCGGTTTGTAGAGTTAAGACCTAGCACTAGTAACAAATTTGAACTGTACTTGGAGGACTGCTATTATTTAACTAAACCATGGTTTCTGAAATTTGTGTATATCAGAGCTATGCAAAGTGAAGATGCCTATACTTTCTTTTTGTAGGTTAATGATTCTTACATAATATATTTTAACAATGCCACCAAGTCAGCCCTGGCCTCTATTAAATACAACCAACCATTGCTATTAGGCTATCTCAGTACAAAATTTCTAGAACTGTGAAGTGGTTTTATTTAAGGAAAAAGTAGTGTGAATATGCAGCTAAGGTAATACAAATTATTTCAAATGTTTATCTATATCTCTTAATAGAAAATATTGATTAATAGATAACATTTTTCAATGGTCACCTGCCCTGTTAGACTGGCCAGTCTCTGAGAGGTTCTCAGGATAAATTAATTAAGTATAAAAATAACTAGATTTGCATATGATTTTCCAATTCTCCATCCTTCATTCACAGAGCCTTTGTTCACGTTGCTTCCAAGCTATTATTTAGTTACCATATTGTATTTAAGGAGCTTCTCACAGTGTGACATTGAATACATTAT